>NC_086114.1:62602634-62929680 GCF_963921235.1 Mobula hypostoma
ACTGTGAACTCCTCCAAACTTAGTTGTTGCATCTGATGAACCTGATGTGGCCTCCTTCACGTTAGTGAGACCGGGCAACTTGTGCGTTACACCTGCACTCCATCCACCATGGCCCTTTTGGAGATCCTGGGTTGCCAGACATTTTAATTCTGTTCTCCATTCTCACACCAAAATATCTGGTTTCGACCTCCTCCTCTGCCAGGGTGATGCTGAATGCAAACTAAAGGAACAGCACTTCATATTCTGTCTGGGCAGTCTGCACCTCAATGGCATGAACACTTAAATTTCCAGCTTCCAATAAACTGCTCCCTGTTCCTTTTCTTCTCACCCCATGATGTAATCATTTCTTCCTACAAATACCCCACCTCCTTGTTCCTTTCCCATTTCCCACCCAATCCATCTGGCCATCACCTAGCACTTCTCTCCTATCTTCACGCCCCCTTCCCCCCAATTTGCACCTCCCTGTCTCTCAGCCCTTACCTGACCTACGTATTTCTCCCCGTCCTGTCTCTTACGTTTCCTTATTCCCTACCTCACCCCCACCCTCACTCTCCACTTCCCATATCACCTCAGCTCCCTACAACTCCCTCCACTTCCCTTTCAAAGTTCAAGGTATATTTATGATCAAATTATGTATACTGAATGTTACCGTCCGCTATCCGGAAATTCGTTTTCCTACAGGCATCCACAGTAGAACAGAGAAACACAATAGAATTAACAAAATCTACACAAAAATATTGACAATGTGCAAATAAATGAATGCACAAATAGACAAACAAATAAGGAATAAATAAACATAAATACAGGGAACCTGAGCTGCAGAGTCCCTGAAAGTGAGTCCGTAGGTTATGGAATCAGTTGGGTGTTGAAGTCACCTGAACTGTTTTAGGAGCCTAGTAGCTGAAGGGTAATAACCATTCTCTCTCTCTCTCTCTCTCACTCTTTTCCCCTGTCCCTTCACATTCCATTCATTTTGACCCTCCCCTTTTCACCATCTCCATCCTATTCCCCTCTTCCCCTTTCTTCCTGTCTCCTATCATCTGTCCTTCATCCTGTTCCATCTTTACTCCCAATCCCTCCTTCCTTAACCCCTTCCCTCTGCTTGCTCCTGTCCTGTTCCCATTGTTCCTCCTCCCCTCACCCCTCCTGCACCAAACCCTCTATGGCTCCTGTCTTCATTTTCTACCTACCTTCCTACTCCCTTCTTACTCCATTTTCTCCCCCTCCCACCCCACAATCCTCTTCCCTTTCCCCACCCTCTACCCCCTCCAACATCTTCCTTTTACTCCATTCCATTCACCCCCACCCTATACCCACCTTCCCCCTCCTCCTACCCTCACCCCATCATTCTCCACCTATCCCCATCTCTTATCTACTCCCCACGCTCTTCCCTCTTCTGCCACTCCTTCATCCTCAGGTTGTTGCTCAGAGAGGCAAGAGAAGAGATTGCTGGGGCCTTGGTGATGACCTTCATGTCCTGCCCAGCCACTGGCGCGGTCCCAGAGGACTGGTCAGTAGCCAAGATTGATCCATTATTCAAGAAGGGAGAAAGAAAAGGCATATAAAACGGGCAATGTTATGATATTATGAGTGATGGGGGATTTGAATAGGCAGGTAGATTGGGAAAGTCAGGGTGGCGCTGGATCCCATATGCTGCTTAATTCTGATCCTATGCATAGATTTCACCATATACCATCTTGACAATCATTTTCTTGCAGGCATTTACATAAAATTAAAGAAATACAATATAATTTATTAAAAAAACTATACATAAACAAACGTTGACAAGTTATTAACATGTGAAAGGAGGCAAATTGTGCAAATAAACACTGGGAAAATGAGCTACGGTTCAAAGTCAGTTCAGAGTGAAGTTATCAGTGCCAGTTCAGAAGGCTGATGATTGTAGGATACTAACCCTTCCTGAATATATAAAGGCTCCACCCCACCCTTTCCTTCCAACCCACACTCTCAACCACCCCTCCCCCCTCCTCCCCACCTCCTTCGCTCTTCTCTGGCCCTCACGCTACCCTCCCCATCCCCCACATTCCTTTGCTCCCCCAACAAGCAGTCCTCTTCTGTCCCCCTCTCTCCATTCCATACCCCTCCCCTCCTCACCACCCCTCGCCTCTATACATCTACCCCACACCTTTCCCACCCCCCCACCACTCAATCCTCCCACTCATTGCCCCATCCCTTCCTTCCAATCCCCTCTCTCACCTGCCCCACCCTTCAGCAGACACTCTCCGTCCCTCCCATCGAATGGGTAACACGATGCGATTACAGCTCAGGTGTACCAGAGTTCAGAGTTCAGAGTTCAGTTCTGCCACAGTCTGTATGAAGTTTGCACGTTCTCCCAGCGAGTGTGGGGATTTCCTCTGGGTGCTCCGGTTTCCTCCCATATTCCCCCACCGGCTTCCTCTCCCGCACAACGCTCCTCTGCACATGCCTCCTCTCCCCCCAGAACCTTGTCCTCTCCATCTTCCCACCATTCCTCACCACCTCTCCCTATCCCTTCTCTCTACCCAAACCTTCCCAGCCCCCACCTCTCCCCTTTCAACTCCTCCCACTCCGTCCCTCCCCACTCCTCCTCCCCTCCCCTCTACACCACCCATCCCCTTCCGCAACCCTCCCCTCTTCCTCTAAACTAATTCCATCCCTCCCCTCTCCCTGCATTCCTCTACTCTCCACTGCCCCATCACCTCCCCTCATCTTTCCCTGTCCCCCACACCCCTGACCTCCCCTCTCCAGCCTCTCCCCCTTCCCCACCCCTACTGCACCACTCCTCTCTCCTGCCTCTTTCCCCCTCCTCCCTTCCCCATCTTCCTCACTCCCCCACCCCACCACACAGCCTTTTCCTCTTCACTAATACATCACATCCACACCCCTCCCCTCCCAACCACCTGTCCTTGTCATCTCCGGCACATTCCTCTCCCCTCTCACCATCTCCTCTCCTCTCCTCTCCCATCCCCACTGCCCGTCCTCGTCACATTCCTCTCCTCTCTCCTCCTTACTGCCCATCCTGGTCACCTCCAGCACACACCTCCCCCCTCTCCTCCCCACCACCCGCCCTCATCACCTCCGGCACACACCACTCCCCTCCTGTCCCCTCCACACCACCCGTCCTCAGTACCTCCAAAACACACCTCTCCCCTCACACCACCTCCCCTCCCCTTCTCTCCCCAACTCAACCGCACCCCCTCTTTATTCTACCTCACCTTACCTTCTACCCACCTAACAACCTCTCTCCCCACCCGTCCCTCTACCCCTCCCTTAGCCTTTTTCCTCCTCCTCCTTTGCTCCCTCCCCTCCCCCCTCCTCTCCCCTCATCATTAACCCTCTCCCCTTCCCCTCTTCTTCCATTCACCCCCTTGTTCTTTCTCTTTGCCCTACCCCTCTTCATCCTGTTCCCCCTCTTCCCTCCTCTCTCTCTTCTATTCACCTTCCCCTCTCCGCCTCCCTCCCACCTTCACCCTCACCCCTTCCCCCATCATTCCCACTCTCAACTTCCTTTCCCCTTTTGCCACACACCCCTCTCCATCTTCCTTCCTTCTAACCCTCTTCCCCTACTCTTTACCTTTCTCTTTCCCCTTCTCCACTCCTTCTTTCCTCATCCTCTTCCCCTTCCCTTCTCTCCCTCTTCCCCCACTACCCCTTCTCCTTTCCCACTTTTTTCCCACCTCTTTCTACTTTCCCCATTCTCCTTTCTACCCTCCCCTCCTTTCACCCTTCCCCTGTCCCCCTCTATCCCACCCCCTCACTACTGACTCCTTCTCCTCCACTAATTAATCCCCTCTTGTTCCCTCTTCCCTATTCCTTACCCCTCTTCCTTCCCCCACCTCTTCCATCTTTCCTACTCTCCCTCCTCCTTCTCTATTTTTCTTCCCCTCCTCCTTCACCCTCAATCATCCTTTTCCCGTCTCTCCTTTCTGCTTCCCCTCACCCTCACACCACACCCGTCCTCCCCACTCCCTCGCTTCTTCTTACCCTCAACCCTCCATCACCTCCCCTCCCCCTGCCCTTTGTGTCTTCCTGCTATCCCCATCCCCATTCACCACTCCATCCCCTCATACTCCGAAATGCCTTCCTCCTCCTACTACCTAACACCTCTCCCCTCCCCTCCTCCCCACTCCTCCTTCTCCCTTCCTTTCCTCCCGCCTCTGCTCCCCTCCCCTTCCTCCTCCATTCCTCTCCCCCATCCTTCCCTCCCGTCCACCTCCTTCTCCCCGTCCTCTTGCCCCCCTCCTCCCTTCTCCACCTCCCTCCTCCCCCTTCCCCGTCCCCCCTCTCACCCCCATGCCCCCTCCCCCTCCCCTCCTCCCTCCCTATGCCCTCTCCCCTCCCCTCCTTCCCCCCTCAAATTCCCCCTCCCTCTCCCATTCCCCCTCCTTCTCTTCCCTCTCCCTCCCTCCTTCTCTCCCCTCTCCCTCCCCTCCTTCTCTCCCCTCTCCCTCCCCTCCTTCTCCCCATCCTCTTGCCCTCCCCCCTTCTCTGCCTCCCTCCTCCCCACCACTACCCCTCCTCTCTCCACCACGCCCTCTCCCTCCTCCCTCCCCACACCCCCTCCTTCCCCCCTCCTCCCCAACCCACCCTTCAAATTCCCCCTCCCCTCCCCACCCCTCAAATCGCCCTCCCCTCCCCCATTCCCTCTCCCCTCCCTCCTCTTCTGCTCTCCTACCCCACCCTCCGTCCTCTTCCCCTCCCCCTCCCCCTCCCGCTCCCCCTCCCCCTCATCTTGCCCCCCTTTCGACTCATCTCCCTTCTTTCTCTCTCCACCACCCACCCCTTCCTACCCATCGCAGCCGTATTTGCATCCCTCCTTCCCCTTTCTTTTCCCATTAGGGCTCAGGCCTCCTCCCTCTCGCACTGCCGGGGAATGTCCAGCTATTCGAGCCATCTCTGGCGAACCCTGGATCGGCGTTGCGCCCGGCGCCCGCGCCGACTCTCGCTGCCGAAGCTGCAGCGGCAGAGCAGCTATTGGTCTCGGCCCAAGTGGGCCGCGGGCTCGGGCCTGGCCCGCTGCCGGAGTCTGGCCCTGGTGGCGGGGGTAGGGCTCGGGCTCGGCATCGCTTTCACTCGCGATCTGGCCCTGCAGTCGGAATGCCTGTCGGAGGAGGAAGAGCAGCAGCGGAGACCGTCGGCCGGGAGCCTGGAGACGGCCCGGGAGGTGGGCCGGGACTTGCTGCAGAGGATCAAGGTGAGCTCGATCGGTGTCGGCCGATCCCTACATTCCCAAACAGGAAAAACCTGCAGGCGCTGGAAATCCGAGCAACACACACAAAATGCTGGAGGAACTCAGCAGACCAGGCAGCATCAATGGAAAAAGGTACAGGACCGAAACTGTTCGGCAGGACTGCTGAGTTCCTCCAGCATTTTGTGTGTGATCCTTCCATTCCCGGCAGCTTTCACCCTGTGTTTACCCTCAAACCACCCCTATTACCCCGGCCCGCTCCAGCAACCCTACCCCACCCCAGGTTCACCCTAACCCCCAATGGAGATTCATTCATCCTCACCCCTCCCTCCCAGCCTAGGGTCACCCTCAAAATTCCCTCAGCTCTCCCATTTCCCCTCCACTCCTCACCCTCACCCATCACTACCCTTTACCCACAAACCCCCCCACCCTTCACACCCTACCCCATCTCACCCCCACATCTCCCTCACCATTCCTCATCCTCCACATCCCCACCTCACCCTTCACTCTACCCCCACCCCATCTCACCCCACATCTCCCTCACCATTCCTCATCCTCCGCATCCCCATCTCACTTACACTCCACCCCATCTCACCCCCACCCTCCACAACCCCTCTATGTCTCTTCTCTCTCTACACCCTCCTCCCCACTTTTCCCTCCACAACCCCTCTATGTCCCCTCACTCTCATCCTGTCCAAACCTCACTCCATCTCCTACTGTCCCAACCCCCTCCTCCCCAAATCCCCAAATCATTCTCAACCCAAATGAAAATCAATCTCTGTTGATGCAGACAATTGAATTTAAAGCATGAAATGCTGTATCTGAGTGGTCTGTGACTGTGAGAAAGTATAATTTCTGTCAACACATTTGGTCAGGATTGGAACAGCGAGAAAACAGATTGATTTTAAGTTACATTGGTGGTGAGGCAGGATTTGATAGCACAAAGGAAACATCTGTGTTTAGATTCCAATGTGGATAACCTGGAAAGAAGGTCCCCTGGCTGACTGGTGACTGGCAACAGTTCAAAAGGACACTGGAACAAAGGGTTAGGGATAGAAAAATAGGAGTTCAAAACCACAGAGGAACGTGAGAGTTGTAAAATGCAGCAAGTGTTTCTGCAGAGAGTCAGTGTCACAGATTTGACCCGATCATGAATTATACAACACAATGTCAACACATTTACAGAGACAGGTGTGTAAAGAGGGCCCGAAGGATCATTGGGGATCTGAGTCACCCCAATCACAAACTGTTCCAGCTGCTACCATCCTGGAAACAGTACTGCAGTATAAAAGCCAGGACCAACAGGCTCCAGGACAGCTTCTTTCACCAGGCCATCAGACTGATTAATTCTCACTGATACAATTGTATTTTATACTATATTGACTGTCCTGGAGTACATACTATTTATTACAAATTACTATAAATTGCACATTGCACTTTCAGACGGAGACATAACGTAAATATATTTACTCTTCATGTATATGAAAGATGTAAGAAATAAAGTCAATTCAATTCCTTCTTCCTGAATTGTGCCTTCTACCATCATTAACAAAACCCTTATTTACATATTACTTACTTTCTACATTTGTGCTGTCACCCCATGGACAGATCAGGGATGGAGTTCACTTGTTCTCACCTTCACCTTGTTAACCTTCGTCGTCATCGTGGCTATTCCTCCAGGTCGACGATGATGGTCTTCATTCTGTTGATCTACTTACGGGCTGTCAGTAGCTTATGAGTCCAATCCTGGCTTTGAAAGTTCTTCCGCATTCAGGACAGGTAGTTCCAGATGGCAGATTGGGCTTTGGTTGTTGCTGCCTCTCTTTCCATTTTCTTCTCTTTTCTTCTAATTCTGCACATCTGTTGGCTTCAAAAGTTGCTGTTCCTTCTCGGATGGTGGCTTGCCAGAGTTTCCTGTCCTTGGCATTGGTTTCCCAATTGTTGATGTTGACGTTACATTTCTTCATGTTGGCTTTTAAGACGTCTTCGAAACTCTTCTGTTATCCGCCTGTTTTACGTTTGCCTTCTTTAAGCTGGGAGTAGATTTGTTTCAGCAGACGTTCGTCTTTCATCCGAACAACATGACCGCTCCATCTTAGTTGGTTCTTGATGACATAGGCTTCAATGCTTGTTGTTTTTGCTTCATTTAGCACGCTGACGCTGGTTCTTCTATCTTCCCAGCTGATATTTAAGATGTTTTGAAGACAGCGTTGATGGAACTTTTCTTTCTTTTTAAATCTTTTTATTGAATAAGTATACCAAAAGGTAAGCCATATAAACATTAATACAATGTTAAAATATAATAAAATTACAGAAGGTATCAATACCGAAAAAAAATACTACAAACAATGTAATTTAAACATAAGAAACCAAGATAACATAATAGTATACTAAATTTTATATATATATCGATAGAAAAAAAGAAAAAAATAACCCCAAAAAAAAACCCACCGTGCAACTAACTAAAAGCAAAGTCAAAGCAATGGGCTAACTTGAAACCAAACAGAATTAAACTTAAAATCACGTCCTCAATCCCGACCTCCATTAAAAACAGTGAAAAAAAACAAGAAGGGTATATATTACATTAAATGAAAATATCGAATAAAAGATCCCCAAATCTGTTCAAATTTAAATGAAGAATCATAAAGGTTACTTCTAATTTTTGTCCAGATTCAAACATAATATCGTCTGGGAGAACCAAAAAAAGGTAGTTGGAGCATTAAGCTCTTTCCAATGTTGTAAAATACATCTTTTCGCCATTAAAGTAAGAAATGCAATCATTCTACAGGCTGAAGGGGAAAGATTACTAGAAATTTTAGGTAGTCCAAAGATAGCAGTAATAGGGTGAGGAGAGATATCTATATTTAATACCTTAGAAATAATATTAAAAATGTCTCTCCAAAAAGTTTCCAAAGTAGGGCAAGACCAAAACATATGAGTTAAAGAGGCTATCTGCCCCGAACATCTATCACAAAAAGGATTAATATGCAAGTAAAAACGCGCTAACTTATCTTTGGACATATGTGCTCTAATGGAACTTTTCAAGTGCCTTCAGATGTCGTCGGTATGTTGTCCAGGTTTCTGATGCATACAGGAGTGCTGGGAATGTATGCTAACCTTTACATCAGCCACATACAGCAAGATTCCAGCACAAATACAATTTCTGCTTTACTTTCGATACTAAAAAGGGATAGTTCCCTCCGCAATTGTTCTGCCTCAACCAACTGCTCCCCTTATTGCATACAACTGCAGATGTTGCAGCACCTGTACCCTCTGCTCTTCCATTCCCACTATCCAGAGACCTAAACAGTCTTTCCAGGCAAAGCAGTAATTCACTTGCATTTCTTCCAAACAGTGTACTTGCTACATTTGGTTTTAACCCTGTGCTAGAGAAAGTTAAAAAACACATTGCAAACCACTTAGTCCTTCTGAAGGGTCTCGGCCCAAAACATTGACTGTACACTTTTCCATAGATGCTGCCTGGCCTGCTGAGTTCCTCCAGCATTTTGTGTGTGTTGCTTAGAGCCCTGCAGTAGTAACCAGGAGCTTCCTGTTGCCTGATCACAAAGAAACAGGATCAAAAGAAGCTACAGAAAGTTGTAAAGTTAGTCAGCTCTATCTTGGCTACTAGCCTCTGTAGTATCCAAGACATCTTCGAGGTTGGTGCCTCAGAAAGGAGGCATCCATCATTAAGGACCCCCATAACCCAGGACGTGCCCTCTTCACACAGTTATTGTCAGGAAGGAGGTACAGAAGCCTGAAGGCACACACTCAGCGATTCAGGAACAGCTTCTTCCCATCTGCCATCAGATTTCTGAATCGACACTGAACCCATGAACACGACCTCAGTATTTGTTTTCCACTCTTTCTGCACTACTTATTTATTTTTTATATGTACGTATTGTGATATACAGTTTTTATTACTATGTTTTGCAATGTTCTGCTGCCACAAAACAACAAATTTCATGACATACACCGGTGATATTAAACCTGATTCTTATTCTGACCATTCCAGAATCTATTTGAGGAGATTATGTGTCGGGCAGTGCAGTGCGGCAGATTTAAAAGGAACAGAGCCTCATACAGCAGGCAGCGTAGTGAGCCAGGAGCAGAGTGAAGGCTTAAGGGCTTCGGCTCACCGGGCTTAGGCGGAAGCGGGTGAGGCGAGGAAAGTTTGGTATTCATTTTCTGTTGATATTTGAGGAGAGGGGCAGTATGAGTGTGAGGGCAGTTTGTTGTTCTCGGTGTCGGATGTGGGAGGCCCTGGAGTCTCTAAGCCTCCTGGACGTCTACATCTGCGCCAAGTGCATCGAGATGCAGCTCCTAAGGGACCGCGTTACGGAACTGGAGCTGCAGCTCGATGACCTTCGTCTGGTCAGGGAGAGTGAGGAGTTGCTAGAGAGGAGTTATAGGCAGGTGGTCACACCGGGGCCACGGGAGGCAGACTAGTGGGTCACGGTTAGGAGGGGGAAGGGGAAGAGAGTAATAGAGAGTACTCCGGTGGCTGTGCCCCTTAACAATAGGTACTCCTGTTTGAGTACTGTTGGGGGGGGACAGCTTACGCGGGGGAAGCGACAGTGGCCGTGCCTCCGGCACAGAGTCCGGCCCTGTAGCTCAGAAGGGTAGGGAAAGGAAGAGGAGGGCAGTTGTGATAGGGGACTCGATAGTAAGGGGGTCAGATAGGCGATTCTGTGGACGCAGTCCAGAGACCCGGATGGTAGTTTGCCTCCCTGGTGCCAGGGTCCGGGATATTTCTGATCGTGTTCAAGATATCTTGAAGTGGGAGGGTGAGGAGCCAGAGGTCGTGGTACATATAGGTACCAATGACATAGGTAGGAAAAGGGAAGAGGTCCTGAAAGGAGAATATAGGGAGCTAGGAAGGGAGTTGAGAAAAAGGACCGCAAAGGTAGTAATCTCGGGATTACTGCCTGTGCCACGCGACAGTGAGAGTAGGAATGCGATGAGGTGGAGGATAAATGCGTGGCTGAGGGATTGGAGCAGGGGGCAGGGATTCAAGTTTTTGGATCATTGGGACCTCTTTTGGCGCAGGCGTGACCTGTACAAAAAGGACGGGTTACACTTGAATCCTAGGGGGACCAATATCCTGGCAGGGAGATTAGCGAGGGCTACTGAGGTGACTTTAAACTAGAATGGTTGGGGGGTGGGAATCAAATTAAAGAGGCTAGGCGAGAGGAGGTTAGTTCAGAGAGACAGAGGGGTGTAAAGTGAGGGTAGAAGCAAAAAGTTGTAAGGAGAAAAGTAAAAGTGGCAGGCCGACAAATCCAGGGCAAGCATCAAAAAGGGCCACTTTTCAACATAATTGTATAAGGGCTAACAGAGTTGTAAAAGAGCGCCTGAAGGCTTTGTGTGTCAATGCAAGGAGCATTTGTAACAAGGTGGATGAATTGAAAGTGCAGATTGTTATTAATGATTATGATATAGTTGGGATCACAGAGACATGGCTCCAGGGTGACCAAGGATGGGAGCTCAACGTTCAGGGATATTCAATATTCAGGAGGGATAGACATGAAAGAAAAGGAGGTGGGGTGGCGTTGCTGGTTAAAGATGAGATTAACGCAATAGAAAGGAAGGACATAAACCGGGAAGATGTGGAATCGATATGGGTAGAGCTGCGTAACACTAAGGGGCAGAAAACGCTGGTGGGAGTTGTGTACAGGCCACCTAACAGTAGTAGTGAGGTCGGAGATGGTATTAAACAGGAAATTAGAAATGTGTGCAATAAAGGAACAGCAGTTATAATGGGTGACTTCAATCTACATGTAGATTGGGTGAACCAAATTGGTAAAGGCGCTGAGGAAGAGGATTTCTTGGAATGTATGCAGGATGGTTTTCTGAACCAACATGTCGAGGAACCAACTAGAGAGTAGGCTATTCTGGACTGAGTTTTGAGCAATGAGGAAGGGTTAATTAGCAATCTTGTCGTGAGAGGCCCCTTGGGTAAGAGCGACCATAATATGGTGGAATTCTTCATTGAGATGGAGAGTGACATAGTTAATTCAGAAACAAAGGTTCTGAACTTAAAGAAGGGTAACTTTGAAGTTATGAGACGTGAATTAGCTAAGATAGACTGGCAAATGACACTTAAAGGATTGACGGTGGATATGCAATGGCAAGCATTGAAGGATTGCATGGATGAACTACAACAATTGTTCATCCCACTTTGGCAAAAGAATAAATCAAGGAAGGTAGTGCACCCGTGGCTGACAAGAGAAATTAGGGATAGTATCAATTCCAAAGAAGAAGCATACAAATTAGCCAGAAAAAGTGGCTCACCTGAGGACTGGGAGAAATTCAGAGTTCAGCAGAGGAGGACAAAGGGCTTAATTAGGAAGGGGAAAAAAGATTATGAGAGAAAACTGGCAGGGAACATAAAAACTGACTGTAAAAGCTTTTATAGATATGTAAAAAGGAAAAGACTGGTAAAGACAAATGTAGGTCCCCTACGACAGAAACAGGTGAATTGATTATGGGGAGCAAGGACATGGCAGACCAATTGAATAATTACTTTGGTTCTGTCTTCACTAAGGAGGACATAAATAATCTTCCAGAAATAGTAAGGGACAGAGGGTCCAGTGAGATGGAGGAACTGAGCGAAATACATGTTAGTAGGGAAGTGGTGTTAGGTAAATTGAAGGGATTGAAGGCAGATAAATCCCCAGGGCCAGATGGTCTGCATCCTAGAGTGCTTAAGGAAGTAGCCCTAGAAATAGTGGATGCATTAGTGATAATTTTTCAAAACTCGTTAGATTCTGGACTAGTTCCTGAGGATTGGAGGGTGGCTAATGTAACCCCACTTTTTAAAAAAGGAGGGGGAGCGAAACCGGGGAATTATAGACCGGTTAGCCTAACGTCGGTGGTGGGGAAACTGCTGGAGTCAGTTATCAAAGATGTGATAACAGCACATTTGGAAAGCGGTGAAATGATCGGACAAAGTCAGCATGGATTTGTGAAAGGAAAATCATGTCTGACGAATCTCATAGAATTTTTTGAGGATGTAACTAGTAGAGTGGATAGGGGAGAACCAGTGGATGTGGTATATTTGGATTTTCAAAAGGTTTTTGAGAAGGTCCCACACAGGAGATTCGTGTGCAAACTTAAAGCACACGGTATTGTGGGTAAGGTATTGATGTGGATAGAGAATTGGTTAGCAGACAGGAAGCAAACAGTGGGAATAAACGGGACCTTTTCAGAATGGCAGGCAGTGACTAGTGGGGTACCGCAAGGCTCAGTGCTGGGACCCCAGTTGTTTACAATATATATTAATGACTTGGATGAGGGAATTAAATGCAGCATCTCCAAGTTTGCGGATGACACGAAGCTGGGTGGCAGTGTTAGCAGTGAGGAGGATGCTAAGAGGATGCAGGGTGACTTGGATAGGTTGGGTGAGTGAGTGGGCAAATTCATGGCAGATGCAATTTAATGTGGATAAATGTGAAGTTATCCACTTTGGTGGCAAAAATAGGAAAACAGATTATTATCTGAATGGTGGCCAATTAGGAAAAGGGGAGGTGCAACGAGACCTGGG
Source organism: Mobula hypostoma (assembly GCF_963921235.1). Classification (NCBI taxonomy): domain Eukaryota; kingdom Metazoa; phylum Chordata; class Chondrichthyes; order Myliobatiformes; family Myliobatidae; genus Mobula; species Mobula hypostoma. Next base: position 62,615,369 of record NC_086114.1, read on the forward strand.
TGTCATTATACACCAGTCATTGAAAGTGGGCATGCAGGTACAGCAGGCGGTGAAAAAGGCGAATGGTATGCTGGCATTTATAGCGAGAGAATTCGAGTACAGGAGCAGGGAGGTACTACTGCAGTTGTACAAGGCCTTGGTGAGACCACACCTGGAGTATTGTGTGCAGTTTTGGTCCCCTAATCTGAGGAAAGACATCCTTGCCATAGAGGGAGTACAAAGAAAGTTCACCAGATTGATTCCTGGGATGGCAGGACTTTCATATGAAGAAAGACTGGATGAACTGGGCTTGTACTCGTTGGAATTTAGAAGATTGAGGGGGGATCTGATTGAAACGTATAAGATCCTAAAGGGATTGGACAGGCTAGATGCAGGAAGATTGTTCCCGATGTTGGGGAAGTCCAGAACGAGGGGCCACAGTTTGAGGATAGAGGGGAAGCCTTTTAGGACCGAGATTAGGAAAAACTTCTTCACACAGAGAGTGGTGAATCTGTGGAATTCTCTGCCACAGGAAACAGTTGAGGCCAGTTCATTGGCTATATTTAAGAGGGAGTTAGAAATGGCCCTTGTGGCTACGGGGATCAGGGGGTATGGAGGGAAGGCTGGTGCAGGGTTCTGAGTTGGATGATCAGCCATGATCATAATAAATGGCGGTGCAGGCTCGAAGGGCCGAATGGCCTACTCCTGCACCTATTTTCTATGTTTCTATGATAGATAAAGGGGATGCAGTGAATGTTGTTTATTTGGACTTTCAGAAGGCCTTTGACAAGGTGCCACACATGATGTAGTGACCATTACAGAGACTTGGCTGGCACCAGGGCAGGAATGGATTCTCAATATTCCTGGATTTCAGTGCTTTAAAAGGGATAGAGAGGGTGGGAAAAGGGGAGGAGGGGTGGCATTACTGATCAGGGATACTATTATAGCTACAGAAAGGGTGGGTAATGTAGCAGGATCCTCTTTTGAGTCAGTATGGGTGGAAGTCAGAAACAGGAAGAGATCAGTTACTCTACTGGGGGTATTCTATAGGCCCCCTGGTAGCAGCAGAGATACAGAGGAGCAGATTGGGAGGCAGATTTTGGAAAGGTGCAAAAATAACAGGGTTGTTATCATGGGTGACTTCAACTTCCATTAGATTGATTGGCACCTGATTAGTTCCAAGGGTTTAGATGGAGCAGAGTTTGTTAAGTGTGTCCAGGACGGATTCCTGTCACAGTATGTGGCCAGGCCGACTAGGGGGAATGCCATACTAGATCTAGTACTTGGTAATGAATCGGGTCAGGTCACAGATCTCTCAGTGGGTGAGCATCTGGGGGACAGTGACCACCGCTCCCTGGCCTTTAGCATTATCATGGAGAAGGATAGAATCAGAGAAGACAGGAAAATTTTTAATTGGGGAAGGGCAAATTATGAGGCTATAAGGCTAGAACTTGTGGGTGTGAATTGGGATGATGTTTTTGCAGGGAAATGTACTATGGACATGTGGTTGATGTTTAGAGATCTCTTGCAGGATGTTAGGGATAAATTTGACCCGGTGAGGAACATAAAGGTGGAAAATCTAGTCAGGTGGAAGAAGGCAGCATACATGAGGTTTAGGAAGCAAGGATCAGATGGGTCTATTGAGAAATATAGGGAAGCAAGAAAGGAGCTGAAGAAGGGGCTGAGAAGAGCAAGATGGGGGCATGAGAAGCCCTTGGTAAGTAGGGTAAAGGAAAACCCCAAGGCATTCTTCAATTATGTGAAGAAAAAAAGGATGACAGGAGTGAAGGTAGGACTGATTAGAGATAAAGGTGGGAAGATGTGCCTGGAGGCTGTGGAAGTGAGCGAGGTCCTCAATGAATACTTCTCTTCGGTATTCACCAATGAGAGGGAACTTGATGATAGTGAGGACAATATGAGTGAGGTTGATGTTTGGAGCATGTTGATATTAAGGGAGAGGAGGTGTTGGATTTGTTAAAATACATTAGGACGGATAAGTCCCTGGGGCCTGACGGAATATTCCCCAGGCTGCTCCATGAAGCAAGGGAAGAGATTGCTGAGCCTCTGGCTAGGATCTTTATGTCCTCATTGTCCACGGGAATGGTACCGAAGGATTGGAGGGAGGCGAATGTTGTCCCCTTGTTCAAGAAAGGTAGTAGGGATAGTCTGGGTAATTATAGACCAGTGAGCCTTACGTCTGTGGTGGGAAAGTTGTTGGAAAGATTCTTAGAGATAGGATCTCTGGGCATTTAGAGAATCATGGCCTGATCAGGGACAGTCAGCATGGCTTTGTGAAGGGCAGATCGTGTCTAACAAGCCTGATAGAGTTCTTTGAGGAGGTGACCAGGCATATAGATGAGAGTAGTGCAGTGGATGTGATCTATATGGATTTTAGTAAGGCATTTGACAAGGTTCCACATGGTAGGCTTATTCAGAAAGTCGGAAGGCATGGGATCCAGGGAAGTTTGGCCAGGTGGATTCAGAATTGGCTTGCCTGCAGAAGGCAGAGGGTCATGGTGGAGGGAGTACGTTCAGATTGGAGGATTGTGACTAGTGGTGTCCCACAAGGATCTGTTCTGGGACCTTTACTTTTCATGATTTTTATTAATGACCTGGATGTGGGGGTAGAAGGGTAGAAGGGTGGGTTGGCAAGTTTGCAGACGACACAAAGGTTGGTGGTGTTGTAGGTAGTGTAGAGGATTGTCAAAGATTGCAGAGAGACATTGATAGGATGCAGAAGTGGGCTGAGAATTGGCAGATGGAGTTCAACCCAGAGAAGTGTGAGGTGGTACACTTTGGAAGGACAAATTCCGAGGCAGAGTACAAAGTAAATGGCAGGATACTTGGTAGTGTAGAGGAGCAGAGGGATCTGGGGGTACATGTCCACAGATCCCTGAAAGTTGCCTCACAGGTGGATAGGGTAGTTAAGAAAGCTTATGGGGTGTTAGCTTTCATAAGTCGAGGGATAGAGTTTAAGCGTCGCGAGGTAATGATGCAGCTCTATAAAACTCTGGTTAGGCCACATTTGGAGTACTGTGTCCAGTTCTGGTCGCCTCACTATAGGAAGGATGTGGAAGCATTGGAAAGGGTACAGAGGAGATTTACCAGGATGCTGCCTGGTTTAGAAAGTATGCATTATGATCAGAGATTAAGGGAGTTAGGGCTTTACTCTTTGGAGAGAAGGAGGATGAGAGGAGACATGATAGAGGTGTACAAGATAATAAGAGGAATAGATAGAGTGGATAACCAGCGCCTCTTCCCCAGGGCACCACTGCTCAATACAAGAGGACATGGCTTTAAGGTAAGGGGTGGGAAGTTCAAGGGGGATATTAGAGGAAGGTTTTTTACTCAGAGAGTGGTTGCTGCGTGGAATGCACCGCCTGAGTTAGTGGTGGAGGCAGATACACTAGTGAAGTTTAAGAGACTGCTAGACAGGTATATGGAGGAATTTAAGGTGGGGGCATATATGGGAGGCAGGGTTTGAGGGTCGGCACAACATTGTGGGCCGAAAGGCCTGTACTGTGCTGTACTATTCTATGTTCTATGTTCTATGAGGCTGCTTACCAAGATAAGAGCCTATGAAACTACAGGAAAGTTACTAATGTGGTTAGAGCATTGGCTGATTGGTAAGAGGCAGCGAGTGGGAATAAAAGGATCCTTTTCTGGTTGGCTGCCAGTGACTACCACTTCTTTTTATGCTGTATATCAATGATTTAGATGATGGAATAGATGGCTTTGTTGCCAAGTTTGCAGATGATACAAAGATTGGTGGAGGGGCAGGTAGTGGTAAGTAAACAGGTAGGCTGCAGAAGGCTTGGACAGATTAGGCAAATGTGCAAGAGAATGGAATGAAAAATGCACAGTCATGCACTTTGGTAGTAGAAATAAATGTGCGGACTATTTTCTAAACGGGGAGAAAATCCAAAAATCTGAGATGCAAAGGGACTTGGGAGTCCTTGCGTATAACACCCTAAAGGTTAGCTTGCAGGTTGAGTCGGTGGTGAGGAAAGCAAATGCAATGTTAGCATTCATTCAGGCTTTATAAAGCAATGAAGTGGCCTCACCTTGAGTATTGTGAACACTTTTGGTCTCCTCATCTAAGAAAAGATGTGCTGGCATTGGAGAGGATTCAGAGGAAGTTAACAAGGATGATTCTGGGAATGAAAGGGTTATCATACGAGGAACGTTTGATAGCTCAGGGTCTGTACTCACTGGAATTTTGAAGGATGGTGGGGGATCTCATTGAAACCTTTCAAATGTTTAAAGGCCCAGACGGAGTAGATGTGGAAAGGATGTTTCCCATGGTGGGGGAGTCTAGGACAAGAGGGCACAGCCTCAGGATAGAGGGGTGTCCATTTAAAACAGATGCAGAGAAATTTCTTTAGCCAGAGAGTGTTGAATTTGTGGAATTTATTACCACAGGCAGCTGTGGAGGCTGGGTCGGTGGTTGTGTTTAACTCAGAGCTTCATAGGTTCTTGATTGGACACAAAGGTTACATGGAGAAGGCCAGGGAGTGGGGCTGAGGAGGGGAGAAAAGGATCAGCTGAGATTGAATGGTGGAGCAGACTCAATGGGTCAAATGACTTAATTCTGCTCCTGTGTCTTATGGTCTTATTTATTCTCAAAACATCATTAATAATGCCTTCACAATCTCATCAGCTACTTCTTACAGAACCCTGGGGTGCTATCCATCTGGTCTAGATAACTTGTCTACCTTCAGACCTTCCAGCTTCCCAAGCACCTTCTCCTTATAAATAGAAGATTGCTTCAAAACTACAGCTGTCAAAGTCCTACTTAAAAAGCCAAACCTTGATAGTGAGGTACTAGCTAACTATGACTCTTCCCTTCCTGGCCAAGGTTCTTGAGAAAGTAATTTTCAACCAATTTCACAACTTTCTGAATGAGAACAATATTCTAGGAAGTTTTAGTTTGGTTTTAGAGCACACCGCAGCATGGACGTGGCCCTTACCAAATTTGTCAGCAACTTTAGCCTAATTAGCACTGATGCCAAAAAAAGTCTCAGATGATTTTTCTAGCTTTAAGTTGACACAATAGACCACAATATTCTCTTAGATCTCCTTGAGAACTGGGCTGGCATCTCTGGCAGCGCCCTTAATTAGCTTCATTCATATATCTTAGACAAGAAAAAAATCCTGTCTTGGAGACCAGTTTTCTATGAGATACAATGTACATAATGGTGAGGCCCAGCGATGCTGACTTGTCCCCTACTTTTCTTCTTATACCCGCTCCCCTGAGGAGACACCATTAGAGCGTACAAACTTAATTTTCAGCTATGCAGATGACACACAATTGTATATTGTGATGCTCTACAATAGGTACATTTAATGTCAGAAAGATGTATGCAGTATACATCCTGAAATTCTGTTTGTTCACAGACATCAATGAAAACGGAGTGTGCCAAAGAAGGAATGACAGTTAAAACGTTAGAATCCCAAAGCCCCCCCCCAATTCCCCCCCCCGCACACAAGAAGCAAGGCAATGACCCCCACCCCCATTGTTATGGGATAAACTTACAAATGGATGAGCAATAATTTCCTGAAACTAAATGAAGATAAAACTGAAATACTTTTGATTGCTCCCAAAAACAAAAAAAGATAAACTTCTTGATAGACTTGGGAACTTGGTTCTTCTTGTAAAATAAGAAATAACTAGCCTGGCTGTTATCCTTGATTCAGATTTGAATTTTAAGAAAGTAACCAGAGCAGCATTTCTAAGCTTAAGAAATATTGCAAAGGTACATTTGTTTTTGTCACAATGATGCTGAAAAACTAATTCACGACTTTATATTGAATAGATTAGATACATAACTGCAATGAACTTTTTACTGTAATTCCAAAGCAATCTATTGATAACCTTCAACTCAATTGGAACGCTGCTGTGAGACTTTTAACCAAAACCAGAATGAGGGAATATACCACTCCAATACTAGCTACTCTGAATTACCTTCCTGTATCTTTTAGAATTGATTTTAAAGTTCTCTTATTTGTTTTTAAAGCTCTTAGTGGTCTTGGAGTATGTCACAGAATTGTTCTTGTTTTTATAATCTGGCTTGAGCTCTCAGGTCTTCTTCTGCTGGTTTCTTAAATTTAAACAATCTCCCTCAAAATGTAATTGGGAGGTCAGCTTTTTTGAACGACGCTCCTAAACTATGGAACTCAATACCTAAAACTATAAGGAATACAGGCTCTGTTGGCACTTTTAAACACCAGCTCAAAACCTATTTATTTAACCTTGCTTTTTGTCCTTTATTTTTATTTTATTTTTATATTTGTACTTGTATACCATTATAAAGCATTTGAACTACATCATCTGTATGAAAAGTGCTCCATGAATAAAGTTGTCATTATTATTATTATTTATTAGCACCTACACTCACTTTTGTCCCCTGACACTCTTGAATTTCTGACGTACTGATAGTGTCTTCCACAGTGAAGACTCACATAAAATACTAATTAATTTTGAGCGGTCCTGACCCTCCAAGCAGACCATTGCCTTTGTCAGAGCCGGGGAGCAGCCAATACCTGCCAAAAGAACATCTGCAGGCATTCTGACCTCTGCAAGGGACTGGCAGCTGTTGGTGGACCTCGAAGGGCAGCTGAAGTTCCCCAACCATATTGCAGCCACCACCCTGCGACCAGACATTGTCCTTGTGTCTGAGTCTACTAAGCAAGTGGTGCTGCTGGAGCTGACAGTCCCATGGGAAGATAGCTTGGAAGAGGCCTTTGAAAGGAAGCTCTCCAAGTACGCAGGACTGGTCAGCAATTGTCAGCAGGCTGGATGGAGAGCGAGGTGTCTCCCAGTGGAGGTTGGTTGTAGGGGATTCGTAGCCCGTTCCTTAGTTAGAGCCTTCAGTATTTTGGGCATTGAGGGAAAGAGGAAGAGGAGAGCCATCCGCAGTACCACCGATGTAGCAGAGAGGGCCTCAAGATGGCTGTGGCTCAAAAGAGGGGAGCCATGGAGTCATAAGTAGCTAGCCATCTGGACACAAGCTGGGGTCTGATCAGCCCCGGCTGGGTCACCTGGAGGAGGTTGTACGATGTTGAAAGACCCGACACACCCGATGATTCCAGGAACATCACTGAAGATGTGTCCAGAAGCATCAATAGATGTACGTACACAGTCCACCATTTCTTTGTTCCCCATTTCTACCTCTCCAGGGTCTTTTCCCAGTTGTCCAATGTCCACTCTCACTTCTCTTTTACTCTTTGTACTGTATATCTGAAAAAACGTTTGGTATCCTCTTTTATGTAATTGGCTAACCTACCTTCATATTTCATCGTTTTTCTCCTTATGGCTTTTTAGTTGATTTTTCCTGTTTTTTAGAAGCTTTCTAATCTAACTTTGCGTTAATATTTGCTATATTTTCCCATGTTCTGAACTCCTGCCAGTTTGTGTGAGTCTGGTTGCACTCCCTCTGAGGACAGTTGATGGCCTAGGGATGCCACCTCCAACTTTGCAAATTCACATTTCTTTTTGTTCAGGGTGATTCCAGCCTATTTTAGTTTCTCCAAGGCAGCTTCCACTCTTTTTGTTATGTTCCTCACTTGAGCCTCTGAAGATGAGTATATCGTCCATGTGGCAGACTGTTCTTTCCAGTCCCTCCAAAATTTGGTTCCTCCTCATCTGAAAGAGTTCAGGGATGCCAAAAGGGAGTCTCTTGCAGGCATAGTGTCCATATGATTGTGATAGAGATTGTGAGCTTCTGTGACTCAGGAGCTAAACAGATCTGCCAGAACCCTGAGTTTCCATCTAATTTGGAGAAGAACTTTGCTCCACCCAGCATATCCAATATGTGCTCAACAGAGGGCAGAATAAGCTTCTGCCATCTCACTGCTTCATATTTAGTTTTGTTAGATCAGTGCAGATCCTTACTCTGTCATCTGGCTTGGGGACAATGCCCAGACATCAGTCAGTAGATGCATTCACTCTGGTTGAGATGTCAAGCGCCTCCACTCTCAAGTTCAGCTTTGACTTCATTCATCAAGGGGAATGGTATATGCCTCGTTGTGGTCAGAGAGTAGGGCGTCAATCCTAGCCTCAGTTGGATAAGGTACTCTTCTTTCAGTACCCCTAGGCCTGTGAACAAATCTGGGTACCTCAGTCACTGAACATATCTTAATGAATCCAACCTTGCAATGAGGTTCAGCTTTTTGATAGCATGTCGTCCCAGTAGTGGTGAGAAGAGATTCTGAATCACATAGACATCCTCTTTTAACTGTTTCTCATTTTTACGGATGGAAGTAGTAAAGTTCGGCAATGTTCAGTGAGGAATGTCTGTACATCCTCCCTGTGGATTGCGTGTGTTTCCTCCGGGTCCTCCAGTTTCCTCCCACAGTCCAAAGATGTACCTAGTCAGTATAAATTGTCCTGTGATTAGCTTAGGGTTAATTGGAGCTGGGGCGGCGTAGCTTAAAGGGCTCGGAAGGCCTACTCCGCGCTGTATCACTAAACAAATAGATTATTCAGGATGAGGTTTCGGATACTTGGAGGCACATGTTAAAACTGGCTAATGTCAGCATGGTTTCCCTAAGGAATTCTTTGAGAAAATAACATGCAGGATATGGATGTTGTTTACCTGGATTTTCAGAGGGCCTCTGACTAGGTGCCCCACGTTAGGCTGCTTAACAAGATAAGAACCATGGTATTACAGGAAAGATACTAGTGGATAGAAGATTGGCTGACTAGCAGCAGACAGAGTGGGAATAAAGGGGGCCTTTTCAGACTGCCGGTGACTAGTGGTGTTCCACAGAGGTCAGTACATTAGAAAGATAGGTGGAGAGGAAGATAGTGTTGAGGAAGCCAGGGAGTCTGTTGAAAGACTTAGACAGATTAGGAGAATGGGCAGAAAAATGGCAGATGGAATGCATAGTCATAGTCATACTTTATTGATCCTGAAGGAAATTGATTTTCATTACAGTTGCCCCAACCAAGAATGGAGTATAAATATAGCAATATAAAACCATAAATAATTAAATAGTAATATGTAAATTATGCCAGGAAATAAGTCCAGGACCAGCCTATTGGCTCAGGGTGTCTGACCCTCCAAGGGAGGAGTTGTAAAGTTTGATGGCCACAGGCAGGAATGACTTCCTATGACGCTCTGTGTTGCATCTCGGTGGAATGAGTCTCTGGCTGAATGTACTCCTGTGCCCAACCAGTACATTATGTAGTGGATGGGAAACATTGTCCAAGATGGCATGCAACTTAGACAGCATCCTCTTTTCAGACACCACCGTGAGAGAGTCCAGTTCCATCCCCACAACATCACTGGCCTTCCGAATGAGTTTGTTGATTCTGTTGGTGTCTGCTACCCTCAGCCTGCTGCCCCAGCACACAACAGCAAACATGATAGCACTGGCCACCACAGACTCATAGAACATCCTCAGCATCGTCCAACAGATGTTAAAGGACCTCAGTCTCCTCAGGAAATAGAGACAGCTCTGACCCTTCTTGTAGACAGCCTCAGTGTTCTTTGACCAGTCCAGTTTATTGTCAATTCGTATCCCCAGGTATTTGTAATCCTCCACCATGTCGGTGTAGGGAAGTTTATGGTCATGCACTGTAGTAGAAGGAATAAAACTGTAGACTATTTTCTAAGCATAGAGCAGGTTCAGATATCAGATGCAAAGGGATTTGACAGTCTTTAAAGCAGGGTTTCTCAACCTTTTTCATGGTATGGACCGAGGGGGTCTGTGGACCCTAGATTGGGAACCCCTGCTCTAAAGGTTATCTTGCAGGTTGAGCCGGTGCTAAGATGGCAAATGTAATGTCAGCATTTATTTTGTGAGGATTAAAAAATTAGAATGGAAACGATATGAGTCCGCTGCACCTTTCCCCATTCCCTGTCACGCACTGTTGAACTTGAACAGAGGGTTGCCAACTGTCCCGTATTTGCCGCGACATCCCATATATTGGGCTAAATTGGTTTGTCCCATACGGGACCACCCTTGTCCCGTATTTCCCCCGCTAAGGTAGAGCGTTCCTGTGAAACCTTTTGTGGCGAAATGGCATAAAGCGAAGAAGCAATTACCATTAATTTATATTGATATGATATGATAAATACACAGCCTATATAAAGTAGAAATAATGTATGTACAGTATTGTCAGGAAGATTAAGCCAAAACCGATTTGTGGAAAAAAAAATCGGCACGTACGCGCATGCGCACACAGGTGCCCGTGCAAGGCTTCATGGTCGTGGTAGTCTTCTTCAGGGTAAACACAAGTGTCCCATATTTGACTGCTAATTTTGTCCCTTATTTGGGAGTGAGAAAGTTGGTAACCCTAACTGTAAAAGACAAGTTGAGGTGAGTTTAACCCTACTTGAACACTACCCCCCCCCCCCGGGTCAGCCAGTCCGCAAGAATATTGTCAGTATTAAACCGGTCCGCAGTGCAAAGAAGGTTGGGGACCCCTGTTGTATGTCACCATAAACAACCCTGAGATTCATTTTCCCGTGGGCATACTCAGCAAATCTATAAAATAGTAACTACAACAGGAACAGTGAAAGATCAACCAGAGTGCAGAAGACAACAAACTCTGCAAATGTAAATATACATAAATAGTAAATAATAACGAGAACATGAGATAATGAGATATAAAATGTCCTTAAAGTGAGATAATTGATTGTAGGGACGTTTCGATGATGGGGCAAGTGAGTGTAGTTATCCCCTTTCATTCACGAGCCTGATGGTTGAGAGGTAGTAACTTCGCCCATGAGATGGCTTTCTGGAGATCATACCTGTACCTCTTGCAGCTTTCTTGTTCTCCAGACTTGAATGCCTCTGATCTGGCCCTCAGCAGATTTCAGACCTTGTGGTTCATCCAGGGCTTCTGATTGGGAAAGACTCTGAATGAATTTAGTGAGAACATACTCAGTTACAGCTGTTTTAATGAAGTCTGTTACAACCCCGGTGTATTGATTCAGATCTCTGGATGAGTACGTACATCAGTACGTAGGTCCCAACGAGAGAGCATGCAATGCTGGATCTGCTATAAGCGAATAAGGACAGGTGTCAAAAGTTTGTGCAGGGGAACATTTTGCATCCAGTGACCACAATGCCATTAGTTTCAAAGTAAATATGTGAAAAGATAGTCTTGTTCGTGGGTTGAGTTTCTGAATTGGATAAAGGCCAATTTTGATGGGATCAGAAATGATCTTACAAGTGTGTATTGGGACAGGCTGTTTACTGAGGTGTACTTGATAAGTGGGAGGCCTTCAAAAATGAAATGTTGAGAGTACAAAGCCCGTATGTGCCTGTGAGAACAAAATGTCAAGATAACAAGTGTAGGGAACATTGGTTTTCAAGATATAGTGAGCCCCTGGTGAAGAGGAAAAAAAGAGGTGCATAGCAGGTATAGGCAAGCTGGAACAAATGAGGTGCTTTTTGAGTACACGGAATGCAAGAGAACACTTAAGAAAGAAATCAGGAAGGCTAAAAGAAGGCATGAAGTTGCCCTAGCAGACAAGGTGAAAGAGAATCCGAAGAGATTCTACAGGTATGTTAAGAGCAAAAGAATAGCAAGGGACAAAATTGGTCCTCTGGAGGACCAGAATGGTAATCCATGTGTGGAGCCAAAACAGATGGGGGAAAACTTAAATGCAATCTCTGCATCTGTATTCACTCAGGAGATGGATACAGAGACTATAGAAGTGAGGCAAAGCGGCATCAACTTCCTGGATACTGTACAGATTACAGAGGAGGAGCTGCTTGCTGTTCTGAGGCAAATCAGGGTGGTTCCTTGGACCCTCTGGGAGGCAAGTGCACAAATTCCTGGGGCCCTAGCAGAGATATTTAAATCATCCATAGTGACAGGAGAGATACCAGAGGAATGGAGGACAGCCAGTGTTGTTCTGCTGTTTAAAATAGGTTCTAAACAGAAACCAGGAAATTATAGGCAGGTGAGTCTGACATCAATTGTGGGAAAGTTATTCTAAGGGACTAGATACAAGTATTTAGATAGACATGAACTGATTAAGAATAGTCAGCATGGCTTTGTGTATGGTAGGTTATGTCTAATCAATCTTATGGATTTTTTTGAGGAAGTTACCAGGAAAGTGGATGAAGGTAAGGCAGTGGATGTTGTCCACATGGATTTTAGCAAGGCATTTGACAAGGTTCCGCATGGGAGGCTAGTCATGATGGTTCAGTGGTTTGGCATTCAGGATGAGGTGATAAACCGGATTGGACATTGGCTTTGTGGCAGAAGCCAGAGAGTGGTTGTAGAGAGTTGCCTCTCTGGCTGGAGGCCTGTGACTGGTGGAGTGCTGCAGGGGTCATTTGTTGTTTGTCATTATGTGTACTGGACAGTGAGGAAGGCTATCATGGCTTACAGAGGGATCTGCATCAGCTGGATAAATGAGCTGCAAACCGGCAGATGGAATTTAATGCAGACAAATGCGAGGTTTTGCAGTTCAGTAGGACTAGTGGGGTAGGTCTTACACTATGAATGGTCACGCACTGAGGAGTGTGGTAGAACAAAGGGATCTGGGAATACAGGTCCATAATTCCTCGAAAGTGATAGCATAGGTAGATAAGGGCTTAAAGAAAGCTTTTGGCACATTAGCCTTCATAATAAGTACTTTATTGATCCCGAGTGGGAAATCCTTTCATTACAGCAGCAACATTTAAAAACATACTTAGCAGCGTGCAGACTTAACTAATAATAAAATACAGAATAATAATATATATAATAATAATTCACCAATGTGCAACAATTATATAAGAAATGACAAAAGAGACTATTGCACTATGATGTCGCAATAGTCTCCTGTCACACAGAGATGAATTGTTGTATATACTTATTGCATTTGATAGGAAAGATTTTCTGTAACGATCCCTGTGACAGCAGAGCTGAATGAGTCTGTTCGAAAGGGTGCTCAGCTGCTTTTTCAGTCGGTCATGAAGAGGATGTGCCAGGTTGTCCATAATGGAAAACAGTTTGTTTAGTGACCTTCTCTTCTTCACAAGTTTTCCAGTCAAGTCTATTGTCTTTGCTGCTTTATGTGCTGGTGATGCAAAAAGTCAGTAATCCAGGAGAAAGTAGATTTATCTATGCCCATCCTTTGCAACTTCTCACTCAAAAGAAGTGGCTGGATTGTATTGAAGGCACTAGAGAAATCAAAAAATATGTTTTTCACAATGTCACCAGCTTCATCCAGGTGGGAGTGAGCACTCTGCAATGGTAGATGATGGCATCATCCACTCCCACATGAGGCTGGTAGGCAAACTGTAGAGGGTCCAATGAAGATGTGAGGGAATTGATCTGTAGTCATCAAGTCCAGATGGTGTTGCCTTCTTGGGTACTGGAACCACGTAGGAAGTCTTTGAAAGCGCCAGTATCTTTTCCTGACTCAGACTCAGATTGTAAAGGTGCTACAAAATACCTGACAGCTGCTCGCATGGGCCTTTGGTTGCCTGGGGCTGATATTGTCCGGCTGTCTCCTAACCTGACCTGCAGTCACAGGCAGGCAGGGGAGGGTGGTCATCGCCATGGAGGCAGGATACTCCAAAGAGGATTCATAAAGTGATGTATTATGTACAGGAGATGGGATATTATGTTAAAGTTGTATAAGATATTGGTGAGGCCTAATTTGGAGTATTGTGTGCAGTTTTGGTCAGGAATGATGTAAGCAAGGTTGAAAGAGTGCAGAGAAAATTTACAAGGATGTTGCTGGGTCTGGTGGACCTGAGCTATAAAGAAAGATTGAATCCTTTAGGACTGCATTCCTTAGAACGGAAAAAGATTGAGAGATTTGATGGAGGTATACAAAATTATGAGGAGTATAGATAAGGTAAACGCAAGCGGGCTTTTTCCACTGGGGTTGGGTGTGACTACAACCAGATGTACTGAGTTAAGGGTGAAAGATGAGAAGTTTAAGGGGAAATGAGGGGAAACCTCTTCACTCAGAGGGTTGTGAGTGTGTGAAATAAGCTGCCAGCATAAGTGGTGCATGTGAACTCGATTTCAACATTTAAGAGAAGTTTGTATAGGTACATGGATGGTAAAGGTATGCAGGGCTGTGATCCCAGTGCAGGTCAATGGGAGTAGGCAGTTTAAATGGTTTCAGCATAGGCTAGATGGGCTGAAGGGCCTGTTTCTCTGCTGTACTCTTTAACACTCTTGAACACAGCCCAGTCCACTGACTCAAAGCAATCCCATAATCACTCCTCTGCCTCCTGTGACCACCTTTCAGTTGTCCTAATCTCTGGAGCCCTTCTTTATAGCCTCTGCCTGTATGCAGGTAGGAGGTAATCGATTTACCAAAATGTGGTCTGGGCAAGGAACTGTAGGCATTCGTTATCTTAGTATAGCAGTGGTCTAGTATGTTGGGACCTCTGGTGCTACAGCTTATATGCTGATGATAACTGGGCAGGACTTTTTTCAAAGTGCTGGAGGAACTCAGCAGGACAGATATCATCCATACAGGGGCTAACCAGTTGAAGTTTCAGGCTGAGACCCTTCAAGAGTGAAGGGTCTACTGTTTCTCTACCTCCATAAATGTTGCCTGACCGGCTGGGTTCTCTAGTACTTTGTATGTGTAACTTAACCACACATTGTGGCAATCAGAATTGCACACAATGTGCTCTAATGTTTGGACAACTGCAGCATTGTGTGCCCCAGACAGTCTACTTGTGCTCCACTTCAGGGATCTTTCGAAGGTATGAACACTCGGGTGATGGAGGGTGTACTGTATTGGGCAGGGGTGGTGAGTGGGTTTGGGGACCGGTTGGTAGAGGTGACGGGTGGCCAGGCCATGCGCTCATCGCCCTGACGGCGGTTGGCGTGTGGCGTGTTTGAATGCGGCGGGGAGGGGTTGCCCCGGCAACGCAGGGGTGTCGGTTGGAGGGCGGTTGTCCAGTGAGCCCAGACACACACGGCCGGGGGAGTGGCGGCAGCATGTTCTCGGGCTCCAGGACCTCGTCGCCCAACTCGGCCGCCGCATCCTCGGCGTGCCAGGAGCGGCAGATGGAGGTTGTGGCGAGCGAAGCGGACGGCAAGGAGCTGCAGGATGGCATGCAGGAGGGCAAGGACCAGATCAAGGACCTGAACGAGCGCTTCGCCAAGTACATCAACAACACGGTGCTGAACCTGCAGCGCAAGAACAAGGAGCTGCTGGCCGAGGTGAAGAAGCTGGAGCGGGAGGAGTTCAACGCGGCGGAGAGGGCCTACCAGAAGGAGTACCAGGACTTCCAGGCGCGGGTGGATGAGGCGCAGAACGAGCTGGTGCTGCTGAAGCTGGAGAAGGACAAGCTGAAGGCGCGGCTGGAGAAGGAGTGCCAGCTCAAGCGCGAGTTCGACCGCGACTTCCAAGAGCTGAAGAAGAAGTACGAGGACTCGGGCAGCGGCCTGGACAAGCTGCAGTGCCAGTACAAGCTGCTGGAGGCGCAGCTGGCGCAGCTGAAGCTGGTGCGGGACCAGGAGCGCATCTACTGGCAGCAGAAGCTGGACAACCTGCAGAACGTGGAGCAGGCGGAGTGCACGGCGCTCGACCTGGAGCAGGGGCTGCGCAACATGCGCCAGGAGTACGAGCAGGCTGCCCGGCGCCACAAGGAGGAGCTGGCCCGCTACCGGCACAGGTTCGAGGAGAACAGTGTGCCGCTGCAGAAGGTCAAGAAGGAGACCGAGTGCTACCGCAACGCCGTTACCGACCTGCGGCTGCGGGACGAGATGCACAAGAACCACCTGCAGGAGAAGGAGCGGGAGATCGGCCGGATCCGGGAGTATAACAAGGCGCTGGAGAAGAAGATCGAGGCGCACACGGCCGACTTCCAGGCCCTGCTGTCGGTGAAAAATGCGCTGGAGCAGGAGCTGGCCGGCTACAAAAGTCTGCTCAACCAGGTGGAGAAGAAGTCCAGGGACTACGCCAACCCTGCCTGTCTAACCACTTCTCCTGCCAGTCTATCCAGTTCTCCTGCCAAAGCAGCCGAAGACGTCAATAAGATGTGGTGTTAGTGTACCCACAGTTTACTTTGAGCTTTATACATGTTTAAACGACCCTCTAATTAGCTGACAACTATCGGAGTATTTATTTTGTGGTTTTTATGCTTATCTGCTGTTTATCTTTGGAAATACATCGTAACCTCTTACATTTAAGCACCTTTTATAAAACAGTAAGAATCCATTATAACGTCCCCTTTAAAGATGTACAAAATTTTAGAACGTCAGCGTGGGGCCCCTTTCTGAATTATTTTCAAAACTTTCAAAACCCTCAGTTCGTTGTTTAAATTTAGATATTGCCTGTTATTATTTTTTTATTATACGAGAAGGTATTTTACCTTTTTTTTCTCCTTAATAAATAGCTTCTGTCTTGGGAGGGGTTAAACTTTTTTTTGTAATAAATTAGTATATTTCTAAATAACTTTGACTAACTTACATGAATATGGGGTAATTAGATTGTTATTATGAGTGGATATAATGTAATTGGTAGTTGTTTTTTTTTTTGACCTTTATATATACTTTCTTGTACTCTTCTATGTAGAAACTAATAAAAATATTGAAAGAGAATGTCAGCTGTGTGGAACATGTCATAAGAACAGATTTGTTATTATTTGAAATAGCCCAATTATAGCCATGAATCATGCTGGATGGATGACTGTCTCAGCAAATACAGCATTTCAATACCATTACTGATAATATTTTGGCACTAATAGTGTTTTTCTGCTATGTAATAGTATAATGAAACTTATCATTTTAGGCTTTCATTCAAACAAATGCAGAGAAAGGGTTGATCCTTAAAAATTTGAAACAGATGTTAACTTTAATCCCACTATTCTCATTAAACCACATCTTAAACAGTGAAGATTTGTGATTTTCTTTGGAGATAATTATCTTCAATATAATTGTCATTTTGAAATGGAGATAATTATATTGGTAAAGACCTACACACAGATATTCAGCATACACATTAAACAGAAACCGATATGTAGAAATAATGTAAAATTCTAGTCTATATTTTACTTTGCTTTTATGACAGAGCAAATCTAACTGACATGTGACATTCTCCTGTGACTTAATTGGAAAAGGAGCTTCCCATTTGCCTTCTGGAATTGTTCTACTCAAGATAAAACACCTGAATTTATGCAGTTGCAAGAGGGCAGTCAATGGAGTTAGCTCTCCCTGGATGTAAACCCTTAATGTTGTCATCGTATCTAAAACCAGCCATTCCAGAAGTAGGAATTCTACCAAATCGGAATTCTACCAAATCAGAATTCTATCTGTAGTCTCAGTAATAACCTTGAAAACAAATGCCATACATTTCATTCTTGTACTAGTGAACTGAAGTTGTGTATATAACTTATTCACTTGCAGGAAACATACTTGGTAGCTTATGTAGTCTTTTTTTATTAATTAACCAGTTTCTGTTTTCTGCAATGCCATGACTTGGACCTTATATTGGGTGAAAGGATACATAAGACTTAAATATGCACAAAGATCTTGCATTTTGTAAACCTATCAGCCTAATTTTTCATCCTGATAATTTACAAGCTGGATGATTTTGGTCTGTATATAATTGTACATTAGTTGTACAAGTCATTGGTGAGGCTGCACTTGGAGCATGCTGTTATAGGAAACATCATTAGACTAAGAAGTGTGTAAAGAAAATTTAGAAGAATATTGCTAGACTTGAGAGCTTGCCCACAGGGAGAAGGTGGGTAGTCTAGGACGTTATACCTTGGAATAAGGGTGACTTTATAGAGGTGTATAAACCCATGAGAGGCATAGATAAAAAGAATGGAACAATGTTTTCCCCCCAGGGAATCTAGAGGGTGTAAGTTTAGGGTGTCATGGATGGCTTTGAAGCTGACCTTCATGCAGAGGGTGTTATGTACATGGAACCAGCTGCTGGAAAAAGCAATAACAACATTTAAAAGACATTTGGATGAGTACGTTTGTACGTGGATAGGAGAGGTTTAGAGGGATATTGGCCAAATGGGCAAATTGGGTAGGCATCTTTTCCATTTGGATGAATGGGACTGAAGGGCCTGTTACTATGTTGTTTTGTGCTCTATGACTGTGATTCTATGAGGTTTACTATTATTAAGTGTACATGTTTAGAATGGTGTATCTAAACTATAATCAACCTGGTATGTTAAAGCAGTTGATGCAAAAGTGTCTGGAGGAGGTGATCTTGTATCTTTCAGCTACAATAGAGAATGTGTTTAACAGAGTGGATGTTGACAACTATTGACAGAATCTCGAACAGTCATAATTGTGAGAAAGGCTCCCCTCATTTGTCTACATAGGTATTCTTCTGAGTTGTGTAACCTTGCACTAAAGTTTCAGTTAGCGCTTGAAACAGAGTAGTGCAGAAGGCTATAAGGAGTGTGCCATAAAATGGGATTAGCAAAGGACATGATGGCCAACTCTGTTTGGCTGTGATAACCAAAAGAATTATGTGGTAAATAAGTGAGCTGAGAAGAAAGGTGAGAATTTTAAAAACATTTTGGTTAAGAAAGAAAAGGCTTAATTAAATCAGCCAGCTAACGGAATGCAGAATATTATTAACATTCAGTGTTTGACAAGTATCAGTAAGTAATAAACTTGAAAATTTGTTATGCAGTAGATGGAAAGCACTTGGAATACTATTCCACACAATCCAGCAAATTATTGCTTATGTTTCGAGTGATAGGGTCATAGATCTTTGCAGCAATACAGGCCTTTCATTCCAACTAGCCCATGCCAAACTCGGTGCTCAGGCTGTTAATCTCGATTCCCTGTGTTCGGCCCATATCCTTTTTCCTAATAGCATAGCGCACACAATCTGATGTAGTGCAGTTCATATAGCCCTACATTGCACTTTTTAGTTCCTTGGCACATTCATAATTCTACGAATGAATTATTTCACCACAGCTCCAGTAAAGGATAATCTGGCCAAGTTTGAATGGCAAACTGAAGCTGTGATAACTTGCAACATCATTCCACTTGCTCTGACACTTGAATAGCTTCACACAGGTGTTCCTCATTTTAGCAATAAGGCAACTTGAGATTTGATCTTAAACCAATTTGCAAGAAAAGTCCCATAAATTGCAGTGAATGGGCTGCCAGATGTAGAAATATATATTGGTTATATCATAAAAATTGCTGGTGAACGCAGCAGGCCAGGCCGCATCTAGAGGAAGAGGTACAGTCGACGTTTTGGGCTGAGACCCTTCGTCAGGACTAACAAAGAGGAGATAGTGAGAGATTTGAAAGTGGGAGGGGGAGGGGGAGATCGGAAATGATAGGAGAAGACAGGAGGGGGAGGGATGGAGCCAAGAGCTGGACATTTGATTGGCAAAAGGGATATGAGAGGATCATGGGACAGGAGGCCTAAGGAGAAAGAAAGGGGGAGGGAGGAAGCCCAGAGGATGGGCAAGGGGTATAGTGAGAGGGACAGAGGGAGAAAAAGAGAAAAAAAAATAATAAAAAAATAATGGATGGGGTACAAAGGGGAGGTGGGGCATTAATGGGAGTTAGAGAAGTCAGTGTTCATGCCATCAGGTTGGAGGCTACCCAGACGGAATATAAGGTGTTGTTCCTCCAACCTGAGTGTGGCTTCATCTTGAGAGTAGCGGAGGCCGTGGATAGACATATCAGAATGGGAATGGGACGTGGAATTAAAATGTGTAAATCAGCCTCCAACCTGATGGCATGAACATTGACTTCTCTAACTTCCATTAATGCCCCACCTCCCCTTCGTACCCCATCTGTTATTTTACTATTATTATTATATACATTTTTTCTCTCTTTTTCTCCCCCTGTCCCTCTCACTATACTCCTTGCCCATCCTCTGGGATTCCCCCCTCCCCTTTTCTTTCTCCCTAGGCCTCCCATCCCATGATCCTCTTATATCCCTTTTGCCAATCAACTGTCCAGCTCTTGGCTCCATCCCTCCCCCTCCTGTCTTCTCCTATCAGTTTGGATCTCCCCCTCCCCCTCCCCCTCCCACTTCCAAATCTCTTACTATCTCTTCTTTCAGTTAGTCCTGACGAAGGGTCTCGGCCCGAAATGTCGACTGCACCTTTTCCTATAGACGTTGCCTGACCTGCTGCGTTCACCAGCAATTGTTATGTGTATGGCTTAAAATTCCAGCATCTGCAGATTTCCTCGTGTTTGGTTATATCAGATGGATTTTGCTATTCTGAGAAAAAAATTAGATGTATACGTTTGTATTCCCTTCGATTAACTGGATTGAGGGCAATCTAACAAAAGGTAAAATGATTGAGGAGATTTAATAGATAAAATAATTCTGCTGGTGAGAAAACCCAGAATAGGAATTCAGAATTCTGAGAAATTGAACCAGGCCTTTTGTAAGTGGGCACAAAATACTCTGCAGATGCTGGGGTCAAAGCAACACTCACAACACGCTGGAGGAACTCAGCAGGTCGGGCAGCATCCGTGAAAAAGATCAGTTGACGTTTCGGGCCGGAACCCTTCGTCAGGACTGTGGAGGGAAGGGGCAGAGGCCCTATAAAGAAGGTGGGGGGAGGGTGGGAAGGAGAAAGCTGGAAGGTTCCAGGTGAAAAACCAGTAAGAGGAAAGATAAAGGGGTGTGGGAGGGGAGGCAGGGAGGTGATAGGCAGGAAAGGTGAAGAAGGAATAGGGGAAAACACAATGGGTAGTAGAAGGAGGCGGAACCATGAGGGAGGTGGTAGGCAGCTGGAGGAGGGGCAGAGTGACATAGGGATAGGGGAAGGGAGGGGGAGGGAATTAACGGAAACTGGAGAATTCTATGTTCATACCAAGGGGCTGGAGACTACCTAGACGGTATATGAGGTGTTGCTTCTCCAACCTGAGTTTAGCCTCATCATGGCAGTAGAGGAGGCCATGTATGGACATATCTGAATGGGAGTGGGAAGCAGAGTTGAAGTGGGTGGCTACTGGGAGATCCTGTCTGTTTTGGCAGATGGAGCAGAGGTGCTCGACGAAGCGATCCCCCAATCTGTGTCAGGTTTCACCCATGTAGAGGAGGCCACACCGGGAGCACCGGATGCAATAAATAACCCCAACAGACTCACAAGTGAAGTGTTGCCTCACTTGGAAGGACTGTTTGGGGCCCTGAATGGTGGCAAGAGAGGAGGTGTAGGGACAGGTGTAGCACTTGTGCTTACAGGGATAAGTGCCGGGTGGCAGATCCGTGGGGAGGGACCGATCCCTGTGGAAAGCGGAGAAGGGTGGAGAGGGAAAGATGTGAATAGTGGTGGGGCCCTGTTGAAGGTGGCGGAAGTTGCGGAGGACAATGTGCTGGATCCAGAGGCTGGTGGGGTGGTAGGTGAGGACAAGGGGAACTCTGTCCCTGTTGTGGTGGCGGGAGGATGGGGTGAGGGCCGAAGTGCGGGAAAATGGAGGAGATGTGGGTGAGGGCATCATTGATGACAGCAGAAGGGAAACTACGATCTTTAAAGAAAGAGGACATTTGAGATGTCCCGGAACGGAAAGCCTCATCCTCGGAGCAGATGCAGCGGAGACGGAGGAACTGGGAATCGGGAATGGCATTTTTGCATGTGGTGGGGTGGGAAGAGGTATAGTTGAGGTAGTTATGAGAGTCAGTGGGCTTGTAGAAGAAGTGGGTACAGGCACAGGTTTACTGGAAATCTGAATTCAGCTCTTCCAAAGAGATATGGATGCTGAGTCAATTAAAACGTCCGAGAAAAGGCCAATAGATTTTAGGCAAATAAATCAGGAAATACAGGATTAATGCCATTAAATCAAATTGAAGTAGAACAAGTTTGAGGATCTGACTGGTCTATTAAATAAGATTCTTGTGGTCCTGGTTTAACTTATCAGTACTCCAATGTGCAGTACCTATGGTTCTAGACTGGAATGTCAGTATTGACTGTGCTGATGGCTCTGGTATGGGGCAAACCTGGCTTCATGGCATCAGAATGACAAACAGTTCATGCCCAGTAGAGAGGAGCTCACTCAGTACGAACAGGAATTGAAGACAACTCTTTACCCCTTTAGCTGAGACACCATTGAGAAGCATTAGACCATTGCCTCCCACACTATCACCAATTCCATCACATCTGGAGATCTCCCATCTACAGTGTCAACTTCATGGTTCCCCGACCCCGTCTTGCCCGTTTCTACCTCTTACAAAACCCACAAACCTAACTGTCCAGGTAGGCTCATGGTTTCTGCTTGTTCCTGCCCTACTGAGTTTATGTTCGCATATTGTGACTCCGTTTTGTCCTCCTTGGTTCAGTACCATCCCACCTACATTTGTGACACTTCGTATGCTCTCTATCACAACAACAAATTTCAATTTACTGGCCCTGACCACCTTTATCCATCTCCCATCAAGAAGTCCTTTTGGGTGTCTGCTTCTAACCAGTTTCCCTCTGTATGCACTCGCATGAGCCCTAAATATGAAGCAAAGTAGGATGAGAGCCTGTGTTTTTGTTATCTACAAGGAACAGTCTGCGTTCCTAGCATATGCTGGTAATGCTCTCCAACTTTTTCTCTGCTACAGTACTGTGGAAAAGTCTTAGGCACACGTAAATAAATTCTGTAAAGCGAAGATTCTTTCAAAAATAATGAAATGAAAGGTCTCTAAATATCAAAAAATTTACTATAAAGAGCAGTAAATAGTAAAAATCTAAATCAAATCAATATGTGGTGCGATCACCCTTCGCCTTTAAAGCTACGTCAATTCTCTTAGGTACAGTGTTGTGTAGTTTTTATAAAATGATCAGCTGGTAGGCTATTCCAAGCATCTTGGAAAACTTGCCACAGTTCTGTAGACCTTGGCTGTTTCGCATCGTGCTATCTCTCCAGGTAGTCCCAGATGGCCTCAATGATGTTGACATCAGGGCTCTGTGGAGGCTTGCCATGCGTTGCAAAACTCATTGTTATTTTTGCTGAAGACAGTTCTTTATGTGTTTGGAGTCATTGTCCTGCTGCAGAATGGAGTTAGACTGATCAGACACCTTCCTTATAGTATTGTATGATGGATGAGCATCTGCTTGAGCACTGAGGATTGCATTAACTCTGACCAGATCACCAAATGAAATACAACCCCAAACCTGCAGGGAATCTCAGCCATGCATCATTGTTGGCTGTAGATACTCATCCACGTAGTGCTGTCCATTTCTATGGACAGACTGCTGACTAGAGCAGCTGCTGCCATTGTTCTGCACTCCACTACTGAGGTGAGTCTCTTGGCTTTGTTTCCACCTAAGAGGAATAGTTGTTTGGCAGCAACTCCACGAAGACCACTTCTGACAAGACTTTTCCTGGCTGTAGAGAGGCATACAGTCGGCCCTCCGTATCCGCGGAGGTTTGGTTCTGGGACCTCCCCGCGGATACCAAATTCTGCGGATGCTCAAGTCCCATATATAAAACGGCGTCGTATTTGCATATAACCTACGCACATCCTCCTGTATACTTTAAATCATCTCTAGATTACTTATAATACCTAATACAATGTAAATGTTATGTAAATAGTTGTTATACTGTGTTGCTTAGGGAATAATGACAAGAAAAAAAAGTTTGTTCATGTTTAGTACAGACGCAACCATCGTAGCTCTTCTGGGAACGCTGATGCTGCCTCGGCATCAGCCGATGCCAATTCTCCCCTGATCTTTAAGTTCTTGAAGCTGTAGCGCTTTACATAGCTAGCCAGCCATCCCTTACTAATACCTAATACAATGGAAATGCTATGTAAATAGTTCTTACACTGTATTGTTTAGGGAATAAGGACACTTTGGTGGAGGCTCAGTCATACTAATGTCAGGATCTGAGCTCAAACAACGAGTGCCGGAGAGAGAACTTCCAGGTTTTTTTAACGATCCCGATCCACGGTTGGTTGAATCCACGGATGCGGAGGGCCGACTGTACCTGTGTTCCAGTGGTTTCTGTGAGTTCAGAGCTAATAGCAAGTTGGATTGCTTCCAATTTAGGAGGAACATCAATTTCATGTACGTATCTTTCATCTGCTGCACACAGTCTCTGTGGCCGACCACCAGGTTTCTGGTCCTCAACCTTGCCCATTTCTTTGTGCTTCTTCAGAAAAGTTTGGACAGCGCACCTTGAAATTCTTGTCTGCTGCGAAACTTCTGCTTGGAGGAGACTTTGTGATGCAGGATGACCACCTTGAGTCTTGTTGCAATGCTCACTCGTGCCTTGCTGGGAAAATTGCTGCTTTTAAGGATAAACTGTCTCATCTGCCACACCCTCTCCATTTAGTTTGGTTATCCCTCTTCTTCTCTGTCTTGTTTTACAGCGGTTGGCACCCAGCTTCATGGTGCATTACCGCCACTTGGTTATCCTTCACCCAGTTTGATTCCTTTTATACCCATTTCGGTTTAAGTTAATCAGTTTAGTTCATTTAACTCATTATTTCATTGATCATTAGCACCTGTTTGGTATCTTTGTTTAATCATGCACTGGGCTATATACCTATAATCAAGTTTTTATTTGAAAAGTGCTCAAACTTAGTACGTTACTTTCTTTGTAACATTAAATACGTTACAGAAGTTTCTCTGTAACATTAAATTTTTTGAAAAATGAACGTTTGAAAATCTAAAATTTGCTCTTTTCCACTGACACACCAATGCAGAAGACAGAAATAAACATCTGAAACAAGATTTATATAAAAAATGGAGAGTACTTGAGAGTTTTGCATTGTACTATACGTTGATGTTGGCGTCTGCTTCCAGATAATTGCGGAGCTTGTCAATTTTATCAACTTTTCCTCCAACTTCCTCCCGGCCCTAAAATTTATTTGGTCCATCTCTGACACCTCTCTCCCATTTCTGGATCTCACTGGCATCTTTTATAAACCCACTGATTCCAGCAATTATGTTGACAATACCTCTTTCCACCCTGTTGTTTGTGATAATCCTACTCCCTTCACTGAGCTCCCCCGCCTCCGTCATTTCTGTTCTCAGGATAAGTCTTTCCATTCTGGAATATCTGGCAGTAACACACAAACAACCCTGTTTTTACTGGGTACCCTCTAATTCTAAGACTATGGCCTCTTGTCCTGGACTCACCCACCAAGGGAAACAACCTTTCCACATCTACTCTGTCCAGCCCTTTCAACATTCGAAATGTTTCTATGAGATCCCCTCTCATTCTTCTATACTCTAATGAATACAGTCCAAGAGCCGACAAATGCTCCTCATATGTTAGCCCCTGCATTCCAGGAATCATCCTCGTAAATCTTCTCTGAACTCTCTCCAACATCAGTACATCCTTTCTAAGATAGGGAGCCCAAAACTGCACACAGTATTCCAAATAAGGTCTCATTAATACCCCATAGAGCATCATCAACACCTCCTTACTCTTATACACTATTCCTCTTGAAATGAATGCCAACATAGCATTCGCTTTCCTTACAACCGATCCAACTTGGTGGTTAACCTTTAGGGTATCCTGCACGAGGACCCCCAAGTCCCTTTGCACTTCCGATTTTTGAATTTTCTCCCCATCTAAATAATAATCTGCCCGATTATTTCTTTTTCCAAAATGTACAACCGCACATTTGTCAACGTTGTATCTCATCTGCCATTTCTTTGCCCACTCTCCTAAACTGACTAAGTCTCTCTGCAACCTTTCCGTTTCTTCAACATTTCCTGCTCCTCCACCTATCTTGGTGTGATCCGCAAACTTAGCCACAAAACCATTTAATCCATAATCCAAATCATCGATATACATCGTAAAAAGAAGCAACCCCAACACCGACCCCTGCGGAACACCACTAGTAACCGGCAACCAATCAGAATAGGATCCCTTTATTCCCACCCTTTGCTTTCTGCCTATCAGCCAATGCTCCACCCATTTCAATATCTTTCCTATAATTCCATGGGCTCTCATCTTATTAAGCAGCCTCATATGCGGCACCTTATCGAAGGCCTTTTGAAAATTCAAATACACAACATCCACAGCCTCTCCCTTGTCAATCTTATTCGAGATTACCTCAAAAAATTCCAATAGGTTGGTGAGGCAGGATCTTCCCTTTATGAAACCATGCTGCCTTCAGCCTATCTTGTCATGCATCTCGAGGTATTTCATAACCTCGTCCTTGAGGATTGACTCCAATATCTTTCCAACTACCGATGTCAGACTAATAGGTCTGTAATTTTCTTTTTGCTGCCTCTTTCCTTTCTTAAATAGCGGAACTACATTTGCGACCTTCCAGTCCTCCGGAACCATGCCAGAGTTTATTGATTCCTGGAAGATCATTTCCAATGCTTCCACAATCTCCAAAGCCACCACCTTCAGAACCCTTGGGTGCACCTCATCCGGACCGGGAGACTTATCTATTCTTAGTCCATTTAGCTTCCCAAGCACTTTCTCTCTAGTAATCTTGACTGTACCTAATTCTATTCCCTGATACCTCTGGCTATCAGGTATATTGCTCATGTCTTCCACTGTGAAGACTGATGCAAAATACTCATTCAGTTCCTCCGCCATCATTTTCAATCGGTCCCGTATCTACCCTTGTCACTCTTTTACTCTTCATATATTTTAAAAAAAACTCTTAGTATCCTTTTTTATGTTAATCGCCAACTTCCTTTCATAATTCATCTTTTCTTTCCTAATGACTTTCTTAGTTTCCTTCTGTAAGTTTTTAAAAATCTTCCAGTCCTCATTTTTCGCACTAATTTTTGCTTCCTTGTACGCCGTTTCTTTTGCTTTTATTTTTGCCTTAACCTCCCTCGTTAGCCACATTTGTGCCATTTTTCCATTCATGATTTTCTTTTTTCTTGGAATATATTTTTCCTGCATTTTCCTTACTTCTTGTAGGAATTTCATCCAATTCTGCTCTGCTGTCCCTCCATTTAGCTTACTTTTCCAATCGACTTGGGCCAGTTCCTCTCTCATACCACTGTAATTTCCCCTGTTCCACTGAAATGTCGATACACCTGATACCAGCTTCTCCTTTTCAAATTTGAAACTGAACTCAATCATATTATGATCAATACTTTCAAGGGGTTCCTTTACCTCCACCTCCCTAATCGCCTCAGGTTCGTTACACAGCACCCAATCCAAAATAGCCGGTCCCCTGGTGGGCTTCTGGACAAGCTGCTCCAAAAAGCCATCCTGTAGGCATTCTACAAACTCCCTCTCCTGAGATCCATTACCTTCCCGACTTTCCCAATCCACTTTCATATTAAAATCCCCCATAATTATCTTGACATTTTCCTTCTGACACGCTTTTTCTATTTCCAGCTGCAACTTGTAGTCCACATCCCGGCTGCTGTTTGGAGGCCTGTATATAACTGCTGTTAGTGTCTTTTTACCCTTGCCATTTCTTAATTCTACCCATAAGGATTCTACCTCTTCTGATCCTATGTCCCTTCTTTCTATTGATTTGATATTGTTACTTACCATCAGGGCCACACCACCCCCTTTACCTACCTTTCTATCTTTTCTATACACCGTGTATCCTTGGATATTCAGCTTCCAATCACATCCATCATTTGGCCATGACTCGGTGATGGCCATGATGTCATATCTTTTAACCTGCAGCTGTGCAGCAAGGTCATCCACTTTATTTCTAATGCTGCGTGCATTTAAGTACAGTACATTCAGATCAGTATCTGAATGTCATCTCCAACATGATCCCACCACCATGCACATCATTCACTCCCACGCACAGGAATCAGTCTGTCCCTTATCCACTGTCCCTTCCCACCGATCTCCTTTGTGGCATTCATCTCTGAAACTGCTAAGTACTACACCTGCCCTACACCTCCTCTCTCGCTGCCATTCAGGGGCTTAAGTGGTCCTTCCACTTCACCTGTAAGTCTGTGAGGATCATTTATTGCATCTAATGCTCCTGGTATGATCTCCTGCACGTTGGTGAAACCTTTGCTCCCTCTGCTGCAACAACCAGAATCTCCCAGTGGCCATTCATTTCAAATCTACTTTCCATTCCCACACTGACATGTCTGTCTATGGCCCTTTTTCACAACCACAATGAGGCCAAATGCAGATTGGAGGAGTAACATCTCATATTCCTTCTTGGTAGTGTTACGTACCCCGTAACTGGGTTGCCAAACCAGCAGAAATGGATCACTCAGTTGGAGTCTGGATTACTAGAACTAAGAAAGTTTTATTAAAGAAACAAGCAACACAGTACTCTAATCAAAAAGGATAATAAATGCAACAGTTCAGCAATGATAAACACACATGTACACAGAATTAAGATAACAGGATTAATCAAGCTCTATCGTTGTCTAGGGGTAAATGACCAGTTTCAAAGTGACGCAAAGTTCAGTTCAGTTCGCAGTAATCGCTGCCGTGGCGATGGACCGGGGGGGGGGGGGGAAGAGAGAGAGAGAGAGCAAAACGAATGAATATTCAAGGCTTCCAGACACAGCCCTTCGCAGTCAGCTTTCGGGCGAGTCCTTTGTGATGTCATCTGAGGTCACCGACCATGACCCCTCCGTTTCCAGATATAACCATTTCCTTGCACTGAACCTGGCACCCAGGCAAGGGTGGACACACACCAGGTTCCCGCCGATCGTGCCTTTCCACCCTGTGCGTTTATGGCCCGGTACTTCCCACCGACTTGTGAGAGATGCACTGCTTCCAGGGTCTTGTTACCTCGGGTGTCGTGTGTGTGTCCTGCCTTAGCGAACCTGTCCCTTTTTATCCCCCTGCTGGGGTATCGCCTGTCCATCACTTCAAACAGTTCAGGGTTCAAAGGGGGAGCCGCTCTTGACAGCTCCCTCCTTCTGTTACTCTCTCTCCCGTCCCTTCATTACACATCTCCAAATGCTGCTGCATTGTTTTCCTTATCTCTCTCTCTCCTGACGACAGGTGGCAGACCAACTGCTGATCACACAGGACAGCTAACATCTTAATCTATGTGTATTCTTGTCACACTTCCCCCCTTTAAGGATTTTTACCGGGGGGTAAAAATTACAAACATGAATACACTATTTGATACACACACAAATATACATCTTTATCAGCTATTTGGCTAATACAGCGAGTTTGAAGTTGTCAACACCTGACAGACAGTCAGCCATCACATTTTCTGTTCCTTTTATATGTGTTATTAATAATCCCTTAGACCAGGCTCCAACTTAGCAAACTTCATAGTGGCCAAAAACACTGACGAATTGCGATCAAAGTAACCTCTCTTGGTTTTTGTCCTGAACCACGATAACAAGGGTCGTCCCATCCCGACTTAGTTTTCTCTCGCAAGGGCTTAGTAGGAGGGGGAGGGGTAGTGACCGCAGAGTTATTGCAAAACTTCCTACAGTACCCCACCATCTCCAAGAGCCTTCTGAGGGCCCTTTTGTCTGTCGGGGTTGGGAGGTTAGCGATTGCCTGCACTGTAGCTTGCATCGCTGCCAGCTGCCCCTGTGTCACCACAATTCCCAGGTAAGTGACCTTTGTGTGGCCGAACACATTTTTTTCAAGGTTCACTATCAAGCTGGCTTCAGACAGCCGTATTAAATTGCCAATACACACCTCTGTGTTCGTCAGCCCTTTAGTCACTGAATTACTCATTCTATATGAATGTTGCTTGCTAGGCTAACCTAGTGTAACAGACACCACCTAACGTCCCAGTTCTTTGCATCGCCCCGGGACAACCAAACACACGGGTGCGAGTCGTTTAATTACTTCTCCTAAAGAGTCGCTTTGTTCGGGGATTAAGGGAGAGACCTTATCAGCAGACCTGGCCAAAACAATAGCCTTCTCCCATCTGGTCGATACCATACTCATCTTTTCAAAATGGTTTTGTTTTCTTATCGGGGGGACCCTAGCTTCATTGATTTCCGTGCTAACACCGACTAGGTTTGTTAGCATATCAAAAGCCTATGACCGTCTCAGTTCGCATCAGTCATAATCAATAACATCCTTCCCCCTGGGCAGCCAGTAAACCTCTTTCATGGTTCCACCAACTGTTCCCTCCAGTACCGCAAAATGTCCACCGGGGGGTACCTCGTGGGCCAGGTTAAAAACCTCATCCCCATAACTCTTTTGCACCACCCCCCATTCCTCATCTGCGGGCACGGTACTTGGTCTCCCTTGCTTCCTTAGCACTTCCTCCTCCACACAATAGCCTACTGGTTCCCTTGTTAATTCTGTGTCAGAGAGAGCTGTCTCTGCCAAAACCATCAGTCCCTCGTCTCGCTCCTGCGTCTGCACAAATTGTTTCCTGGCTAATGCTACGTCTGTCCCAGCTCCCTCACTACCTCTTGCCTCACTACACTCCTTCTTTTCACTTTCTACCCCCTTCTCGTACAAGGCTGGCAGAAACGTCTCAGCTAAATTTACTACCGCGGTCCCGTGATGAACCTGTGAGTCCATGGGCAGGGCCTCAATGCTGGCAGGCTGACCTGTCAATCTCACTGCTTTGAACACAATTCCCCCGGCGAGGTCATTACCGAGCAAGACTTCCACGCCTTTCATCGGTAATTCGGACCTCACCCCGATCATGACTAGTCCAGAGACCAGGTTGCTTTGTAAGTGTATCTGGTGCAAAGGGACTGACTCTGTCCCTTCCCCAACACCTTTGACCTTGACCTCCCCAGTCTGGGTCTCTGAGCTAAACTCTAATACACTCCTCAGTATCAGTGACTGACGCGCTCCCGTGTCTCTCCAGATCCGCACTGGAACTGGTTTTAACCCCTCCTTCACTGACACCAATCCGGCCGAGATAAACTTCTCGCGCCCTTCCTGAACTTTGGCAGACCTGTCCTTCCCTAGCGGTTCGTTTACCAGCTCGATACAGCCAGTCAAAATCGCCGTTTTTCCTTTTCCCGTCTCCTTCTTTGGGGCAAAGCACCTGGACACAAAGTGTCCGACTTTCCCGCAATTATAACAGACGACCCCAGGAGGCTTCCTACCAGACTGCTCCCGGTCTACCTTATCCTTCTCGTTAGTCCCCGGCTTACTTTCTGACTTTTCTGGCGGACTCTCCCCGCCGTCCTGACTACCCTTCTGGTAGCCTTTACTCGGGGCAAACTTCATTTTATGCGTCAACGCATACTCATCCACTAACTTAGCAGTTGCGGCTAACGTGGCTGCCTCTTTCTCATCGAGGTAGGGTCTCATACCCTCAGGGACACAACCTTTAAACTGCTCAATCAGGATCAGCTGTAGCAGTGTGTCATAATCCCCCTCTACCCCCTTTGAGGCGCACCAACGCTCACAATATGTCTGCATCTCACGGGCAAACTCTAAATACGTGCGGTCCCACTGCTTCCTCGCATTCCGGAGCCTCTGCCGGTATGCCTCCGGGACCAACTCATAAATCCTGAGGATGGCCTCTTTCACCACCTCATACCTCTGGGCATCTTCCGCGGACAAAGCTGAGTAAGCTTCTTGGGTTTTCCCTTTCAGTACACTCTGAAGCAAAACAGCCCACTTATCCCTTGGCCAGTCCTGACTTATAGCCACTTTTTCAAAATGGAGAAAGTACCGATCCACGTCGGTATTGTCAAATGGAGGAACCAGCCTAACCTCCTGGGTCGCCCGGAACCCTCCACCTTGGTTCGGCACGAGCCCCTGCTCTGCCCTTATCTTTAACTTCTCCAGCTCGAATTCCCTTTCCCTCTGTTTCTCCTCTCTCCCCAGCTGTCTCTCTCTCTCTCTCTCTCCTGCCTTTCTAACTCTCTCTCTTCCTCCCGCCTTTCTAACTGCTTCTCTTCGTGTTCTAACTGTCATACCCGGAACTCGTGCTCGAGTCTCAGTTTTTCAAGCTGCACCTGTACGGCATCTCCAGCAGGTTTTTCAATAGACACCACCCCCAGCTCGCCTTGGGGAAACACACCTTTAGATACATAGTGCTCTACGATAGCTCTGTGTATCTCCT
The DNA here is from genome assembly GCF_963921235.1 of Mobula hypostoma. Classification (NCBI taxonomy): domain Eukaryota; kingdom Metazoa; phylum Chordata; class Chondrichthyes; order Myliobatiformes; family Myliobatidae; genus Mobula; species Mobula hypostoma. The sequence continues at coordinate 62,647,135 of NC_086114.1, forward strand.
CTCTCCTCATTGTCGACTTCCCCTTAGCAAGATTCAACCGTTTGGCCACAGCTACCAATTCCGTTTTCCTGGCATCCTCTAATGCCTCCAATTTCCTCAGCCTCCATTTCTGCTGTTTGTCTTTTCTTTCTTTCGGGAATTTTGACCCAATCAATTTACTCCGTCCCAAATTTAGCGTTCAAAATCGCGGACGAGAACCCCACTTATGTTACGTACCCCGTAACTGGGTTGCCAAACCAGCAGAAATGGATCACTCAGTTGGAGTCTGGATTACTAGAACTAAGTAAGTTTTATTAAAGAAACAAGCAACACAGTACTCTAATCAAAAAGGATAATAAATGCAACAGTTCAGCAATGATAAACACACATGTACACAGAATTAGGATAACAGGATTAATCAAGCTCTATCGTTGTCTAGGGGTAAATGACCAGTTTCAAAGTGACGCAAAGTTCAGTTCAGTTCGCAGTAATCGCTGCCGTGGCGATGGACAGTGGGGGGAAGGAGAGAGAGAGCAAAAACGAATGAATATTCAAGGCTTCCAGACACAGACCTTCGCAGTCAGCTTTTGGGCGAGTCCTTTGTGATGTCATCTGAGGTCACCGACCGTGACCCCTCCGTTTCCAGATATGACCGTTTCCCTGCACTGAACCTGGCACCCAGGCAAGGGTGGACACACACCAGGTTCCCGCCGATCGTGCCTTTCCACCCTGTGCGTTTATGGCCCGGTACTTCCCACCGACTTGTGAGAGATGCACCGCTTCCAGGGTCTTGTTACCTCGGGTGTCGTGTGTGTGTCCTGCCTTAGCGAACCTGTCCCTTTTTATCCCCCTGCTGGGGTATCGCCTGTCCGTCACTTCAAGCAGTTCAGGGTTCAAAGGGGGAACCGCTCTAGACAACTCTCTCTCCCGTCCCTTCATTACACATCTCCAAATGCTGCTCCATTGTTTTCCTTATCTCTCTCTCTCCTGAAGACAGGTGGCAGACCAACTGCTGATCACACAGGACAGCTAACATCTTAATCTATGTGTATTGTTGTCACAGTAGTCTCCAACCTGATGGCATGAACATCAATTGTTCCAACTTCTGTAGCCATTCCCCTCTGTTCCACCCCTTCCCTTATTCCGGTGACACTCTCACCCCTTCTCTTTGCTTCCTCCATGATCATAACCTTCCCATCACTTCCTTCGGGTGCCCTACCACCTTCCCTTTATTCCCATAGTCTACTGTTCTATCAGACTCTTCTTCAACCCTTTACCTCTTCTACCTATCACCTCTTAGATTCTCACATCATACCCCTTCATCTCCCCTCCCCTACCCACCTAGCTTCTTCCTCACTTGAACATGCTTATCATCTGTCTGTTTGTATTCCTCCACCTTCTGTCACCTTTTTATTCTGTCTACTGTCTCCTTCCTTTCCAGCTCTGATGAAAGGTCTTGGCCTTTTCTCTGTCCATAGGTGCTGCCTGACCTGCTGAACGACTCCAGCATTTATGTGTGTTCCTCAATATTTTCAGCATCTGCAGAATCTCTTGTGTCTAATAACATTAACTGGTGGCTTATCCCATGAAGCCTTTGTTGACCTTGCTTTAAATATGATTGAGCCCAAGATTTCTTTGCGGCTGAATTTACATCAAAATTGTTTCATTATGTTGATGAAAAGAAAATTGATCTTTCATATTCATTGATTAAGAACCCTATAAGAGGCATAGACTTGGAAGATAGTCAGAGACTGTTTTCCAAGGTAGGTGTGTCTAATGTTGGAAGGCATAGGCTTAAAGGGGATCTGAGATGTAAATTTTACACTGTTCTGGTGCATATTTTAGGTCGTTTAATTATCATTCAACCATACGTAAGTGAATACAGCCAAATGAAACAGTATTCCTCTGGGGCTATGGTACAAAACACAGTACAGACAGTCATACTCAGCACAGACACACACAGCACATATAATATAGCAGTAAACATACAAAATATATATACAGCCCAAGTCCCTGAGTCACGTGTCCTATAAATGGATGGGGCATGTGCGTTGTCGGCAAGAATAAGCAGTTCTCAGAAGTCTGCAGACAAACGCACAAATGCAAACCAGCTTGTCTTCCACCAAGCGAACACTGGAGGGCAGCACTGGTGGGAAGAGCCAGTTTCCAACCCAGCATGGATGCCATTCCACCCATCCGGCGTCTCCCCTCCTGGACTGCTGCAACAGGCAAGCCCACGACATGAGGCCTAGACCTCGCCACAACTGAACTCCCCTGCCATCGGTCTCGTCAATAAACCATGAATAGTAAAATACTACCATTGAAGTATTTTACATTACCAATATCCAACGTGATCACAAGAAAAACATCCAAGACAATCACCTGCAGTTAGACCGCACACCATCTTCATATACTATCTGCAGTGCCTCTCCATAGGAGGCAGCAGCATGGTCCGCACCAAGTCCAGCTCCTCTAGTACCTCCACTATCAATCAACTTGCTGATGAGATAGACCCACAGTACTTGAAGTTCTTAGTGTCCAGCAGTATGTTATGAGCGGTAAAAAAGACATTTAAAAAAGCCAAAAGCACATTTGGTCGTCCTGAGAGAGGCTGCTGTGTCCAAGCGCACTGCCATCTTACTGGAAAATGGAATTAGAAACAAAAGACATAATGGGGGGGGGCAAGTGCCTGTTTCTAGTATACTATACAACTGTATGATTCTCTGAGTGACATAGGTTTTGCTGTTTAATGTTTAAATTATGAAGCTTTTGGTGTTTCTTCAATTAAAAAAAAATAAATATTTTTTCCCCTTTAGGATGAAGTGGGAGCTCCTGGGATAGTAGTTGGTGTTGCTATGGATGGAAAGGAAGTTTGGTCTGAAGGTGTGTATTGCATTCTAATTTAGGATGAGGTGCACATCATTTGGTGATGAGTGAAGTGTGTTCTTTGTGAAACGTGACCTGAAATTCTGCAAAGCAAGAAGAAACCCTTCATTCTCTGTGTGTAAAAGAAAACAACTTAACTCTGACATCCCTCCCTATACTTTAATCACTTTAAAATTATCTCCCCTAGTATTAGTGATTTCCGCTGTGGGTAATAGCCTCTGGCCATCCACACAATCGATGCTCTTAACATCTAATACTACCTCTATCAAGTTGCCTCTCATCCTCCTTCACTCCTAAGAGAAAGGCCCTAGCTTGCTTAGCCTACCCTCATAAGTCATGCTCTCTAATCCAGGCAGCATCCTGGTCAATCCTCTCTTAAGCCTCTACATGGTTCCTATATTGATGAGAGTAGGACAGTGGATGCACATTTTAGTAAAGGTTTGACAAGATTTCACATGGTAGTCTGATTTAGAAGATTAACATTCACAGGTCCCACAGAGTTCTGGTAGATTGCATTCTCTTGATTGTACCGTGGAGGGGTGTGATTCTGGTTTGGAAGTCTGTGAGCAGTGGTGTTCTGCAGAGATCAGTGCTGGTGCCTCTGTTGCTTGTGATTATGCTCTCAGTGACCACATTATTAGGTACATTTGTACACCTGTTCATTAATGAAAACATTTAATCAGCCAATCATGTGGCAGCAACTCAATGCATAAAAGCTTGCAGAGATGGTCAAGAGCGTTGTTCAGACCAGACATCAGAATGGAGAAGAAATGTGATACAAGTGACCTTGACCATGGAATGATTGTTGGTGCCAGACAGGGCGCTTTGAGTATCTCAGAAACTGCTGATCTCTTGGAATTTTCACAAACAGTCTCTAGTATTTACAGAGAATGGTGCAAATAACAAGAATCATCCAGAATGCCAGTTCTGTGGGTGAGGATACCTTGTTACTGAGAGAAGTCATAGGAGAATGAACAGGCTGGTTCAAGCTGTCAGGAAGATGACCGTAACTCAAATAACCACACATTACAACAGTGGTGTGCAGAAGAGAAACTGTGAACAGAAAACACACTAAACCTTGAAGTAGGTGGGCTACAGCAGCAGAAGACCACAACCATATTATTAGGTACAGGAGATGCCTAATAAAGTGCCCACTGAGAGTATGAGAATGATTTGTACAGAAACGTCAGTGAACTGTAGAAGAGGTTTACTAGGACACTGCCTGGTTTAGAGTGCATGTGCTGTAAGGAAAGGTTGGACAAACTTGGGTAATACGGAGCTTTATAATACTGTGGGGTCATGAAGAGAGTTTACAACTGGTAATTTTTCCCAGGTTTGAGATGTCTGATACCAAAAGTCATGCATTTGAGAGGGAGAAACTTTGAAGGAGATGTGTGGAGGAAGTTTTGACACAAACAGTGATCAGTGTTTGGAATGTGCTGCCGGGGTGATGGTGGGGACAAATAAGACAGAGGCACTTAAAAGGTTCTTGGATAAGCACAAGGATGTGCAGGAAATGTGGGGATATGGACATTGTCTAGACAAAGGGTTTAGTTTAGTTAGACATTTAATTGCTAATTGATTTAGTTCATCACAACATCATGGGCTAAAGAGCTTGCTCCCATATTGGTTCTGTGTTCATAACAGAATGGAGCATCTCAGCTGGTCAGGCAGTATGTGTGGAAAGAGAAGCAGTTGACAATTCGGCTTGAAGAAACATTGTTAGAACTAAAAAAGAGAGGAAAGAGAAAACGTGCTAATTCAAGCAGAAGAGAAGGTGGAGAAAGCAAAAGGAACTGGGGACAGCCATGAATTGCTATCTCAGCTCTGTGTAATGTTTTGAAGTCTGGTTGATGCTGTATGTCTGGCTGACTGCAACATGACCAGCAGACCGGAATATACAAACGAACAAGTTCTGCAATGTACAGCACCTGAGCAAGAAATCAGATGTTATTTCATGAGCTAATGTTGGGTCTCATTATAATACTGCAGGAGGCTACAAAAAGAGGGGGTCAGAGTGGTAGTGAGGTGCCAATTAGAAACTCAGGGTCACTCCTGCAGACCGAGCACAGGCACTCTCCAAAGCAGTCATCCAGTCTGAACTTGGTTCTCCAATGTAGAGGAGGTCACCTGGAAAGACCAACTCTGGGTGGTTTTAAAAAGCTGAAAGGACAGGTGCAAATGGAAGAGTGGACCACCTCTAGAATCTCTTCCTTTTCGGAGATCAACCTGTTACACAGGCAGAGCAGCTGTCTGGTCAGTGGCTCCTTATTTCACTGTGTAATCCATCCTCAATTCTCACCTCTGCTGCTCAGAGTAACTTGCTTTCTTTCTCAGTCCAGGTTTCCACTCTGATCTGAAATGACAACTTTTCCACATTATGTTATGTAACCTGCTAAGTTTTTTTTTCCATTATCTTCTATTTTTGTTAAAAAGAGCTCTTGATATGCTTTGCAGCCGTGAAAATGTTTGGGAAGTTGCAAGGCGAATCAGGCATTGTAAAGTATCTGCTATTAAAGCTAAATATTTATGTGGCCAGTTCCTGTTAACCTTCTGTTGCTTTCCAAATTCGCGTAATTGACATTTTGGCAATTTAATATTGTTAAATGTCAAGGGGAGGTGATTAAGCTCATTCTTGCTGGAGGCGCTCTTTGTCTGCTGTTATGTATTAAGTACAGGTAGCCCCTGCGATGTAGCTGTTCAGCTTTATCCTTACAGATTTCACAAATCACTTCCCAAAAATCTGAGACAGAAAAAAAATACACTCTCACAGCAACTGTGTGAAAATTAAGTAAATAAATCAACATAAATTTCAATTTTTCAACTTGCATTTCTTGAAACATGCTTCATGTTATGGAAAATCACGATACAGTCCCCCCCCCCCCCGATAATTGGGACTGCCTGTATGTTGTCAGTTTAAGCTTTGATGTTGCCAAAGTCTTTGATTTCCTGCATTTCTGAGCAAAGGTTTCACTTGCCGTTCTGGCTTGCTTCAAGGACTGGGCTATGCAGATGTGGAAAACCGAGTGCCGTGTAAGCCAGATACGGTGATGCGAATTGCCAGCATCAGCAAACCCCTGACCATGACTGCCATCGCCAAGCTGTGGGAAAATGGAAAGCTGGATTTTGATGCTCCTGTGCAGAAATATGTGCCAGAATTTCCAGAAAAGGAGTACGAAGGAGAGAAAGTAAGAATGATACTTGTTTGACAGTTTTTTGTTAATTCCACCTTACACTTTATTAGTTATCTCCTGCCTTCTGTTGCTAGCCATTCCACTTAAAGGTTCGACATATTGTGTGATCCAAGATGCTCTTCTGTACATCACTGTTGTAATGTATGGTTATTTGAGTTATTGTCACCTCCTTGTTGGTTTAAACCATTCTGGCCATTCTCCTGACTTCTCTCATTAACTTTTTTGCCCACAGAACTGCTGTTCCCTGGGTGTTTTTCATTTATTGTACCATTCCGTGTAAATTTTTTTTTTGTGTGTGCCATACTCTGTCAGAGCCTCGGCAACCACTTTTCAAGTGGTTGTCTTGGATGAAAGATTCTGTGAGTGGTCCCCCACGTCCTTCTCACAGCGCAGACTTTTTTTTACGAGGCGAAGTTGCGAGCTCAACACTCAACGCTCATCACTCCCAGCACGGATGGAAAGCATCCCCAGGAGCAGCCCGACTGGGTTCAAACTCGGGAACCTTCGCTCCGGAGTCCAGCGCTGATGTCGCTGCGCCACCAGCCAGCCGTGTAAATTCTAGAGACTGTGAAATTCCAAGGAGATTAGCAGTTTCTGAAAAACTCAAACCTCCCCATCTGGCACCAATGATCATTCCACTGCCAAAGTCACTTAGATCACATTTCTTTCCCATTCTAATGTTTGGTCTGAATAACAACTGAACCTTTTGACCATGTCTGTGTGTTTTTATGCATTGAGCTGCTGATAAGATATTTGTATTAACAAGCAGGTATACTTAATATTGTGGCCACTGAGTGTATGTTTAGTATCAGTTTGAAAGTCATTCAGCTTCTATTTATCACCCTAGTTTGTTTCACACGTGACATAGAAATATCGAGCACTAGGTCCACTTGAACATGTGAGATTTGAAAGAAAGATAACTCATTTTTTTTTTAGATTATGAGGACACTCAGTCCTCGTTTATTGTCTTTTAGAAATGCATGCATGCATTAAGAAATGATACAATGTTCCTCCAGAGTGATATCACAAAAAAAACAAGACAAACCAAAGACTAACACTGACAAGACCACATAATTATAGCATATAGTTACAGCAGTGCAAAGCAATACCATAATTTGATAAAGAGCAGACCATGGGAACAGTAAAAAAAAAGTCTCAAAGTTCGGATCGACTCCTGATAGTCCCCGATAGCAGGCAGCAGAAGGGAGAAACTCTCTCTGCCATAAACCACCAGGCACCGACAACTGTCGATGCGTGGAAGCACCCGACCACAGCCGACTCTGAGTCCGTCTGAAAACTTCGAGCCTCTGACCAGCCCTTCGACACCGAGCACCATCTCTGCCGAGGGCTTTGACCCCGCCCCGGCCGCCCAGCAACAAGCAAAGCCAAGGATTCGGGGCCTTCCCCTCCGGAGATTCTGGATCACACAGTAACAGCGGCAGCGAGAAAGGCATTTCAGAAGTTTCTCCAGATGTTCCTCCGTTCTCTCACGTCTGTCTCCATCAAATCAGGATTGTGCACGGCACCCTACTTGACAGATTACAGATATCATTCACCGGAGTGGCCGCGCAAGCTGTGTCGCGCCACCATCTTCTCCTCCTCCTTTATATTTCTTTATCTGCATATTGCATGGAATTGGAAAGATGTGCTTGGAGGGAAGTGAGGACATGAAATGTACATAGTTATTTGGTTGAGCTTCCATCACATTCACCATCATCAATAAGATGTTTGAAATTTGGAAGTCATTCCCAAATTGAAAACAAAGGACTCTTAGCAAATTGCAAATCTCTTGGTTCATTCAGGGCTTTGGGTTGGAGAATATTCTGAATGATTTTGTGGGGACAAGCTTGTTCATGTGGTTAGGGCTAAGTCAAGGTTGACAGGGGTTGCGGGGAGGCATGGCTGAAAGGGCAGGGAGAGTATATTATGTGCTGTATCTCTAAATAAATAAAGTTCTTGTCTATGAATATTTCAATTCTTGAGGGAAAGTCACTGACAGACTTTTAAGATTGAAATAAATGAATCCCTTGGTATCCCTCTGAGATATCCTTTGATATACTGCAGGAGAACAGGTCATTTGGCACACCAACCAGTGGGCACCCATCCATATCACTGAGTGCCAAGATGAGTAAACAAGGAACAGCCTACCCTGATGCCTTTTACATCCTTGCCTGGGACTTCAGTTAGGCTTGATTAAAGAAATCTCTGCCCAGTTGTCATCAACATATCACCAGCAGGATCACACTCGACCACTTGTATACTATCATCAGGAATGCTTACTGTTACAACCCTAGACTGCATTTCAGGAGATCTGATCACCTGGCTGCCCCCTTCCTACCTGCATACAGGCAGAGGCTAAAGAACAAGGTGCCAGAGTAAAGAACAACAAGAGATGGCTGCAGGAGGCAGAGGAGCAACTACAGGATTGCTTTGAGTCGGTGGATTTGGCCACGTTTTTAAATTTTATTTATTTATTTAGAGATACAGTACAGGACAGACCCTTCTGGCACATCGAGCTGTGACACTTAGCACCCACTGATTTTAACCCTAGCCCAATCACAGGACAATCTACAATGACCTATTAACCTATTAACCAGTATATCTTTGGACAGTGGGAGGAAATTCACGCTCACGGGAAGAACACACAAACTTTCTTAAAGGATACCAGGGTTAAACTCCAAACTCCAAGCTGTAATAATGTCACACTGACTGCTACGCTCCTGTAGCGTCCTAGGAGTATATACACAGTACTGTGCAAAAGTCTTCGGCACCCTAATTAGTTCATAAATCCTATCTTAAGAATCTATCCAGAAACTTCCCTACCACTGACATGAGATACAGAGGCACTCGATGTATTGAGTGCTGTGATTAGCAAACAAAGTCCCACCCTGACACCTTTCACATAAATGCCAGAAACTTCAATCAGGCTTGATTGATTGCACCATGGATGAGTATGTACCCACAAGATCATTTCAGGATCTTTCCCAACCAGAATCTCTAGGTAAACCAAGAGATCCATAACCTGCCAATGCCTAGATTGGTGGCGTTCAAGTCTGGCAACCAAGGAAAGTGTGAAAGTCCAGATATGACTTGGGGAAAGCCATCTCACATGCCAAGTGGCAATTCTGGACCAAACTGGAATCACAGAAGGATGTTCGACACTATGGCAGAGCTTGAATGCGATCACTTCCTACAAAAGTCAAACCAAGTGACATATGTGACAAGGTTTCACTCCCAGATGAGAGAGAACATCCCGCCCCATTGTGAGGAGTGCTGAGTCCTGGGATGGACTGACAACAGTGTAGGATTTGAGAGTCTTGCCAACCTACTGGTGGACAATGGTACGCCAGTAGACTGACTGGTCAGACAAGTGAGACTCCTGTGGAGTGAAAATGGGACATCACATTGTGTCTATACTTAATGAGATAGGATTCCCCAGAAATAAGGGGAGCCAGAGGCATCCTTTCTAGCTGCTGGCAGCAGTACGGGACAATCCCACAGAAGGAGAAAGAGGTAGATAGCTGGAGACATTATATATTAGCATGGATAAGGGAAGCTGCCCAGTTAGTGCAGACTCGGGTGAAAGAATTAGAGGACAGGAGTACAGGGGTGGTCTGTTGGGCAGCAGTAGAGCTAAATGGTGACCTGACCCGGTTAAGGTCCGAATTGTGTGGAAACAGCACCAACACAAGGATGGGGGGTGGAGACAGTTGGTTAGATAGTGAGGATGGGGAAGTGAGATTTGAAGAGAGGCTTGGTGTTCCCTCTCTGTAAGCCACCCCCCCACCCATGCAGCCAGGACAGCACAGGCCAGACTGGTGGCCCTGTGATCCCAGACCTGGCAAGACAGCCACCAGCCCGTAGCCCCTTCAGCTTCCGTGGAGCAGAGTGAAGAAGAGCAGCAAGAGGAACAGTGTGAGGAAGGGGGACTTGAGGAGGATAGCACAGTTGGTCTCACTGAGACGAACTCCGTCAGAGAGTTCCCTGCTAAGAAACTGGCGGAGCTGGAAGGCAGGTATAGGCAAAAGCCAAGGGAGCCTCTGCCCACATGGTTGCTGAGGAGCTGGGAGGAGGGAGGTGGGTGGGGGAGGTGCTGTAGTGAGTTTATCTAACAAGGAGATGGGTGTTCTTGGTGGGGGGGGGGAGGTTTGGAGCTGTTATCCCACCATGCGATTCACAATACCCTGAGTGTGCCACCCACTTCCACAGAGGTGATGAATCACTATGGGGGAGAATTATAGGTCAGATTTTCCTCATTCTTTGAGTGGGGTTAGAAGCCCCAGAAAGAGTGCAACCCTTCGCCATTGGGCTCTGATCGCAACGTTCTATCATTATGACGACAACCCACGGGACGTGGGGGGGTGGGGCCATAGGTTAACTTTGACCATGGTGGGGTACTTATTTAAAGCAACAGTTCTCAGCAATAGGGGGTACCATAAAATGGCACCATCAGATTATTGGAGGGATTGGGAAAGGTCCCCATAGTCGGGTGTGCAAGTTAGACAAGCAGTCTGGAGGTGGAGGCCCCACAAGACCCGTAAGGAAATGCTTATGGCATTGCTCAGAGCCGGGGTCCTGAGGAAGCAGGTAGATGGGGTTCTCTCTCCCACCCTCTATGCCATATGGAAGGAGCATTGCCAAAGGAACAGAGGCAAGGAGGCCGTTAAGGAAGAAAGGTCATTCTACAAGCTCACGCCTGATAAGGTTTCCTTCTGTCCTCTGCAGGATTCTTCATATTCTGCTCAGGATTCCCTGTATCCCTCACTTGGACGTTCTGCAAAAGGCACTGGCTGACCTTCAGTAGCAGCAGGGTTCGGGCGGTGGGTGATGTTCTCCCTTCCTATTCACGTGGGGACGGATTTCAGGGTTCCCGGTGGATATACTCAGCAGCCCTTTTCCAGCCAGAGGAATCAGAGGCCTTGCGTACCCATTCCAGTACTTTAGCACAAAAAGGAAAATGCAGCAATGGACGGCACTGGTGGACATCGGTACCGAGCGCACCATTGTTCCGGGTAACCCTGATAGCATGCAGGGCCCTAGGGCAACCGTAGAGGGGTTAGAGAGCTCACCTCTCACTCCCAGGAGGTACTTTGCAGGTGGCCTTCGGACCAGGACAGCCCGGACACATGGCTGTCGTTGTGGTCGCCTCCCCGAGTGCATTCTGGGTATGAATATGCTGATGGCTAGATCCCTGCAGACGAGTAGGGGTCCTTTTACCTTCAGAGTTGCACGGGCAAAGGTACTGGTACTGGATTTGGACAAATGGGAGCCTTTGGTAATCCCGCCCTCCACCAAGGTAATGAACACCAAGCAAAACAGGATCCTGGGAGTCCCCATGGAGATGGGGGAAACTATGGTGGCCCTGTTACAGGAGGAGTTCAATAATTAGGCACCACCCTTCACAGTGGCTGTCCCGAAAACAGTCACCCTTATTAAAGGGGTAGGGGCTAAGCATTGGTCCAGGGTTGCAGACCTGGTCAATGCCTTCTTCCCCATGCCCCTGAGTTCAGAGTCACAGGACCTGACTGCTTTTGCCTGGGGTCAGGGGAGACAGTATGCCTTTTGTTGCTTCCCACACTCCCACCTGTGCCATGGTACGATTGCCTGAAATCTGTAGGGGATACAGTTAGACCCCACTGTCTCTGTATCCCACTACATAGACAATGGGCTGCTAAAGGGACCCTCACAGGAGGTAGTGAGGCAGGCCCTAGAAAAGGTGGTCACCCCTCTGTGGCAATGGGGGTTGGTCCATCAACTCCAATAAAAATACAGGGTTCCAGCCAGGCTATCCTCCAGTCCTCCAGGATCTTACCCATGCGTAGGGATGTTTTTAAATATGTCTGTTAGGGCACCAGCAATTTATGCACGGGTCTTCCATGAGCCTGAGGGATCAGCTCGCCAGGCCCCAGGGGCTTTATCCACCTAATTTTCCTCAAGCAGCTAGTACCCCCTCTTCCAGCCCATGACGTACTACTGTTTTGCCTCAGTATGCCATGTGATATGACATTTAATGCATGATAGAGAGGAGGCAATATTTGTCTATTGTGGTTATGGCTTGGAGCTTTCACCAGTGATGATAGGCGTGGATTGGTTTGGTTTCAGAATTCAAATCAGAATCAGGTTTATTGTCTTTGTCGTACAGTATATGATGTGAAAGTTTTTGTTTCTTGGCAGCAGTACAGTCCAAAGATGTAACATTTCTATAACTTACAAAATAATTATTGCAGATTAAGGGAATAATGAGTTTCTTGGAGTGAGTGACTTGTGTTTGAGAGGGTGATGCATTAGTTAATGGAAGTATCAAAGAGTCACTAATGGTCATGCTGTACTGCTTACAGTCATAGAGCAATACAGCCCAGATGCAGGCCATTCGGCCCAACGAGTCCATGCACACCATGCTGTCCACCTAGCTAATTTCAGTTCATTGTGTTCAGCCCATTTCCCTCCAGGCCCTCCTTCCACATACCTATCCAAATGCTTATTAAATTATGCTATAGTACCTGCTTCTTCTGGCATCTCATTCCATATGTGCCCATTTGGGCTAAGTCCCGGCAGGTCTCTCGTCATGTAGACTGAAGGTATTAAGAAACCATGTAGAGGTAAGTAGAGGAATGAATATGCAGGGAGATTGTGAACAGTCGTAAGAATAATAGGGTTACTCTAGTAATGGATTTTTAAATTTCTCAGGGGCGTTCAGGAAAGTTTCCTTGGGAAACTTGTATAGAGAGCCCTTCTAAGGAGAAGGCAAAGCTTGATCTATTCTTGGGTAATGGGGCGGGGTGGCTGATTGAGGTGACAGTAGCTAACACTTGACCATAGTTCTATTAGTTTTAAACTAGGTGTGGAAAAGGAAAGAGCTGGTCCACAGGTTTTTGTTCTAAATAGGGGCAAGGCATATTTTGATAATATGAGACAGGAGCTTGCAAAGGTTGATTAGAGTAGATTGTTTGCAGGCAAGTGGGAGGCTTTTAAAGGTAACATTGTGAGAGCTCAACCTCTGCACATTCTTAATAGAGTGGAGAGGAGGCTGGTAGGAGTATAGAGCTCTGGATACTGACTCTATGACTCTAAATCAAAGTCATTACCAAATCAGGGTCATGGGCTGTAGTTCCAACGAGATAACCGCAGGAATGAGATATCAATTAATTTAAGTCAAGCTAAGAAATAGTACAGGGTAGAAAATATTGGCTTGAGTTATTCACAGACACTACATAGTGGTTATAATATTGACAAGGCATAAATCAGGATATTAAAAAAGCACGTAACAATTCTGCACAAAGATCAAACAAGTCAAATTCGAGTTTATTCTCATACAAGCAGGTGCAGGTGCAATAAAAAACTAACTTGCAGCAGCATCACAGGAACATGGAATCCGATACACAACATTCACAAGAAAAACGTAAATTAGATTTTTTTTACAAGAATACAATTAGAACAAAAAAAGCAAAGTCCATTCTGTTGCAGTGATCAAAGTGGCCATAGCATTGTGAAACTTTAATGATTAGGGTTTTGACAGTTGTTTCAAGAACAAATGATAACAATCAGCTTTATTAGCACAGTTTTAAATAATGTGAGATTTGTTATTTTACAATAGCAGTATAGTGTAAAAACAAAAATTATTATAAATTAAAGTTTCAAAGGTTCATTTATTATCTAAGTTTCCAGAAAGCCATGAAACCAAGAAAGTAAAGAAAGGCAGCTCGATCATCAACCCCAGCTCCCACCTCCTCGCACAAAAAAACAAACAAAAACGGAACATTGACTCTCAAATTCCCCTCTCCCTACTTAAAAAAAAAACAAGATCAGGTGAAAAACACAGAATACAAAAATACCATTATGACTGGGAAAAAGGTCCACAGTCCAAGTCCACATCCAAACATAGAAAACCTGGGCAACATTCTCCCTCTCCATAGCAGAGTGATCTCACCAGTGATAGAAAGACAGTCTCCCCTCTCCTGCAGCAGACGATCTCACCAGTGATAAAAAGGCAGGTAGCCGGTGTTTCAATCTCCCTCGTCACTTTAATCAGCGAAATGGAGTCGAACATTGGCTCACAGCCTTCTCGCCACGCGGTTCCCAGGCACTGCCTCTGCCTCCCGGAATCCCCTCAGAGACTGCAGAGCCCTGAAACACCCAAACGATCTCCAAACTGCAAATCACACTCCAGACGGAAAAAAACATAAAAGACTTAAGAGAGGTAAAATATATGGTTTCATGATCTATCCAGGAGATGTCGACTGAAGGAGCATTGTACACAGGAGCCATCTTGTCTGGAATAGATCATGCAGAATAAAGGAATACAGGTTTCCCCTGCCATCCGAAGGTAGAGCGTTCCTATTGAAACTGTTCGTAAGCCAAGATGTCGTAAAGCGAAGAAGCAATTACCATTTATTTACATGGGAAAATTTTGTGAGCGTTCGCAGACCCAAAAATAACCTACCAAATCATGCCAAATAACACATAAAACCTAAAATAACAGTAACATATAGTAAAAGCAGGAATGATATAAATACACAGCCTATATAAAGTAGAAATACTTTTCCACAATCATTACTGAACTGTTCTCCGTAGCAAAAATCTCACGCAAGCGCCGTCAGCAGAAAATCTCATGCAAGTGCTGTTGGCAAGAATACGGCGCAAGTGCTCTCCAGTAACCTTTATGCTATGAAGCTGCCAAATCATACCAAATAACACGTAAAAATACACAGCCGATATAAAGTAGAAATAATGTATGTACAGTGTAGTATCACTTAGTAGAAATAATGTATGTACAGTGTAGTATCACTTACCGGAATCGGGAAGACAGCGCAGAGCACACTGATGATGGTGTGTTAGTCTTGAGTTGGAGTTTGGGTCATGCAGTGGCCCCCACCCTCCAGGCCGCCGAGCAATACATTGCCACGAAGCATGCAGGGGTCCAGCGGTAGCCGGGAGGCACATAGCACATCTTTAAGAAAAAAGCCAAAACAAACATGCTAATTAATTAGGTGCCGCCCGGCACCTAATTGTTAGCCCAGATCAGTGCTGATTTCCGATTGCATCATCTCTGATCTGGGCCGATAATTACGTGTCGGCAGCACCTAATTAATTAGCATGTTTATTTCGGCTTTTTTCTTAAAGATGTGCTGGGTGCATCCCGGCTACCGCTGCATTCTTCGCGGCTCAGTATCTGTCCGCGGCCCGGGTGTTGGGGTGGTGGACTCGTCTTCTCTTTCCATTAGAGCAGGCAGCTCATCTTCTTCTATCTCTGCCCGCCTCGATATCGAAGGTCGAGGTTCGTCGTCTGCTCTGGCTGATGTGGAAGGCTTGCTTGACTGCTGAGCCTCGCGCATTTTTCTATCGCACAGTTCTTTGTAAGGACTCAAACCATCCTGCAAATATCCCCTAAACCGATGTACCCTTTCAAAATTAAAGTCGTACTTTATCATTACTCATTGAGTTTTGATTGTTATCCTTTTTTCTTCCAATTGCATCAGCTCTTCATCTGTCAGTTCTTGGTCATGGGATGCCAAAACCTCTTCAACATCATGTTCGTCAGCTTCCACAAGCCAAACTCACGTTGTCCTTACTTCGTTCACCATGATCGAAACGCTTAATTATGTCTAGTTTTACGCTAAGTGTAACACCCTTACGAGCTCTTTTAAGCTTTTCCGATACCTTAGAACTCACCTTGCAAACAGCTGCTCACAGGCTCGTGTTTAAGCAATGCCGTTCCGAATCCGGGGGAGAGCGGCTGCTCGGGGTGCGCACTGCCTTTTATCGCGCACTGCTTTTTTTCGTAACAGTGAAAACACCTTCTGAAAACGAAAACAGGGTACTAATGTAGGTCTTTCATAACAGTGAAGTTTCGTAAAGCGAACGTTCGAAAAGCCGGGGACACCTGTGATGAGGGAAGTAGCTGTAGTTCAAGGCCCATCATCAAAGACGCCCATGATCTCTTCTCACTGCTGCAATTGGGAAGGAGGCACAGGAGGCCTTAGGCCCCACACCGTCAGGTCAGGAACAGTGATGTTACCCTGCAGCCATCAGGCCCCTGAACCAAGGTGGATACCTTCACTCACCTCAACGCAACCTCAACACACTTTCAAGTACTCTATAACTGATACTCTCAGTATTATTTATTTATTTTTGTATTTACAGTTTGTCTTCTTTGACACATTGGTTGTTTCACGGTCTTTGTAGTTTTTCATTAATTCCATTGTGTTTTTGCCATGAATGCTGCGAGAAATTGAATCTCAGGGTAGTTTATGGTAACAATACTGTCTGTGTTCTTTGAGGGTATTAGGCAAGAATTTGGAAGTGTAAATTGGGAGCAGATGTTCTCAGGGAAATTCACAGTAATATCAGGAGCAGAAAGAGAAATTACAGCCAGGGATGGCAGTGCAGCGAAGATTGGCAGCTCTGTGCTTGAGGATATGCGAGACAATCAAAGTAGGAGTAGCCATGTACCCACAGAGTGGCGAATGGAATTTGAACACTGTTCTGCTGAGTAGACGTGAGGCTTGGGCTGAAGCTGCTGAGCTCAGAACCTTCCTGGGAGGAGGTGAACAGGAGGTCACTTTAGGGAATCAAGACAAAATCAAGCAGTGTAGTGAAACAGAAAGAGAGGGAATGGGAATACAGATTTCACAGAAGTGGTTTGAGTAATGCAGGATAGCAAATTAACAGAGAATATACCTTCTGTAACTTAAAAGAGGTTAGGTGCATATCTGTTTTATACAGAAAAGTAAATCGGTCTCAGCACCATTGCAGACATCCCACCCTGCAAAAACTCATTTCAGGGAGGTAGCACCATCAATTTGCAGGAGACTCCCGGGAGGGGTGGGATGTCTGCAATAGAGTAGCTCCTTAGCAGGTAGCCAGCTAGTTTAAATAATGTTAGCTATGCTAATAAACGAATGACACCTGTTAAACTCACCTCAACATGTCTTTTACAGTCTTAACCCACCATGGGCAATAGAAAAGTCACTGTTGCAAACAGTGCAGCGAGCAACACTGTCATTATTTTTGACCCCTATTAGGCAAGGGGTACACGTTAGTGTAGTCTGCAGTGACGGACGTTTTATTTTTTTTTGGAACACTCTGCCATGGCATGCTCTCTCTCTCTCTCTCTCTCTCTCTCTCTCTGTCTCTGTCTCTCTCTCTCTCTCTCTCTCTCTCGTGGTCGCTCGCGCGCTCTCAAGCACTCTCGCTTTCTCTCTCGCTAGCGCGTGCTCTCTCTCTCTCGTGGTTGCTCTCGTGCTCTCTCTTGTTTTCTCTCGCTCGCTCTCAAAAAAATTGATTTCCGTGATATTGTATATAATTTGCGGGCAACAGGGAGCCACTATTAATTTGCGGGAGACTCCCGGAACTTCCAGGAGAGGTGAGATGTCTGCCATTGACCAGGATTCCTGGATGGCTCATTGCTTATGTCCCCTGCCTGGCAACAGAGTGCACAGTACTCAGTGCTGCTGCTTTCCAATTCCAGCATTCGAGGTTAGCCCTACTTCTGTTGTGGTTTGTATGGAGTTTGCATTATCTCCCTCTTGGTTCCTCTCCAAGCGGTCTGCTTTCTTCTTGGATCTCAAAGACAGGTAATTGGCTACTGTAAATTGCCTCTAGTGTGAGCAGATGCAGGTGAATCTGGGAAGTTAATGGGAATGTAAGGAGAATAAAATGTAGGATTAGTGTAAGTGGGTGTCTGACAGTAGGAGTAAACAGTGGGCAGCAGGACCTGTTTCTGAATCATATGATTCTGAGACACAGCTGCTCTTCTTCAACATCTTGAAATCTTTTGTGTATACATGGCAGAGCAGGCAAGCTCTAGTTTTAATATCATATCCAAAAGTTGTTATCTAACAGTGCAGTAGTCAGATTTCAAGTTAAAGAGTAGGTAAACATAATGGATTGATTCAACTGATATTGGGATCTATTGAGCTATAGCTAAGACTACTAATTTGCAAGTGGCTTAACATGGAGACACCTGGGAGTGGTTGTCGTCCAGTGCAGAGGAGGTAATTGGATCAGGTCTTGCAAATGTAATTCCATTTATCAAAGTCAAAGTCTGTCCTGAGTCTTGTGGCCCATCAGGCTGGTGCTTATGCCAGTTTCTGTGGCGTGAAGCGACTGAGAGTACGAGACTCCCCCCCGGAAAGGACGCCAGTATAATTCACAGATAGTTTTCACAATTTTATACTTAAACAGCAAATCTGATGACAAATTGAAATTAGAATTGACTGCAGTTTGATGTGCTGGGAAGCTGAGCTGAAAATGAGGCTCTATCACTCCTGGAGTTACAGAGTGAGAGAATAACATAAAACAAAACAGGCTTTTCAGCCCAATTTGTCCATGCTGACCATGGTGTCCACCAAGCTGGTCCCATTTACCTCCATATCCCTGTAATCAGTCCTATCCATGTTCTTAACAAAATGTCTTTTGACGGTTGTTATTGGACCTGCAACAACCACTTTCGCTGGCAGCTCATTCCATATAAAAAGATATGATATTAAAGATACATCGTATTGACTTTACATAAGCAAGTTATAATGATATAAATATGTGTCAGCTAGATGTGGATTCAAATAGTTTGACCATCTTAATGTATTATAAATGATTTAAAATATTTTACAACCTACTAAAATTACCATTAAATCTCTCTCAATAGGTAACGATAACCGTAAGGTTGTTGGTGTCCCATCTGAGTGGCATACGACACTATGAGAAGGATGTTAAGAAAATACAGGAACAAAAGAGAAAAGACAAGGGACAGAAGCTTGTTAAAGATGCTGCAGAGCCAAAAACTCGTCAGAACAAGAAGGAGTTTGAACATGAAGAATACTACATCAAAGAAAAGTTTGAGAATATTTCAAAATCACTGAAGCTCTTTGAGAATGACCCCTTGGTTTTCAAACCTGGTAAAAAAAAAATGCTAATTATGGAGCAGAATTCTAGGTTTCAGTTCAAAATGTGTTAACAGTAAAAGACTTAAGAATTACACAACACAGAAACAGACCCTTCAGCCCAACTCATCCATGCTAACAAATTGCCTACCTATGCTAGTCCTGTATTCCCCTAAACTTCTCCTGTTCCTGTGCCTGTTTAAATGTCCTTTATAACATTGTAATTGTAATTGTACTCATCTCGGCCACTTCCTTTGGCAGCTCATTCCTTATACTTACCATCCTCTGCATGGAAAAACATACCCCTTATTACCTATAAAAGTTGCTGGTGAACGCAGCAGGCCAGGCAGCATCTCTAGGAAGAGGTGCAGTCGACGTTTCAGGCCGAAACGAAGTCCTGACGAAGGGTCTCAGCCTGAAACGTTGACTGCACCTCTTCCTAGAGATGCTGCCTGGCCTGCTGCGTTCACCAGCAACTTTTATGTGTGTTGCTTGAATTTCCAGCATCTGCAGAATTCCTGTTGTTTGTCCCTTATTACCTCTCATCTTAGACCCATGTTATCTAGCCTTATACTCCCGTACCCTAGGAAAAAGACTGTAACCATCTACCTTATGCATGTCCCTCATGATTTCATATACCTCTGGGGTCACCTTTCAGCCCCTTACACTCCAAGGAAAAATGCCGCCGTTAGTGTCGTCATAGCCGAAGCCCTCTAGTTACAGTAAAGTCCTTGTGAATCTTTTCTGTAATGTACATTGATATCATCCTTAATTTGTGGATTGCAAAACGTATTCAGGGCATCAGAACTGCAGTGGAAGGAAAAACGGGCATAGTCCTCCTGCCTCCACCTACCCACTCCCTGCCATCCCATAATCACCTGAAAAAAAGTTGAGATTATGAATGTTAATTTCAGCAAATTTGAATTTCTGCACAAATCTTCGTAGACAATCGTTCTGCTACAAAATTAATGATGTTTTTCACCTCTGTGTCTCACAGGGCATCAGTTCTTGTATTCAACACATGCCTGGACCCTTCTTGGTGCTATAGCAGAGAGGGCTTCCCAACAAAACTTCCTGCAGTTGATGGTTAAACTGTTCCGGGATCTTGATATGCTCAGAACTGTGCCAGATGAAAATGAGCCAATCATATACAACCGAGCCAGGTAAGGTCTGCTGATGAGCTCCACCATGTTTCTGTCAACACACTCCACTTTCAAATGGATTGTGTCCTCCTTTGTTTCAGTTTCTCATAGTAGCTCCTTGTAAACAGCACTGGGAGGAGAAAAGGCCCAGAGCGCCCTCAACAATTGGGCAGAAACAAGAGAAGATGAAGATCTGAAAGGTTACTAGCACCTTAGCTGTAACACTTGAAAGAAGGGAAGTCCAAAAAATTTATTACAGATGGTATGGTAGCAATAGAAGTTAGAAGTTTAAATAGTCAAGCACTGAGATGCACTGGATTGAGCTGAGATCCGCACGTTTCTGAGAGAGGGAGGTAGGCAGTCTTACAAGTGATAATATTTTGTCACTTGGGAATTTTGACAGTGATGGTTCTTAAAACCTTCTCAAACACCCTAGTGTTTGGTTGTCTAAACACTTCCTTGACAATTCATGTATGTCAGGCTTGTTCCAGCTGACACCATCACATGCAAGCACCCTCAATCTCCACCCAGCTAATAGGATTCACCTGTCGCTCATTCCAGACTCATCACCTGCAGCCTATTTAACCCGAGCTCTCATCCACACTCTGTTCACTCATTGAACACTCAACCAGTTACTTATAGCTTTCACTCTCCCTGTTTAAAGTTTACCTTGTTGCCTGTTGTGTGTAGGGAGACAGAGGAAACTCTCGACCTCACCAAGCTCTCACAGGAATATTATGACTTAGCCATCACCTTCAGTAAAAGGAAAGTCAGCACCTTATTTCAGCTCAGGGCATAAGAGTTCTGAGTTTAATTCTGGTGTACTCTGTAAGAAGTTTGTACATTCTCCCCATGACCACTCGGTTTTCCACCGGGTGCTCCATTTCCTCCCACAGTCCAACGATAGTGGATTAATTGGTCATTGTAACTTGTCTCGGGTTTAATCTAGGGTTAAATAGTTGGGTTGTTGGGCTGTAAGGGCCTGTTCTGCACTTTATCTCTGAATAATAAATAAAGGGTCGCCAGAACCCTGCCACCTCACAGACCACACTGCGCTCAACCTTCTCTTGGGCTCCACCTCTCCCCAAGGCTGTCAGTTCTCTCTCTCTCTCTCCTCCTGAGACCCAAGCCATGAATGACTACATTGCTAAAGCACTGGAGTATGGCTTCATTCACCCATCCTAGCACCCAGTCAGTACAGGATTCTTCTTTGTTGACTACTGTGGGCATTACAAAATCACCATTGAGAACTGCAACCCTCTCTCCTTGAGGGAGAGCACATTCAAAACGTTCCACAGGGTCAAGATCTTCACCAAACTGGATCTACAGAGCAGGTACAACCTGATCCATATTCACCATCGGCATGAGTGGAAGACGGTGTTTATAACACCCACTGGCCACTATGCATACTTAGTGACTCCTTTTGAATTTTCCAAGTCTAGCCATTTCCCATTAATGAGACCTTCAGAGACATGTTACACAGGTATGTGTTTCTCTACCTTGACAACATCCTCACCTTCTGCGAGAACCAGCAAGACCACATCTATCTCATTTGTTCAGTTCTTCAGCGTCTCCTCGAAAATCAACTGTACTGCAAGTTAGAAAAATTTGGGTTCTGCACTTCGGTCATTGCCTTCTTGGTTTACCCCCTTTCGACCCAAGGCATAACCATGGACCCAGGGAAAGTGCGTGCTGTCGTTGAATAGCCCCGACCACGCTCCCTCAAACAGCTACACTGCTTCTTGGGCTTCTCCACCTTCTACAGTCGTTTCATCAGAAGTTACAGTCAAATCGCCACTCCTCTCACCTCCCTCACCAAGTTGCCTACCTTATGGAGAACCAGGCCTGCTGCTACAGACCAAGCGTTCGAGGAGCACAAGAGCCATTTCACCACCATTCCCATTCTCCACCATCTAAATCCCTCTGGACCTTTTCTGGTAGAAGTGGACACATCTAATGTGGGCACCAGGGACATCCTGTCCCAGAGAGGACTGGATGGGAAGACATGCCTTTGTCCCCTCTTCTCACGCAAGTTCAGCCATACACCACCGTTATGGAGCTACTTGCTATTAAATGGGCTTTGGAGGGATGGAGACCTTTGCTGATGGGAAACATTGAGACCTTCCTGATCTGGACTGACCACCAAGATCTAATATTCATACATTGACCCACTAACTCAACCCACACAGGCTCGCTGGGCTCTCATCTTTGAACAATTTCAACTTCACGATCTCCTACTATACCCTATCCTCGTTATATGCGTCTTCAGACTATGCGGATTCACAATTATGCAAGGAACCTATTTCTACCAGGGTCTCGTTATATGCGTCCAAAATTCACAATTATGTGAGGAGCACTGCCTTCCCGCCAATACAAGTCATGTGCACACACTTCACAGTCTCACTGTTGGGACGAGAAGCACAGCTTTCCCGCCAATACAAGTTAGGAGCGTGCGCCTCACAATTTCACTCCTGCCATTCTTGCATTGGTTTTGACAAGGTGTGGATGCACAATCTTAAACTTCTGTTGGTTTTATCTACGGTGCAGTGATTTTGTGCTTGAAATATTTGATTATGCCTCCTAAATGTCCGATGTCATGTCTTGGGCCGTCAGCCGAGCAGCAGAGAACCGCTTTAACACTTAAAAAAAAGTTGGAAATTATAAACAGCGTGGCATCTACTGCCGGGAACAGGATCTTGCCTTTAAAATTCTCTTGTTGCTTGACAATGCGCCAGCCCATCCTAAACATTTGGACAGCATTCATCCTAACATAACAGTGCGTTTCCTGCCGCCTAACACAACATCGCTGGTTCAACCACTCGACCGCTGTAATCCACATTCAAGGTGTACGTATTTTTTTTTACGGCAAACTATCTCTCAGATGCTGCAAGCAACAGACGATTTTGAAAATCCCGGGAGCTTACCAACAGTGAGGGAATGGCGAAAGTCGGAACACAAATGGCGATGGATATGGACCCAAGTTTAGAACGGAGTCTGCTTTTCAGTCGTTCCCTGCCGTCAGCCCTTCTTCCCTACAAGCAAATTTATGCTGAAAAACAAAATGCTGCCAAGCAAACAACCCTCACCACTTTATGCAAATCGCCGTAATCTTTCTGCTGCCGGCAGCTCTAAGAGTTCTGTGAGTCTTCCTTCACCCCTTGCTGTGCTTGATATTGTCCTGACGACCACAACCATCCACCTTATCTGTGTAAAGCTGCCCGACACCACAACAACCACTCATCTCCCGAAGCGAACATACCTGCCACTGTTGGTGAGTACTGTACACCAGAGGATGCTAACTTTCTATCATTTATTACATTGAATATTACCTTAAATTGATTAAATATAATACAAATTTTGTCTTGTAATTCTGCTTTTGTGTCGTATTGGTATAAAAATGTGAACAAGTTACAGGTAAAACATATTTAGGAAGCCCTCTGGAATGCATCCTTATTTTCTCCATTTAAATCATTATTCACATTATGCGATTTCACATTATGCGTCAACTTCAAGAAATGTATCCCTCGCATATAATGAGGATAGAGTGTACAGGGGTCCCCAACCTTTTTTGCACCGCGGACTGGTTTAATATTGACAATATTCTTGCAGACCGGCCGACCGGGGTGGGGGGGGGGTGTTCATGTAGGGTTAAACTCACCTCAGCATGTCTTTTACAGTTAGGGCTGCCAATTTTCTCACTCCCAAATAAGGGACAAAAGTAGCAGTCAAATCCCGGGACACTTTACCCCAGGAAAGACTACCATGACCATGAAGCCTTGCGCGGGCACCTGTGTGCACATGCGCGTACGTGCTGATTTTTTTTTTCCCCCACCAATTGGTTTTGCCTTCACCTTCCTGACTATACTGTACATACATTATTTCTACTTTACATAGGCTGTGTATTTATCTCATCATTCCTGCTTTTATAGATAGACATACTTTATTGATCCCGAGGGAAATTGGGTTTCGTTACAGTTGCACCAACCAAGAATAGAGTATAAATATAGCAATATAAAACCAGAAATAATTAAATAATAATATGTGAAGTATGCCAGATGGAAATAAGTCCAGGACCAGCCTGTTGGCTCAGGGTGTCTGACCCTCCAAGGGAGGAGTTGTAAAGTTTGATGGCCACAGGCAGGAATGACTTCCTATGACGCTCTGTGTTGCATCTCGGAGGAATGAGTCTCTGGCTGAATGTACTCCTGTGCCCAAACAGTACACTATGTAGTGGATGGGAGACATTGTCCAAGATGGCATGCAACTCGACAGCATCCTCTTTTCAGACACCACTGTCAGAGAGTCCAGTTCCTTCCCCACAACATCACTGGCCTTCCGAATGAGTTTGTTGATTCTGTTGGTGCCTGCTACCCTCAGCCTGCTGCCCCAGCACACAACAGCAAACGTGGCCACCACAGACTTGTAGAACATCCTCAGCATCATCCGACAGATGTTAAAGGACCTCAGTCTCCTCAGGAAATAGAGACAATGGTGGACAGGTTCTCCAAGGCTGTCCACTTCATTGTCTTCCCCAAGCTTCCATCAGCCACTGAGACAGCGGACCTGGTTGTCTGCAGCTTCCCTCAGGACATTGTGCCCACAATTTTTCTCCCTCTTCTGGCAAGCCTTCTGCTCCCTCCACCGCACCTTTGTGAATTTGTCCTCTGGCTATCATCTGCGGACCGATGGTCATTCAGAAAGAGCCAATCAGTGGAGAAGTTTCTGTGGTGCTTCGTAACTTCTAAGCTTTCCACATGGAAGAAGTATCTGATCTGGCCTAAGCTGTCCTACACTCCTCCTCTGCCACAGGTATGTCATCCTTTGAAGTGCTTCTTGGTTACCAGCTCACCCCCACCCCCTTGTCCCTGCAGAGGAGCCTATGGTGGTGGTCCTATCTGCTAGGGCCTTAGTACATTACTGTCGGAATGGCCAACTGCACCTACTGCCACCAGATCAACTGCCGCCAGCGCCCAACCAGGCTATTCTGGCCTGGAGGTACTGCTCAGGTAGGTAACATCCATCATCAAAGATCCCCCTTGTCCAAGTCCGTGCCATCTTCTCACAGCTATCATTGAGCAGGAGGTACAAAAGCTTGAAGTTCCACAGCACCAATTTCAGGAACAGTTACTTTCCTTCAACCATCTATTTCTTGAATCAATGAATAGCACCCAGTGGTACTGAATTCAACAACCATAAAGTGCTTTGGGGAGCTGGTAATGGATCATAAAAAAAATGCTACCTTCCAACCTCATTAGACCCTCTCCAGTTCACCTACTGCTCAAACCGATGCACTGATGTTGCCACAGCCTCAGCCCAGCTGGAAAGCAAAGCCCCATATGCCAGGATGCTGGTCATCGACTTCAGCTCGGCGTCTAACACGATCATCCCTCAGAGGCTGATAGGTGAACTGTCCTCGTTAGGACTCAACATCCCTCTCAGTAACGGAATCTTGGACTTCTTAACTGAACGAGTTAGCAGCAATATCTCAAGTACCAGTGAGAGCATCCTGTCTGGCCACACGATTATGCGGTATGGAGGCTGGAAGGCACTGGACCACAGGACCCTACAGAGGATAGTGAAAACCGCCGAGAGTATCACCGGGGTCACCCTCCTCCCTATCTGTGACATTTACCAGGAGTGTGGCAGACGAAAAGCCCAAAGCATTATTGGGGATCCCCACCATCCATCCCACAATCTCTTTGACCCACGACCATCAGGAAGGAGGTACAGGAGCATCAGGACCCCGACTGCCAGACTGTGTAACAGCTTCTTCCCTCAGGACTAACGAATACCCTACCACCACCAAAGTCTCGTCACTAGGTCAGTGTGCTGCTTACTCTATACTGTACTGTTTACTGTTTACCTGGGCTGTGTACATTTTGAATTATATTTTATTAACTTATTATAGTAATATTTTGGTTTATGTACTGTGTGTGCTATATGTTTTGTGGTCTGGAAGAAATGCTGTCTCATTTGGTTGTGTGTACAGTCAGATGACAATAAACCTCTTCTTAGTAGAACTCTAATCTGTACCGTTCAGCAACACTATCACTTTGAATATCTTGCACTAAAATGAGCTGTTTTCTGTTTTTTTTCTTTCTTATAAAAACTATGCATAATTTGTTTTTCTTGTGAATGTTGCCTACATAATGCTATATATCTGTGATGCTTGCCTGCATTACATTTATGCATACACGTAATGGTGCAACTTTGACTTTGACATTAGTGAGATATTGTGAAAAGCTTTTGTTTGAGTCTCATCCAGACATACTCATTCTGTACATGAGTACATTGAGGGAATAAAAAGAAAAGCAGAATGCACTGGTAGCGATGGCATACTGTCCAATCAATACTGTCCGGTATTGAGAGAATCCTACAAAACCTCAGTTGCTACAGCCTGAGCTTTGGGATCCACCATCCACTGGGGCAATCAGATTGCATCGGATGGATGTAAATGGTATCATAGCACTACCTGAGGAAACATCAAGGAATTATTGCAGAATTATTCCCGAGTTCTCTGGCTAATACTTATCTTACAATGAATGTCAGTAATATGTGGTGATCATATTGTCGATTCGGGAACTTCAGTATGAAACTGAAAACTTTCTCTGTACTGCAGACAGAAGGTGAAAACTGATAACGAAAGGGTTTTTCTGGGATTTACAATCATTGCTGCTGTTGTAGTAAATGATTAAATCTTTTCCATTTTCATTCTGCACCAGGTACTACACTTACAACGAGAAGGGGCGACTGGTTAACTCTCCATACGTGGATTGCTCATACAAGTGGGCTGGAGGTGGTTTCGTCTCCACTGTACAAGACCTGCTGAAGTTTGGTAACGTGATGCTCTACAGCTACCAGGCTGGGCAGCTGCAGGATGGGCACCAGGCATTGCTGCCAGGCTACCTTAAGCCGGCCACCATGAGGATGATCTGGAGACCGGTGGAGAAAACTGAACTGAACTGGGACAGAGATGGCAGCTACGCCATGGGCTGGGGCGTGGTGGAGCAAGGGCAAGAGTGGGGGCAGTGCCGGAAACGAAGGCACTACCTCACACACACTGGTGGGTCAGTGGGCGCTAGCAGTGTCCTGCTGATCCTCCCCAAGGTCCTTCCAATCTCTTCTCCTGGCCCATCAGATCCAGAAACTCTCCCACAAGGGGTAGTGGTTGCCGTCCTCTGCAACTTGCAGTCTGTTAACCTTAACGCCACTGCTCTGAAAATTGCATTAGAGTTTGACAAGGTCAGGAGTGCTGAACCCTCCACTCCAACCCCTGCCCTACCAATGCTAGCAGATGACATAAACACTGAAAGAGCCAGATTTCAAGAATGAGCAGCATTTGGGGCTGGAGGACGGGGCATTCCTGTGCTGAAGACCCTCACTGACGAGTAAGCTTGCCACTCTGATTGGGGATCTGTCTCTTCTCCCTCCACTGCATCATAAATGATATTATAACTCAAGCTAAAGAGTGAAATTAGATTTATTTTTTTAAAAATGGGTTTCATTCTTAGTAGTGACTAGGGTTTCATCTTGGAATCCAGCAGTAATGATGAACTGGCATCCCTGCGATTCTGTCGTTCTTGAGTGCAGATCTTGCACGGCCGACATTTAAACATTTTGTTCAATCATTTCCAGTTGAATGACTTTACAAAGCAATGTTTTATAAACTTTACTGAAAGAAATCTAAAAAAAATAGTTCATTATTTCTTTGTAACAGTATTGGAAAA
The DNA here is from genome assembly GCF_963921235.1 of Mobula hypostoma. NCBI lineage: Eukaryota > Metazoa > Chordata > Chondrichthyes > Myliobatiformes > Myliobatidae > Mobula > Mobula hypostoma. The sequence goes on from NC_086114.1 coordinate 62,674,941, forward strand.
TGTTAATGAACTGTGTTTTAAGGTATTAAGCAAGAAGTTCGGTGACTGAGAAACAGTGATTGAAAGCTGGGAATGCTGATTATTCACGGATAGATTCTGCTTGTAGTATCCAGACGTTCAGTATTGGGCAATCCCACAGTGAGATTTTGTTTGTTTTTGTATGAAAACCACAAAAGTTTTCTTCAAAATCATTAAAGCCTTTACTCGATTGACATCATCTTTAGGAATGTATATAGTGCACACAAGGACGTGAGAATTGGAAGAAGCAAGTTGTTTGACTCAGGCACTGTTCCATCATTTAATCAGGTCACTGCAAATCTCACTTCTAGCATCTTGTACTAATACCATTTCCTTTGATCTTGTTGATGTCGAAATATCTTTTGATCTGTCTTGAACAAATTTAGTGACTGAGCCCACACAGCTCCCATGTGTTAACAATTCCAGAGATTCACCATGTAAGAATTTCTTCTCATTTCTGCCCTGAATGGTCATCACCTTGTATCTGTTTTGAGTCTCAGGAAAACAAAATGAAAATTAATGATAAAATACAACACAGTAGATGCTGGAAATTGAATTAAAATCAAATAAAATTTGTTTGAAATATTGTATCTCATGTTGCAGGATCCTGGTTGCAAACATGCAGCAGAGGAAACATTAATTCTGCATTTCCCGTTGGTCCTCTTATAGACTTTGCAAACTATTATATTCTAACTGTCATGTACCCCGTGACAGGTTAAAGAACCAGCAGAAGTGGAAAACCCTTTTGAGTCTGGTATAGCTATTAACTAATATTATTTATTAGTAACTATGCAATACAGTAATATAAATGCATATATATCAAACAGGTTAGCAATGAATATATATATATGTGGAAATATATGAAAACCAAGCTTCTTCAAGACCAGGGGTAAATAGATAGTCTTACGATGATGAGTAAAGTTCAGTTCAGTTTGTGGTTTTGAGTTGGTAAGTAATGGAGAGAGAGAGAGAGAGAGAGAGAGAGAGATTTGAGACTTCAGGTGAGCTGACGCCGTCGATCTTCCCGTTGTCCTCTGAAATCCTTTAGAAGTCACCGACTGTGACCACAACAAAGGGGACCGTTCTTCTGCGGTGGAATTAATAACCCAGGCGAGGGTTGGACACACGAATAACTCCCCATCGGTCACACCCTTTTAACACTGCGAGAGCCACTGATCGATCCTCCAAAACCCACCTTTTCTGTGGGCACAACAAAGCTCATTCAGTGTCCAAGACCATGTGCCTGTAGGTCTAACAAGTGGCTTTCTACTTATCTCACTGTGCTGAACACCAGCTGTCCATCAAACGCTCCGCCCTTCTCTCTCTCTAAGAACTTGGAAGCTGCCAGTGTCCTTGCAAAGTATAAACAAACTGTGAGCAGTCTTCGCCTCTCTCTCTCTTTCTTTCTCTCTCTTTTTAACAAGGTGTCTGTGTTGAACAACAATTCTCTCTCTCTTTTCAAAAACCCAAAAGCTGACAGCAGTAGTCAGTGTCCTTGTAAAAGTGTAAACACGAGCTGAAAGACAGACTCTGCCCCTCTCCCTCTCAGCAGAAATCCAAAAGTTAGTCTCAGTTCTTTCTTGTGCCTTAAAGTGACAGTCCACAGCAAAAAGGAACCCCAGGAGTACATAACATAACGGATGCCCATGCTGTAGGCTCAGTCTGTTTAGATTCAGATTCAGATTTAGTGATCAAATATACATTGAAACACACATTCTAGGTGTACAACATTCCCTCAGAATTATAGGCCCACCATACCTCCAATTAGCACACGTCGTATAATGTATGTCTTTTCCCAGAACAATTATATCATTTTCACAAATCACAAGGTTATCAATGGATCGTTGGGTCTCAGCAGAATTCCGACATTCAACAAAACACAAGACAAGTATTAAAACGGAATAAAGCAACATTCGGACAGGAATGTTTTTAAAAACAAAAGGGGAGAGATGGAAATGATTTCATTCTCTCTTAGTCAGTTTTCCCTTACCCAGAAACACAGGATGTCCTTGTACCATCACCCAGTTTGTATTTCCTTGTCTGTCAGCAATAATCTCACCCTCCACTGGAGGGAGAGACGGGTATGTCACCCACACCTTAATGCCCTTGCAGAACTGAATTGGTTTGTGTTGTGCATTCAGTTGTGCTGTCAGGAACAAAAGGAATATATTATTCTGTCATTAACAGAAACGGAAATATGTGCTTTCAAGGGGCAGTTGTTCAATTTATACAAAACATGGGGAAAGACAGGTAACCATCCAGGTAAGGTATGGGCAGAAATAAATAATTTTATTTGCTGTGTTAATAGGCCATTTATTTGTTCAATCAGATCCCTGGCCCAAGATTAATAGGGAACACAGAAAACCCACCGTACACCATTAGAGGCAGGCTTGGAACCTGAACAGTGCAAATCATTATCGGATTGCATTTCAAGGGGATTGTCATATGCAGAAACAAGATGTTCTATACCTTGCTTTAACAGTAGGTATTGCCATCAAAAGACCATAGTGAAGGAGGTACTGGAATTGCTTCTGTAAAGGAAGGGGAACAATATAATTTATTTGTCAAATCTAAGCAGGAGCACACCCACGACGAATGGCAGCCAAGGGTTGCTTTGGAAGCTGTAGCTCCTTAATTTCTAAACATAGCCCATAATTCCCAACCGCTGTATGAGCTACGTCAGTGGGAAGGAATAATCCTTGCTGCCTAGACCACTCCACAGTACCCGTAAGCCCCAGCTGACTAGAAGACTCAAAGACTCACCGAGCAAGTGGGCTGAGAGCTAGATGTCACCTTTCAGTGCAAGTGAGTTTGTCAGCGATGTTGTTAAATCTTGTCATCGGTGAGCATGGTAAACTGTAATGGTAAGACGCGTGCGATGATTGGTTCCGTAACTTCACTCCCATAAGCATAGTATAAGACTGCTGGGCAACCAGACAGCAAATCCATTAGCAACAATGGTATAAATATGGGCTCCTTTGGTTTCATGCATAATGACAGTATGCATTGCTACAAGTTCTGCATATTGGCTCAACCCATCAGTGCCCTCCTTCAAACCCTGGTTGGTGGGGGGGGTTTAAGGCAGCAGCTTCCCAACAATGACCTTTCTTCCATATTGCGGAACCATTGGTAAACCAGGCGTGCTGCTGCTGAGCAGGAGTCAGAAGATCAACAGGAACCCCCCACACAATGGGCCAGACGTCGGCCAGAGTGGCCGCAGCAGATTGAGCAACCAGTTCATATACTGCACTAAATCCGTCCAGTCTGTCTGATAGCATTTCCACTCTCCAATTGAGCTCTGTTGTGCATGTCTGAGAGTGTGTCAGAGAGTACCCATCCCACAATGGGAAGATCAGGGCAGAGAGAGAAAAGGGAACTCCCCCATCTGTGTCTCAGTCTCTACTAAAGCCCAGTGGCCGGCGAGCAGTTGTTTCTCAAATGCAGTGCATCTGGTGGCAGCATGAAACCCTGAGGCATATTCTTTCCTCCATACTTCTCCACAGGGTCCAGACAGCCACATCATCTCTCACAGAAACTTGCAGTTCAAAGGGGAGGCTTTCTTAACGAGGAGACGGGGTAAGGTCATGGCGATGGCCTCCTTTGCAGACTCAAAAAACTGATTGTTGTCCAGGGCCCCATACAAAAATAAATTTCTTTCTGGACACAGTGTACGAAGGACAGAGGAGCGCAGGGAAGAGTAGGGCTTTCAGCTGCACCACCAGCCGATCTGCTTGTCAGACCCAGGCCTCGGGGGCCACATGGGAGTGGGTCCTGCATAACGTGAGTCATCTCGTGGGAATGCTCACCGTGCCGTTCCATGACGCTCCGAAGCGTTTCTTGTACGAGCTGCTCCTGCACACCTTTCACTTCCTTGCCTTCGTCTGATGATTGGACACGCCTTGGCGGTCCGTGTTAACATCTGGCAGCGGAGGAGGTCCCCAGTGGAAGTCTCTTTATGCAGGGGTCCTTCCCCTGTACAATGGGGACCGGGGACCTGGGACCTGGGGTGGAAGGTGTTGCATCGGGCAGTAGCATACAACAGGTTTTTGAGCAAGTTCACTAACACCCCATCCACCTGTCCATTCTGTGGGCGGGAGGAGTCAGTGTACCACACTTATATGGAGTGTGAGAGGTTGTAGCCGCTCTTTGAGTTTCTCAAGGGGCTGCTGCGGAGGTTCCGTCTGCACTTCAGCCCTGTACTCCTCACCTACGGGCACCCAGGTCAGAACAGGGTGGGCTGAGAAGAGGATCTCCTGGTGGGCTTGGTCCTGGGCCTGGCCAAGATGGCCATTCACTGGTCTAGGTGGGGGGTGGCATTGTCTGGGCCAACTGCCTGCCCCTTTTCCAAAGATATGTTTGTGCCCGGCTGTCCTTGGACAGGGAGCACGCGGTCGCAATGGGTACAGTGGCAGATTTCTGGGAGCGGTGGCCCCGCCCAGTCTATTGACTGTTTTATAGACAATATTTAACAATATTTTAATCTAAGTATACTTACTGTCTTGTAAATATTGAATGTCTATACCTTGTGTATATGTGTTGTAAATAAACTTTCATAGTTTTGTAAAAAAAGGTCAGAGGCACAGTCAAATGGGGTGTATGGCGCTGCCAGTATCCAGAAGGCCAACAAAACGTTGGGCTTCTTGCTTTGTTGCAGGTGGTACTATTTCTAGGATCTTATTTCTGACCTTATCCGGAATTATCCTATTGCCATTCATCTATTGTATTCCCAGAAAATGAACAGCTGTAGCTGGGTCCTGCTCAATTTTGGGGTTGACTTCCCATTTCCTGTATCGAATGTGATCATTCAAAATATGAAGGACTTTGGAAGCTCCTCGTCAGAGGACCCCTGCGACAGCACTCCATCTATACACAGTATGGGGTAACTTAATGCTCAGGGATAGGACACATTTACGCAAATCCTGTGCCACCACTCTGTGGCAAACAGTAGGGCAATGGACATATCCCTGTGGAAGTCATGTAGAAGGGCACTGAAAGCTGTTCCGTGTGAAAGCAAACTGATCTTGGGACTGCTCAGCAATAGGGATGGAGAAAACAATTACAGCATAACAATTGTCAGTTTCACTAGAAAGGTCCTCACTCAGGGTCACAACATCTGGAACAGCTGTGGCCAACAGAGGGGCAAACCGATTTAAATAATGATAGTCAGTAGTCATGCACCATGCACCATCAGGTTTCCGAACTAGCCAGACAGGACTACCATAAGGTGATGAAGCAGGACAAAGTGCCCCCAGGTTTAGGAGGGATTTGGCTGTCTCATTGATGTCCTTATGCCCTCCTGATACGATATTGCTTGATAACTACTACTTGTGATGGCAAGGACATAAAGACAGGTTCCCATTTTGCCTTTCACCACCAGGATGGACACCTTCCTAATACCAAAAGCAAATTTGCCAAAGGTTTGTTGTGACAGAGAATCACATTAACAAATCAATTCCCAAAATGCTTTCAGGTACCTGGGGGATGAGCACGTGGACAGACCAAGGAGGCCCCTCGCCAGTAGCAAGATGGTCCTTTTTTCATACAGCATTCGTAACCGATCCCCCATATCCCTGAATATGCCCTTGCTGCCCTGGAAATAGATCCAGATTCCCATGTAATAAGGTAACCTCAACCCCAGTGTCCACAAGGCGATTCACCACTGCTTGTGTGACCACCAGGGGGTAATAGGTACATATGGTCTCAGGTCTCCCTCTGGGACACCAGGAATATGAGTTGCCCCTGAGTGCCATGGTCACTGACTGGTTAGCGCAACACTACTACAACTTGGGGTGTCGGAGTTCAGAGTTCAGTCCCGGCAATCTCCATATGTCCTCCCGTGGAATGCCTGGGTTTCCTCCGGGTCTCCCAAAGACGTACCCAGTCGGTAAACTGGTCACTGTAAATTGTCCCGTGGTTAGGTTAGCGTTAAATCAGACTCATCGGGGGTTGCTGGGTGATGTGGCTCAAAGGGTCTATTATGTATGTCTAAATAAAAAATAAATTTAAAATATACAGCAACAGTGACAGTCCTCCAGCCCTGGCCATACCCCTAGGTGACTGGTTGAATAACCTGCCATCCTGGGTCCAATTCGTCTGTCTGGGCTATAGAATGCAACTCACCTGGGTCACAATGCTCATAATGTAGCACATAAAGATTGCCAGTCAGTACTCTGACAATTCCTTCCTTACCCAACCCTGCCTCAAGCAGAGACAGAAGCATTTCCTTTCTACTAAGAGGGGAAGAGGAGTTCTTTGATACCGACTGCTAGGGCACAGTCGTTGGCTGCTTTGGAGCATTCCCACTTCCGTTCCTCATGTGCCCAGATTGTCCCTGCCGCTGCCAGGATTTAAAAGTAGCCTTAACCTGCGCCCATTCTCGATCAACATCTGACCCTTCAAGTTGGGGTAATAGACTGCTAGACTCTGCAACAGCCTGACTCTCAGCTGGCCCTAATAGAGCCAACAAGACACCTCTCCACCGTGAGGGTTCCCATTCCATCAATCAGGTGCACGTCCCGAGGGAAAAGAGGACAGCCTCAGTCCATCTGTATTTATTTTTGGATCGACATACAACACAGAGTCGACCTTCCAGCTCTTCGAGTTGCACTGCCCAGCAGTCCCCCGGTTCAATCCTAGCCTAGTCACCAAACATCTTTCAATCACCAATTAACCCACCAACCAGTACGTCTTTGTAATGTGGGAGGAAACCAGAGCACCCGAGGGAAGTCCACACAGTCACGGAGAGAACATATAAACTCCTTACCAGCAGAGGCAGGAACTTAACCCGGTCTCTGGTACCGTTGAGCTTTGTGCTAACCACTACACTATTGTGCCACCCCATAATCAATTATAAATGGCAGATTATGTTGCCAGTCACAGTTTGGGCAAAGTCCAAAGAAAATTCAAAAAGTTGTCCAATATGTCCACATGCTTCACAGAGACAGGCAACTCATTGTTCTTGCCAAATAACACAGTCTGATTTCTTTCATTCAACCAACACGTGTGTCTATTAATAGTGCTCAGCATACCCTCATAAATCAATAAGACTTTTTAATGGTCACTCCTTGGCATCCTGTGGCACACAACGTATGTTGGGCTTACAAAGTACATCAATGTTTACATATCAGTGATAAGCCTGAAGGATGAATTCAGCTATCAACAGTCACTAACAGACCTCACATCCCACAAGATCAGAAAGAATTTAATTAAGTGTCATTAACCTAGCAGCCATTCACTCATGTTTACAAAATCCAATGTGTCACATACAGTGAAATGTGTTTCTGTTAACAGCCAACACACTCATGGATGTGTGCTGGTATCGTCACACTTTCTGGTGCCAACATAACATGTCCACAATGTTGAATTCAGTAACACAACACAGACAGCAACAGCAGAACAAACCCCTTTTCCACCCTCCCAGCCCTCGCACACAGAAGCTTCTAGCTGCAAGACAGGCCACCTCCGGGCCTCCAGTCCTTGGCCCTAGACTCTCAGTCCTGCACACATTGGACCTCCAACCTCTAGCGACTGGCCTAGACTCCCAGACGTGCATTAATCAGACCTCCAGCCTTCAGCCTTAGGCCCAGACTCGCCCTCTATATCTGGACTTGCCAACTTCGGCCTTCGACCTTTTGGGTTTCCAGAGTCCAGACTCGATGAGCTCTGCAGAATCACTTGATGTAAATAAATTTCTTTTAGGTATTCTCTGTTCAAATGATACATGCATTTTTATGACCGTGGCACTTCAGTCAAAAAAGAGAAATGCAGGTGCTTACCACAATTTGCACAGAATGTAAAGTAATCCTTCCAGATTAAAAAACATACATTTCTATTTTGCTCAAAAATACCAAGTGTTAAATTGTTTAAAACTTATTTTCACTATATTCAGCTGCAGAGTGTTTTGGAAATATTTATATCAATGTTCAGACCAAGGCAAAAAAGTTAAAATCAGTTTTATAACAAATTGCACATAGGCTGTACTAGCGTTACAAGAGTAAAAAGCATACAGCCTTTTAGTGTGTTCTATCATTCTGATCACAATGTACACATCCAGTATGTAAGACAGTCTGATCACAAACAAAAGAAAATCTGCAGATGCTGGAAATCCAAGCAACACACACAAAATGCTGGAGGAACTCAGCAGGTCAGGCAGCTGTGGTAAACCATATATATATGTTGTAACTGGGTTAGCTGTCTGGACACACCCCTCTGCTGACTGCCCCTGTGGCTCCTCCCACAGAACCCTGAATAAAGGCGATTGCGCCATTGCCCCTCCTCCTCAGTCCAGGGGCAGATACTCAGCATGGTGGAGGTCACATTTTACTGCTAATAAAAGCCTATCAGTATTTACTCTATTTCCAGTCTTTTGGAGTAATCGATAGTGCATCAGCAGCAAATAGGAAAAGAGGACTGTATTCTTTTCCTGGATGCTGCCTGGCTTGCTGAGTTCCTTCAGCATTTTGTGTATGTTGGCCCTAAAGTCTGAATAGTTATTGGCAGATTTTTAACACTATTTGCACAGAATGCAATGCTTCCAGAGGAAAACTCATACATTTCTAATTTGCTTAAAATACTAAGTGCTAACTTGTTTGAAACATTTTAGTTCTCATGATCTTATGCTATAGAGTGTTCTGTGAACATTTATTTGAATGTGCAGTCTAAGTCAAAAAAGTTAAATTCAGTTTTGTAAGTAATTATTCTAAGAAGTATAAGCTATAGTAGCTTTCCAACACTAAAGACATACATTGCCAGTTTTCTGAAAAATGTTTTGTGGCAACATGTTGTAAACAACTTTTTAATGAATTCTGTTGCCCTGATTACCATACATGCAGTTTTATGACAGTGACCCCTCTGTCTAAAAAGTGATTTGCAGCTGCGTAACAGAAATTGCACAGAATGTAAAGTAATGCTTCCAGAGTAAAACACATACAGTACATTTTAATTCTGCTCAAAAACACTAAATGCTAACTAGTTTTAAACATTTTTTAAATTTTTACTATCATCTGCTGTAGAATGGTTTGGAATCAGTTATATCAATGTGCAGTCCAAGGCAAAAAAAGTTGCTCTCAGTTTTATAACAAATTGCACACAGGCTACACTAGTGTTACAAGAGTAAAAGCCATTCTGCTCAACAATAAGTATACACCTTTAGATATTTTTGAGAGTGATAACCTACTGGGGGGAGCCACAGTGACCAGGTCTCTGGTGCTGTGGTTCAGAAGAGCAGAGAGGCGAAGAGGACTGCAGTGTTAATGAGAGATTCCTTAGTCAGAGGAACAGAGATGGGATTCTGTGGGCGCGATAGAGACACCCAGATGGTGTGTTGTCTCCCTGGTGCCAGGATCAGGGACGTCTCGGATCAGGCCCATGGCATTCTCAAGGGCAAGGGTGGGCAGCCAGAAGTCTCGGCACATACTGGGACCAATGACAAGTTAGACAAAGTGAGGAGGTCCTGAAGAGAGATTTTAGGGAGCAAGGTGGAAAGCTGAGAAACAGCACCTCCAGGCTGGTAATCTCTGGAATGCTGTCTGTGCCACTCTGCCACGTAAGAATAGGATGGTTTGGCGTAACTGAGGAACCGGTGCAGGGGCAGGGGTTTAGATTATAGACCACTGGGGTTTCTTCTGGGGAAGGACAACCTGTAGAAAAGGGACGGGTTACACCTGAACCCAAGGGGGTCCAATTTCCTTGCAGGCAGATTGGCTAGAGTTGTTTGACAGGGAGATGGGAACTGGAGTGATAGGGCTGAGGATGGGGTAGTTGGTTTACAGAGGCAATGTGTGGTTAGGAGAGTCTGATGATAGAGCAAGATTGCAGCCAACAGGATGAGTTGCAACTTAAAAGGCAGACAAAATCAAAAGGGGTGAATAGCGGACTGAAGTTGTTATGCCTGAATGGGCACAGTATACTAAATAAGGTGGAAGGTCTTGTAGCACAGTTACAGATTGGCAAGTATGATGTTGTAGGTGTCATAGAATCATGGCAGAGAGAAGATTATAGCTGGGAGCTTAATGCCCAAGGATACACATTGTATCGAAAGGACAGGCAGGAAGACAGAAGAGGTAGCATTGCTGTGTTTGTAAAAAATGAAATCAAATCATTGGAGAGAGGTGACAGGGATGGAAGGTGTTGAATCATTGTGGATAGAGCTAAGGAATTGCTAGGGTAAAAACACCCTGATGAGAGTAATGTCAGTCTACAAATTACTATGGGGGATAGAAAATACGTGCCAAAAGAGAAATGTTACAACAGTCGTGGGGGATTTCAATATGCAGGTAGATTGGGAAAATCAGGTTGACGCTGGATTCCAAGAAGAGGAATTTCTAGAATGCCTACAAGATGGCTTTTTAGAACAGCTCGTGGTTGAGCCCACTGGAGATCAGCTGTTCTGGATTGGATGTTGTGCAATGAACCAAACTTGATTGGAGAGCTTAAGGTAAAAGAACTCTTAGGGGAAAGTGATCATTATATGATTAAATTCATCCTGAAATTTGAGGGTGTTTTACATCTAAAGTCAGATGTATCAGTACTACAGTGGAGAAAAGTGAATTACAGAGGCATGAGAGAGGAGTTGGCCAGAATTGATTGGAAAAAAACACTGGCAGGGATGACAGCATATCAGCAAAGGCTGGAATTTCTGGAAGCAATTCGGAAGGCACAGGATATATACCTCCCAAAGAGGAAGAAGTATTCTAAAGACAAGATGACATTACGTGGTTAGCAAAAGCCAACTTAGAGAGCCAAAGATGGGCATACAATAGATGTAATGCCCTGCTTACGGTTTTTACTACTAATGCTGTAGGGTATTTCATTTAATAGTTTTAAAACAAGCTGTTCTTCTGGAGACGCCTGGTAGAAAAAAGGGTAACATGGAGTAAAAATTGGTGGGAAGTTGCAGGATTGGGAAGCTTTTAAAAAGCAACAGAAGGCAACTAAAGAAGTCATTAAGAAGGTAAAGATGCGATATGAAAGTAAGTTAGCCAATAATATTAAGGAGGATACCAAAAATTCCTTCAGATACATAAAGTGTAAAAGAGAGGCGAGAGTGGGTATTGGACCACTGGAAAACTATACTGCAGAGATAGTATTGGGGTACAGGGAAATGGCAGATGAACTGAATAAGTATTTTGCATCATTCTAAACACAATAGCCATATGGTGAAAGTTCCAGGTGCCAGAGGTCATGAAGTGTGTGAAGTTACCATGACTAGGGAGAAGGTTCTTGGGAAACTGAAAGGTCTGAAGATAGGTAAGTCACTTGGACTAGATGGTGGACACCCAGGGTTCTGAAAGAGGTAGCAGATGAGATTGTGGAGGCATTAGTAATGATCTTTCAAGAATCACTGGATTCTGGAAAGATTCCAGAAGACTGGAAATTGAAATGTCGCTCCACTCTTCAAACAGAATCAAATCAAATTTAATTGTCATTCAAACCAGACATAGATATAGCTGAACGAGACAGTGTTCCTTGGAAGCCAAGGTGCAAAACATTTCAAAATAGCAAGCAAACATTCAAAAATAGCGAGGAACATAATTCAAAATATCGAGCAAAGAAGCATTTTCACTTGAAAAAATATATACATATAGTCCAAGACCCTGAGCGACAATGTCCAGCAATCAAAGGTACAGACTCCCGGCAGTTTTCAATAGTTCAATGGTTCCATTTAATCTCAGAGAATGTGTACAATATACAACCTGATATTCTTATTCTCCACAGACATCCTCGAAACAAGAAAAGAAAACCCTAAAGAATGAATGACAGAAAAAAGACATATGAAACGCAAAGCCTCCTGCCCCCCCCACATACAAGCAGCAGCAAACAGCATCAATCATCCCCCACCCCCCACTTATTCCAGCGTAAAGCATCAGCATTCCCACCACCCATCATGCAAGCCACAGCAGAGCCCCCAAAGAGAGACCGTGGTCTACAGTAAAGCTAACTGTTCACTCCAACATCTTCGGCATCCCACAGGGTCTCCCTTGTACTAACAAGGGAGAGACAGATATGCTCCTTCCACAGCGACAGGGGAGACGGCAGTCGCTTTTTCGATGTTACAGTCAGTCTGAAGCATTGCTATTTATTTTGAGTTCTCTAACTTGAGAATCGGCAAAGCGATTTCTGAGTGCAGAGTCCTCCGACAGCCACTCTCGCTGTCTCCAGCTCCCGCTATCAACAGTGAGAATCCATGGCAACAGGACCGTGCAGGCCCCAAGTCGCCTGAGTTCAGACCGCACCAGGACATAGTGAAACGAGGTCAATCAACAACCTCCAGGAATGGGAACGTGTCATGCAGGACCACAGTTTTTGAGTGTCACTGTAGATCAAAGATCCCACGAGAACCCAAAGCACCCTGAAAAGGAAAATAGAGACATCAGAGTAGGTAGAATTTAACTGTTTCACTGATGAACTGGGAGAAGTTGTTTGCTGGGACTATCTCTAGATCTTCCCTAATCAGTGTACAGATGCATGCAATCCAGCCTGTCATTCCACTGCTCAAACACAGGAGGGCAGCACTGCCAGGTGAGGCCAGGCCCCAGTTGAGCTCATCCATGCTGTAGCACTTCCACATCTTTCACCTGCTCTGCTGTAGCAGGCAAGCCCGAGGCTCCAGGCCTAGTTCTCACTGCAACTGAGGCTACACAGTTCCCATGTTGACTGTCCCTTCACCAGACAAGGGTAACAAGGCTGCAGCAACTTACATTATCACTGTCCAACAGAGTCTTATGATCACAAGTGAAATGTCTGAGACAATCTCCCACGACTATACTGCACCAGCTCCACTGCTTCCGCGTAGTGGGTAGCAACACGGTCTGTAGCCAGGTCGGCAAATCTGATCCCAAACCATCTCCTTCAACATCCCGACTGGCTCCTCCAATATCCCAATGGTCTCCTCCGATATCCCAGTGGTCTCCTCCAATATCCCAATGATCTCCTCCAATATCCCAATGGTCTCCTTTGATATCCCAATGGTCTCCTCCAATATCCCAATGATCTCCTCCAATATCCCAATGATCTCCTCCAATATCCCAATGGTCTCCTCTAATATCCCAATGGGCTCCTCTGATATCCCAATGATCTCCTCCGATATCCCAATGGTCTCCTCCAATATCCCAATGATCTCCTCCGATATCCCAGTGGTCTCCTCTGATATCCCAATGATCTCCTCCGATATCCCAATGATCTCCTCTGATATCCCAATGGTCTTCTCCAATATCCCAATGGGCTCCTCCAATATCCCAACAGACTCCTCTGATATCCCGACTGGCTCCTCCAATATACCAACCGGCTCCTCAAATATCCTAACCGGCTCCTTCGACACCTCTGCCAACCTCGGCCAGCTTCACCACTGACACCAGTCCAGTCCAGCTACTCCAATCAACAAGCAGTTCACTGTTAGAGTAGCCCTTCAGTACCCGATGTTCTTGGAGTAGGATCGCCTTTGGATCGTAAAAGACAAATTTTAAAAGACAAAAAAAGCACCTTTGGTTGGCTGTTGAGAAGGCACTGCATTTGCCATCTTACCGCAGGAAGGGAGAGAGACAGAAAAAAGGAAACTATGGGCCAGCTAGTCTAACCTCAGTGGTTCAGAAGATGCTGGAGTCGATTATTAAGGATGAGATCTCCTGCTACTTGGAGGCACATGATAAAATAGGCCGTAGTCAGCATAATTTTCTTAAGAGAAAATCTGTTGGAATTCTTTGAAGAAATAACAAGCAGGATAGACAAAGGAGAATTGGTTGATGTAGTGTACTTGGATTTTCAGAAGGTCTTTGACAAAGTCCCACACATGAGGCTGCTTAACAAATTAAGAGCCCATGGTATTACAAGAAGGATCCTAGCATGGGCAGCACAGTAGTGTAGATGTTAGCACAACATTTTACAGTACAGGCGACCCGGGTTCAATTCCTGTCCCTGACTTTAAGGAGTTTGTATGTTCTCCCCATGACTGCATGGATTTCCTCTGGGTGCTCCAGTTTCCTCCCTCAGTCCAAAGACGTACTGGTTGGTAGGTTAATTGGTCATTGTAAATTGTCCTGTAATTAGACTAGGTTTAAACGGGGGGAGATTGCTGGGTGGTGGAGCTCAAAGGGCTGAAAAGGTCTGCCCTGGGGCCACTCGTTTCTCACCTTCACTTGTGTCTGGTGTCGTTGACCCGTCTACGGTCCGAGGTTGCATGTATGACCCTGTCCCTCTGCCAATCTGCCCCTCCGGTGACTGTTTGAAGCCTTTGCAGAGAGTTTGGGATCAGAGTGCACCCTGGACTCCTTTACACAGGCTCTCAGGGAAGAGTTTAGTGACTTGTCATCTGATTCCACTCTCCCTGACACATTAGGTGGACTCAGGGTGAGAGTTACACTTCCCCGAACTTCTACAAACTCTCTGCACAGTTCTGAGCCTGTGTGATTGCTGTCACTGAGTCTGAACACCCTCTGTTCCCTGCCCCAGTGCCTGCTATCATCTGACCACTCAACCCCAGAGGAGGCACACTGACCAGTGGGATGAGAAAGGTTCGTGGTGATTAGAACAATGACAGAGATCTATTCTTACCAGAGAGACGGACTTCTTTTAAAAAACTGCTACTGGATTGGTATCGGTTCCAAGAAAAATTACTTCTGACATTTCCAGGCACTTTACCCAGACCGGGTCTGAAAGCCCCATTGACTGGAGATGTCCTGTCTGCTCCCCTGGCCTTAGGTCTGGGATATCAGTGTCAACACCTCGTGCTGCTTCAAACAACACTTCAAGTTCAACCCTACACATGTATACTGCTAAACGAAACACCGTTCCTCCGCAGCCAAGATGCAAGTTACAGAAGGTAGAGTCCCATGCGGCACAATGCAGAGCATGCAGCCAGAGAAATAATATTAACACAAATCCCTGAGTGTGACGGCCTGAAAATTTGGTTCGGCATGAAGTGTAAGGTGCCTGTATAAAGTTACTGCCACCGTTATAATACAACAAGCAGTCGTATTAATACGTGAATCAGCAGCAATAACAGAGGAAAAGTGACCAGCGCAGTGTGAGAGTGTGTCCGTGAGTTGGGGAGTGGGTGGGGGGGGGTGCCCAGTTGTGATACTCTACCATCCCTCACACTGGCAGCAGTCATCATTCCATTTGCTGAAACCGCTGCAGTGTTAAATCCAGGAGAGTGAAACTGGTTTTCTTTTTGTGTACACTCATCACACTTTATAAGCAGAACTCAGCCCATGCTGCTGTGTGTATCTCTGCGTAAAACTGGCCAGCATACAGACGGTCTGTTGTTATCACTGCTACAGAAAAATCCCATTTCCATTACTGTAAGGGAAGAGTTTGCGTTTATCTCAGGACCTCCATCTCCCTTCTCTGTCTGTGCCTGTGTCTCTGACTCTGTGTATGTGGGTGTGTGTGTGTGTGTATATCTCCCTCTTTCTCTCTTTCCCCCTCCGCCATTTCCCCTGTCAAACTCAGAACCCTTCCACAACGGGAGGCAATGTGGGCAGAAATTATGTTCTGGCATGGTATTTATCCGTAGTTTTTGGAAGCTCATTCTATGAATGAACAGTGCAGACACCAACTCTACGCACATTGCCACTATTCCATATCAGGAGCCGTGGCTAGTTCCTACTGCCCTTACTCAGTCTCTGCTCTTGGAGCTGAGAACATTGGTGGTGCCCCTGTGAACAACCACAAAACACAGGAGCAGAATTAGGCCATTTGGCCCATCAAGAGACAATCTATCTCTGACTCAGCAGACAGAACCTATCAGGCTTGGTGTTTTCCCTGAGTCGGACATGGTCTCACAGACCCAACATGCAGAGCGACTTCCAGAACTGAGCTCTTGGAACCAGACACTGGCCAGGAGCCAGAGCCAGCCCCGTTCAGCTGGGGCTCTGAGGGAACTTGGGGTTTGGGATGTAGACTTTCTCAATCCGCACGTGGGTCATCCCTGCACTAGATTTATTTTTAACAAGATCTTTAAAATGAAGTTGTGATCAAATGGAGGAACTCAGAAGGTCAGACCACATCTATGGAAAGGAATAAAGAGTGGACGTTTCAGGCTGAGACCCTCAGCAATATTTATAATGAGGAATAAAGAGTCAATGTTTTAGGCCGAGACCCTTCCCAAACTATCGACTCTTTATTACTTTCCATTGATGCTGCCTGACCGACTGAGTTCCACTTGCATTTTGTGTGTGTTACTCTGGATTTCCAGCACCTGCAGAATCTCTTGTCTTTAGCATTATTTTTATAGTTTGCTTGTAAGCAGGTTCATAGGGGAGCACTTTCTTTGAAAAGACGGCGTTGATCTCACCTCGGAATGTCCTGCAGTATTTCATGGCAAATGAATTTCATTTTGAAGTACTGTCACCAAACTGCAGACAGCAATGTCTCACGAACCGTGGTGCGGCGACTGGGGTGAAATGGACCTGAGTATCCCTACAGAGTTCTGGCTTTCTGCGCTTGGCAGGGCTGTCATCTGTCCAAACCCTGCCAAATGCATGGAGTCCCAACAGGACAACACGGCTTCCCACAGGCTCTGAACTCTTCAGTTGTATCCGTTCCTGGCTGGATTAAACCTGGGGCAAGTACAGCAGACGCATTCGACCAAGGCGGACAACAGCCACCGATGAAAGGTAACTTTTTATTGGCTATTTAAGTTAGTGTTTAAGGACTTAATTAAAGTAAAGCTAGCATTTCTTTTCATTAGATAGATAGATACTTGGAAATTACAGTGTCACAGTAGCATTACAAGTGCACAGATATACAATATTTGAAGAGAAGTAAGAAAAATTTTTTAAAAATAAGTTACCTCAAACAGTGTGACAGGGGGTGGGGTCATCAGTTACATTAATGTTTAAGGATGTAACTAAAATAAAGCGAAGGAACAGCAGGCCAAGCAGCGTCTATGGAAGGGAATGGACGGTTGACATTTTGGGCTGAGAAATTAGGAAAGTGAGAGGGCTCTGTCATCGGATATCAGCCCTGATAAAAAGTCTTGGTCTGAGATACTTCCTGTTTATTTCCCTTCATAGATGTTGCCTGGCCTGCTGATTTCCTCCAGCATTTAGTGTGTGTATGTTGCTCTAGATTTCCAGCATTTGCAGACTCTCGTCTTTAAAATAGCACTAAGTTTTTTAAAAAACTTTTATGCATTCTGTTTACACAACAGAAGTCTTCAGATTCAAGACCCCCCCACCCCCCAGGAAGTTGAGTGCAAAGAATCTAATCTGAGGGTGTGCAGCATTGTTTCAGGGCTGTGAATGGGACATGAAACCAAGCCCACTAACCTATTACAGAGAACAGCAGGTGCATCCTCCCTCATGGCTGTGACTGTGAAGACATGTCCACGAGTATTTAACTCCCAGTCTGGACTGAAAGCTCCCAAATGCCAGAGTGGATGCACCTGCATATTCTGTAAAAGTTTAGTTGGGCTTGGTTTAGATTCGATTAGATTAAATTCAACTTTATTGTCATTGTGCCAAGTACAGATACAAAGCCTCATTTCAGGTCTCGTTCAAGCACAGCCCCTGCACACCCTCAGGTTCGATTCCCTGTACACAACTTCCCGGAGTGGGTCTTCAATCTGTAAACTTCTGTTGTGAGAATAACTTCCTCTACCAACATCTTGATAGACAGATATATTTGTTTATAGTCAAAGGGCAATGAAATGCCTTGTTCACATGGAGCTCACAAGAGTCATACAGCAAATACACTGACAAGTGTCAGAGAGCACAACGCTCCAGTCTGCAGTGGCAAGTGTCAGAGAGCAGAAAGATCAGACTTCAGTGACAAGAAAAACAATATGATAAAGTGACAATAGTTGTGTGTTCCATATTTTAATTGGCCTCTGGGTGAAAATATTCTTCCTCAAGCTCCTTCCAGTTTTATGAGTGCATTTTGTATTTTGGATGGGACGGTTGGGGTGCTGGCTGAGGAGAGCAGATTGCTCTGAGTACTGTAGCATAGTAGTTAGCACACCGCTTGACAGTGCCAGCAACCTGGTTTCAATTCCCATCACTGTCTCTAAAGAGTTTGTACGTTTTCCCCTTGACCACGTGGGTCGATTTCCTCCCACAACCCAAAGATGTACAGGTTGAAAGGTTAATTGCTCATTGTAAATTGTCCCGTGATAAGGCTGTTTGATTGGTGGATTGCTGGAACTGGAAGCGCCAGAGGGGCCTGCTGCACGCTCTATGTCAATAAAATAAACTCCGAGCACCTCTCCATGGCTATTGACCGCTCCTGAGGTGGCTCACCTGGATTCTAAACCTCTGCTGCAATTGCATTATCGAGACAGCAGAGGGCGTGCAAGCTTAAACAAACGAGAGTTTGAGTAAGTTGGCTGCGGCACTTTAAATTGATCTTGGATATTTAACCTCAAGGTGCATCACAATTTCCAAAGCTGTCGGAGTTACAGGTTAATAATTAATTAATTATAACTAATTAATAATTGATCTCCATTATGTTTAGGCCAATAGACTTTATTTTATTCTGATTATGTTCTTTCTTTTATTATTTTATATAATTTATGTTTTTCTTGTGAATTTTGTGTCTCTTAATGCTATTTGCATGTGGTGCTGCTACATTAGTTTTTCATTGTGTCTGTGCATATCTGCACTTGTGCAGATGACAATCAAGTTGACTTTTTGAGTAAATGGGATGGTTTTGAAATGTAAGACAAGTCTGTTTTTTTCCTTATTACTGGAATTCACAGTTCCTCATAATTCAGCCCACTAAGTTCAGACTAACTTTCAGAACATGCCCATCAGCCCAACTTGCTGAGAAATTACTTCTCACACATGTCTTTTCTGGCTCTGAAATTGGCCAGTTTATTGGAAGGACGATTGATCTCAGCCAATTGGCGCCTATTGCTGCATGACAGAAATCGCCAGAGAAAATTACTGGTAGATACAAAGCAACTTCTTTATTCGACAAAACAAGGTATAGCAGGCATCATATGGAGACTCTTTTGGTGGAAAGGTCTGGTGGCCCAACGTGGGGCTCCATATTTTATGCGCCAAACATCAAAGGACAACTCCATATTTATAATGTATGGACAATGCTTTCTTTGAAACTACATACAACCTTCTGACCTCCCGATTCATCCACACCAGACACCCAAATGAATTTTGATAAGCATTGTCTGGACTGGGATTCACAGCTTTAGAAACCCATTGGTCAGATCTGCACTCCAAATTAAATTCTCAATACATTTTCAGACCTGAAGACTGGTAGTCAAGGACAATTGCTAAATGTCTATGTCCTAAACCCAAAAATCACCAGAGGTTTCATGATGTAATTTCCAGCTCTAAATCTGATTGGCTAGAACCTGAGGCCAAATCTACAGTGAGGGCGGGCTTTCTCAATGTGGCAGACACTGAAGACGGATTCCGATTGTCTGTGCCAGCACGATCAGCCTTTCCCAGCCCAAACAAGGCTCTTTCAAGAACTGCCAGAAAGAGCCATAACCTTCTCGCCCTCAACAAGGCTCTTTCACGAACCCCTGGAAACAGCTTTAACTTCCTCACCCCAGCCAAGGCACTTTCAAAAGCTACCAGAACAACCTCTTTTTCATGAAGGTGGACATCGAGCAACGTCTCCACGCCCCGGGTCATTGTGTAAATGGAAGGTGGCTGGACCAGACTAGACAAAGGGAAGGAGCCCACCGACAGCTGTAGACCGAAACCACCCCCTCCCCATTACTACCCATTTAACAGCTCTAGTTATAGGTCAGTAGTGGGAAGGTTGTTGGAAGGTACAGTATAAGTATTTGAATTGTCAGGGACTGGTTAGGAGTCGGCAACATGAGATTGTGCGTGGTAAGTCATGTCTAACCAATCTTAAAGCGTTTTCCACGGAAGTTACCAGGTAAGTTGATGATGTCAAGGCAGTGGATATTGTCTACATGGACTCTAACAAGGCTTTTGACAAGGTCTCACATGGGAGATTGGCATTTAAAATAAGGTGGTAAACTGGATTAGACATCGGCATTGGGGGAGACACCAGAGAGTGGTAGTGGATGGTTCCTTCTCTGACTGGAGGCCGGTGACTAGTGGAATGTTGCGGGTCTGTCGCTGTTTGTCATCCTTATCAATGACCTGGGAGCTGATATGATAACTGGATCCACAAATTTACAAATTGGGGGTGATAGCGAGAAAGACTATCAAAAGCTTGCAGCAGGAACTGGACAAACTGGAAAAAACCGCAGATGAAGTTTAATGCAGACGAGTGTGAGGTGTTGCATTTCAGTGGGACCAACCAGGGTAAGTCTTACACAATGAGTGGCGGGGCACTGAGGAGCGGTAGAACAAAGGGATCTGGGAATACAGGTACATAATTTGTTGAAAGTGATGTCATAGGTAGATAGGGTTATAAAAAATGCTTTTGGCACATTGGCCTTTATAAATCAATGCATTGAGCATAGGAGCAGTGCATACAAAATGCTGGAGGAACTCAGCAGGCCAGACAGCGTCTACAGAAAAGAATATAGTCAATGTTTTGGGCTGAAACCCTTCAGCAGGACTGGAGTAAAAAAGCTGAGGAGTAGATTTAAAAGGTGGGGGGAGGGAAGAGAGAAACGCCAGGCGATCGGTGAAACCCGGAGAGGGAGGGATGAAGTAAAGAGCTGGGAAGTTGATTGGTGAAAGAAGGCCAGGGAAGAAAGAGAAGGGGGAGGAGCCCCAGAGGGAGGTGATGGGTGGGAAAGGAATTAAGGTGAGAGGGGGAAAAGGGGATGGGAAATGGTGAAGTTGGGGTGGGGGGGTGAGGAGCGCTACTGGAAGTTAGAGAAATCGATGTTCATGCCATCAGGTTGGAGGCTACCCAAATGGAATAAAAGATGTTGTTTCTCCAACCTAAGTGTGGCCTCATCACGACAGTGGATAGGAGATGGGATGTTATGTTGAATTTGTATAAGATGTTGTTGAGGCCTAATTTCAAATGTTGTGTGCAGTTTTGGTCACCTACCTGCAAGAAAGATGTGAAGAAAATTGAGAGAGTGTAGAGAAAATTTACTAAGATGTTGCTGGGACTTGAGGACCTGAGTATTCGTCGTGGCTATCCCTTGAGGTCAAGGATGATGATCTTCGTTCTGAAGAAGAGGCCCACAGAGTGAAGACACCTGTGCGTGTATTTGTTTAATGTGTATTTGATGTTGCACTCCAAGAAGCAGACAATACTTCACAACTCAACCAACTGATTCCAATGGCATGGAAACCATGACGACTGGAGCTGATGGATTTGTTGCAGCCCTCATCCGCCTTCACAGCCTTTGAGTTCAAAGTAACTTCATCCGCGTTCCACTGTTGAGGTCTTGGTTGGATTGTTCTTTGTCAGGGACCTCACCCTTGACGTTACCACCATGGGTGACCCTACCAGGAGCATAGCTCCAGACAGCATTGCTCTCGGGATCACAGGACCACACAAGCTTCTCCACCACGACAAGGTGACAATCCACGGAGAAGACCTGAGTATTAGGGGAAAGTTGAATACGTTAGGACTTTATTGCCTGGAACCTTGAAGATTGAAAGGAGATTTAATAGAGGAATACAGAATTATGAGGGCTATAGATAGGGTAAATGCAAGCAAGCTTTTTCTACTGAGGTTGGATGAGAGTACAGCTAGAGGTCATGGATTAAGGGTGAAAGGTGAAATGTTTAAGAAGTACATGAGAGAGACACTCTTCACTCAGAAGGTGGTGAGAGTGTGGAATGAGCTGCCAGTGGAAGTGGTAGCTGTGAGTTCAATTTCAACATTTAAGAGATATTTGGATAGGCACATGGATGGGAGAGGTATGGGGGGCTACGGTCCAGGGGCAGGTCAATGGGACTAGGCAGATGAATGGTTTGGCATAGATTAGATGGGCCGAAGGGCTTGATTCTGCGTTGTAGTGTTCTATGAATGGTATTATGAGCACACAAATAGGAGCAAAAGTCTAATGATCCTTTCAGCTCTTGTACCGTCCATCAAATTCACAATTGATCTACCATGATTGCATTACCCTGTGTTGTTTTGTGAATGAAGTCACCAGAGAAAATCCCTGGTAGGTATGAAGCAGCTTCTTTACTTGACAAAACAAGATACCGCAGGCATCATCCTGGACCCTTTCGGTGGAAAAGTCTGGCTGGCCCAACAGTACACAGCATTTTATGTGTTAAGCATCAAAGGACAATTCCATATTTACAATGCATCTGCAATGCTTTCTTTGAAACTACGCACAAACTTCACACCTCCCGATTTGCACCCACACCATAGACATCTAAATGAATTTTAATCAGCATTTCCTGGTCTGTGATCCAAGGCTTTAAGGAACCTATGGTTCAGAGTTGCTTTTTAAATGAAATCTGCAATCCATATTCAGATTTGAAGATTGATGGCTTGTCATTCGCCAGATATGCTAAACCCAAAAATCGCTCTAACACCCCATACCGTATCCATGTCCCTTGATGTGCTTAGAACATAGAACAGAACAGCACAGTACAGGCCCTTTGGTCCACGATGCTGTTCCGACCTACAGTATATAAACCTACTCCATGATAAATCTGCCCCTTCCCTCCTACACAGCCCACAACCCTCCACTTTATTTACAATGTTACTATCTCATAATCTTTTACCTGTCTGCCTCTACCACCACCCCCGGCAGGGCATTCTGAGGTCTCCCCTAATCCTTCCTCTACTCACCTGAAATGGATGTCCTCTGGTATTGGCCATTGCCACTCCGTGAAAAAGATGCTGGCTATTCTCTTAATATCCATTAACCTAAGATCTCTGTTTTGAAACTAAACTCTCCCCATTCTCCATGAAGACATTTCCCCTGGTTTCATTTGGAGTGGAGACAGAGCTGTGTTGTAGACTCTGACAAGGACATTTCCACTCTGAACCCAGCCCTGAAGAGCTTTGTAGGTTTCAGTGGGATCTCTCCTCCTAAAATCTAGAGAATGGAGTCCTACCTTCTCTGGAATTGTTTTTTGAATCTTTACTGCACTTCCTCTGATAAAGGAAACCAAATCTGCACTGAGCCCCGCCCCCCAATACACAAATCAAAGGTACAACCACGGGTATTCTCATGGGTTATGTATCTGCTGGCTATGTGGAAGAGTCCTTGTTGCAAATCTCTGGTACCAACTCACCAATAGTTTCTCTGTTATTGTTTATTACAGACTTGATATGGTCATTGATATGGGCATTGTTATCCATAGATCCAAAATCTCTTTCACTTTGTCCACTAGTGGGTCATAGTTTGTTGGGACGATCGTGTTAATTTCAGGGTAATTTTGACACCAAGGTAGGTAAATCCTTCCTTTGCATTTTTAAATGGGGTTTTTATGACTGGTTTCAGTCTTTCTTCTTTGTTCAAAAATAGTATTGATGATTTTGAGTTGTTAATGTTATAACCAGAGAATTGCCCAAACAATTCAATCTGTTGATTAAGTTTGGAATACTGATGGATAAATTTTTTTTAAAGAATCACGTTGTCAGCATATAAGGATATTCTATGTTCCTGTTCTCCTAGCTGGATGCCCGACAGGCCTGTCTGTGTTCTTATTGCCATAGCCAGGGGTTCTACGGCCAGTATAAACAACATCGGTGACAAAGGAGATCCCTGGCGAGTAGATTGCTCCAAATGACTGGTTTAGAAACTAAACTATACTAAGACACTGGCTATTGGGTTTGTATATAAAATCTGAATCCATTTAAGGAAGTTCTTTCCAAATCTAAATCTAGGCAATATGTTAAATAAATACAGCCATTCTATTCTATCAAAGGCCTGCCAAGCATCCAATGATAATACTGCTGTATCTTTAACGTCAAATTTTTCATGAATTATGTTAAGAACTCTTCTAATATCATGGAATCCTTGGCGTTTTTGAACAAAACCATTCCGATCATTATGAACTAGATGTGGGATATAAGGATCCAATCTTCTTGCTAAGGCTTTACAAAGTATTTTTGTGCCCGATCCAATTAGACTTATCAGTCTAAATGAGGAACATTCTGCAGGTGGTTTGCCTGGTTTCAAGATCAGCGTTATCATTGCCAGCCTTAAGGAGGGTGGGAGAGTCCCATTCAGATAAGATTCATCATACATACTTAAGAGTGGGACTAGTAATTTTTCTTGAAAGGTTTTGTAGAATTCAATTGGTAGGCCGTCAGGCCCTGGTGCTTTACCACTGTTAATATTTTGGATAGCCTGTGATAACTCTTCGATTGTTAAACCTCTATCTAACTCCTTTTTTGTCACAAGTGCAGAGCAAGGGTGGACCCAAATGCAGGACACAAACACGTTTTGTAGGGTTAACTAAATAGAGTTTACTAATAAATGACAAGGAGAGCCATGACGCAAAGATAGGACGGAGAGAAATCAAGCCAAGAGCAAAGCTGAAGCGGGAATAAGCATAATGGGCAAGGACTCAGGGTCTGGGCTAGGCCTCGGAGCGCGGACCCCGGACCCCAGAGCCAGGACTCGGAGCACGGACCCCGGAGCCAGGACTCGGAGCACGGACCCCGGAGCGTGGACTCAGAACGCGGACCCCGGAGCGCGGACTCGGAGCGTGGACCCGGAGCGCGGACCCCGGAGCCAGGACTTGATACCGGAAACCCTCAGGGCTGGGACTCGATACTGGAAACCCCCACAGCCGGGACTCGATACTGGAAACCCCAGAGTCAGTACTCGATACTGGAAACTCCCAGAGCCAGGACTCGATACTGGAAACCCTCAGGGCCGGGACTCGATACTGGAAACCCCAGGGCTGGGACTCGATACTGGAAACCTCCAGGGCCGGGACTCGATACTGGAAACCCCCAGAGCCAGGACTCGATACTGGAAACCCCCAGAGTCAGGACTCGATACTGGAAACCCCCAGGACCGGGACTCGATACTGGAAACCTTCAGGGCCGGGACTCGATACTGGAAACCCCCAGAGCCGGGACTCGATACTGGAAACCTCCAGGGCCGGGACTCGATACTGGAAACCCCCAGAGCCAGGACTCGATACTGGAAACCCTCAGGGCTGGGACTCGATACTGGAAACCTCCAGAGTCAGGACTTGATACTGGAAACCCTAGGGCCGGGACTCGATACTGGAAACCCCCAGAGCCAGGACTCGATACTGGAAACCCCAGAGTCAGTACTTGATACTGGAAACCCCCAGAGACGGGACTCGATACTGGAAACCCTCAGGGCCGGGACTCGATACTGGAAACCCCAGGGCTGGGACTCGATACTGGAAACCTCCAGGGCCGGGACTCGATACTGGAAACCCCCAGAGTCAGGACTCGATACTGGAAACCCCCAGGGCCAGGACTCGATACTGGAAACCTCCAGGGCCGGGACTCGATACTGGAAACCCCCAGAGTCAGGACTCGATACTGGAAACCCTCAGGGCCAGGACTCGATACTGGAAACCCCCAGAGCCAGGACTCGATACTGGAAACCCTCAGGGCCAGGACTCAATACTGGAAACCCCCAGAGCCAGGACTCGATACTGTGAACCCTCAGGGCCGGGACTCGATACTGGAAACCCTCAGGGCCGGGACTCGATAGTGGAAACCCCAGGAGCCAGAACTCAGAACGCAGACCCCGGTGCCAGGACTCGGAACGCGGACCCCAGAGCCAGGACTCGGAGCACGGACCCCAGAGCCAGAACTCAGAACGCAGACCCCGGAGCCAGGACTCAGAACGCAGACCCCGGAGCCAGGACTCAGAACGCGGACCCCAGAGCCAGGACTTGATACCGGAAACCCCCAGAGTCAGTACTCGATACTGGAAACCCCCAGAGCCAGGACTCGATAGTGGAAACCCCCAGGGCCGGGACTCGATACTGGAAACCACCAGAGTCAGTACTCGATACTGGAAACCCTCAGGGCTGGGACTCGATACTGGAAACCCCCAGAGCCAGGACTCGATACCGGAAACCCTCAGGGCCGGGACTCGATAGTGGAAACCCCAGGAGCCAGAACTCGGAACGCGGACCCCTGAGCCAGGACTCAGAACGCGAACCCCAGAGCCAGGACTCGGAGCACGGACCCCAGAGCCAGGACTCGATAGTGGAAACCCCCCAGGGCCGGGATTTGATACTGGAAACCCCCAGAGTCAGTACTCGATACTGGAAACCCCAGGAGCCGGGACTCGATACTGGAAACCCTCAGGGCCGGGACTTGATACTGAAAACCCCCAGAGCCAGGACTCAATAATGGAAACCCCCAGGGCCGGGACTCGATACTGGAAACCCCCAGAGCCAGGGCTTGGAACTCAAACACAGGACGTAGAACATTAAGCCGAAACTCCTCCTTTGACACAGGATATGGAACTGGGACTCCTCTTATTCATTGGACAGACTCAGACACAGGACATAAAACACTGAGCCAGGAATCCTCCTTAGACACAGGACAGAGTTGGGACTCTTCTTATTCACGGGACTGTGACGGGACCCTGAATTATCCCTGTGAACTGTGTTTTTAAAAATAGAGTGTTACGTACCCCGTAACTGGGTTGCCAAACCAGCAGAAATGGATCACTCAGTTGGAGTCTGGATTACTGGAACTAAGAAAGTTTTATTAAAGAAACAAGCAACACAGTACTCTAATCAAAAGGATAATAAATGCAACAGTTCAGCAATGATAAACACACATGTACACAGAATTAAGATAACAGGATCAATCAAGCTCTATCGTCGTCTAGGGGTAAATGACCAGTTTCAAAGTGACGCAAAGTTCAGTTCAGTTCACAGTAATCACTGCCGTGGCTGTGGACGGAGTGGTGGGGGGGATGGAGAGACAGAGCAAAAGCGAATGAATATTCAAACGGCTTCCACACAGACCTTCGATATTCTTCGCAGTCAGCTTTCGGGCGAGCCCTTTGTAATGTCTTCTGAGGTCACCGACTGTGACCCCTCCATTTTCAGATACGATCGCTCCTCTGCAGTGAACCTGGCACCCAGGCAAGGGCGGACACACACCAGGTTCCCGCCGATCGTACCTTTCCACCCTGTGCGTCTCTGGCTTGGTCCCGCGACCAGCCCTCCAAAACTCCCACCGACTTGTGTGAGGCGCACCGCTTCCAGGGTCTCGTTACCTCGTGGTGTCGTGTGTGACCTGCCTTAGCGAACCTGTCCCTTTTTATCCCCCTGCTGGGGTATCGCCTGTCCATCACTTCAAACAGTTCAGGGTCCAAAGAGGAGCCGATCTTGACAGCTCTCAGACCGTGTCTCCTTCCGCTAAACTCTCCCGTCCCTTCATTAACATCTCTAAATGCTGCTCCATTGTTTTCCTTATCTCTCTTTCTCCTGAAGACAGGTGGCAGACCAACTGCTGATCACACTGGTGCCAGCGCAGAACAGTTAACATCTTAGTCTATGTGTACTTTCGTCACAAGAGAGAGAGCTGTTCAGCACAAACACCTTGTTATTAAGAGAGAGAGAGGCGAAGACTGCTCACAGTTTGTTTGGAATTTCTGCAAGGACACTGCCAGCTTCTGAGTTCCTACAGAGAGAGAAGGGAGGAGCTACTTGATGGACAGCTGGTGTTCAGCATGATGAGATAAATACAAGGTCAGCTGGTAGACAGACAGACACATGATTCTGGACACTGGATGAGCTTTGTTGTGCCCATGGGAAGGTGGGTTTTTAGAGGATCGATCAGGAGAATTGATCAGTGACTCTCGCAGTGTGTAAAAGGTGTGACCAGTGGGAAGTTATTAGTGTGTCCAACCCTCGCCTGGGTTGATAACTCCACCACAGAAAATGGCCCCCTAGTTGTGGTTACATACTTTATACTTTATACTTTATTGTCGCCAAACAATTGGTACTAGAACGTACAATCATCACAGCGATATTTGATTCTGCGTTTCACACTCCCTGGATTACAAATATTAAATATTAAAGATATTAAAAATAGTTAAAATTAGTAAATATTAAAAATTTAAATTATAAATCATAAATAGAAAATAGAAAAATGGGAAGTAAGATAGAGAAAAAAAACCGAGAGGCAGGTCTGGATATTTGGAGGGTACGGCCCAGATCCGGGTCAGGATCCGTTCAGCAGTCTTATCACAGTTGGAAAGAAGCTGTTCCCAAATCTGGCTGTACAAGTCTTCAAGCTCCTGAACCTTCTCCTGGAGGGAAGAGGGACAAAAAGTCCATTGGCTGGGTGGGTCATGTCCTTGATTATCCTGGCAGCACTGCTCCGACAGCGTGCGATGTAAAGTGAGTCCACAGACGGAAGATTGGTTTGTGTGATGTGCTGCGCCGTGTTCACGATCTTCTGCAGCTTCTTTCAGTCTTGGACAGGACAACTTCCATACCAGGTTGTGATACACCCTAGAAGAATGGTTTCTACGGTGCATCTATAAAAATTAGTGAGGGTTTAGGGGACAGGCCAAATTTCTTTAGCTTTCTCAGGAAGTAAAGGCGCTGGTGGGCCTTCTTGGCAGTGAACTCTGCTTGGTTGGACCAAGTCAGGTCATTTGTGATATTGACTCCAAAGAACTTAAAGCTTTTGACCTGTTCCACTTGCGCACCACCGATGTAAATTGGGTCGTGCGGTCTGCTACTCCTTCTGAAGTCAACAACCAATTCCTTCGTCTTGCTGACGTTGAGGGATAGGTTATTGTCTTCGCACCATGCCACCAGGTTCTTAATTTCCTCTCTGTACTCAAACTCATCATTACCCGAGATATGGCCTACAATTGTTGTGTCATCAGCAAACTTATATATTGAGTTTGATGGAAACTTGGCTACACAATCATGGGTGTACAGTGAGTACAGCAGGGGGCTGAGTACACAGCCTTGTGGGGCACCGGTGCTCAGAGTGATTGTAGTGGAGAGCTTGTCCCCTATTTTTACAGCTTGGGTCCTGTCTATGAGGAAGTTGAAGATCCAGCTGCAGATCTGAGTGCTAAGGCCCAGGTTCCGGAGCTTAGGAATCAGTTTATTTGGAATGATGATATTAAAGGCAGAGCTGTAGTCAATGAAAAGGAGCCTTACGTATGCGCCTTTATTCTCCAGGTGTTCTAAGGAGGAATGTAGGGCCAGAGAGATGGCATCTGCCGTTGACCTGTTGCTCCGGTAGACGAATTGCAAAGCGTCGAGGTTGACCGGTAGGCTGTGGTTGATGTGTGCCATAACCAATCTCTCGAAGCACTTCATAGAAATTGATGTCAGAGCCACAGGTCAATAGTCATTCAGGCATGCCACCCTGCTCTTCTTCGGCACTGGGATTATCGTTGCCTTCTTAAAACACAAGAGGATCTTAGACTGAAGCAAGGAGCAGTTGAAGATGTCAGCAAACACTCCAGCTAGCTCGCTTGCACAGGCCTGGAGAACCCGTCCCGGGACGCCAGCTGGGCCCGTCGCCTTCCTTGGATTTATCTTCAGGAAGGCCCTTCTAACATCCTCCTCAGTGGCGATGAATCTCATGCCACCAGGTCCGGTTCATCCAGAGGGAGCGGGACGGTCCTCTTCTGTTCGAATCTTGTGTAGAATACGTTAAGTTCGTCAGGAAGAGAAATGCCACAGTTATTGATATTCCCAGCCTTTTCTTTGCGCCCAGTGATCTCATTTAGACCCTGCCATAGTCTACTGGCATCCCTCTGGTTAGCCTGGGCTTCCAACTTGGCTCGATATTGCCTCTTGGTGTCCTTAATGGCTTTCCGGAGTTCACGCCTGGATTCCGTGTAGCGAATGGTATCCCCGGACCTAAAAGCCACAGCTCTAGCCTTTAAAAGGGACTTGACCTCATAATTCAGCAAAACCAGGCACTCAAATCAGGATGATTTGTCACAGACTTCTCTACCTTCCATATTACATTCGGTGACTTCTAAAGGATTTCGGGGGACAACGGGAAGAATTGACGGCATTGGCTTACTCGGACAACCACAACACCTCTCTCTCTGTCCATCACTAATCAACTCAATACCACGAACTGAACTGAACTCTACTCATCACCGTAAGACTGTATCCATTTATCCCTCGGCTTGAAGAAGCTTGGTTTTTATATTTCCACACTTATATATATAATCTTTGCTAACTTGTTTGATTTATCTGATTTTATATTACTGTATTGCGTAGTTACTAATAAATAGCATTAGTTAACAGCAATACCAGACTCCAAGGTGTTCTCCACTTCTGCTGGTTCTTTAAGCCGTCACAGGGTACGAACCGCAAACCTTTCGGTTAACAGGGTACTGAACCTTGTGCTGGAGCTCAGTTAAGGTCTGAGGTGTCTGACTCAGTTGAAAAGGAATGCAGTCCTTTTGTGTCAGATGGTTTTGGTTCAGTGAATAAGGGGTTAACCTTGGTGCCAGTGGAAATTGGGGATTCTCAGTCACTTGTATTAGACAGTGTTCTAAAAGTTAGTGACGAGATGAATATTGGTGAGGTAAATGTTACTGAAGATATTGAGAAGGGTGCTGTTTCTGGACGTGAATAAAGCACTTGTGAGGGTTGGATTGGTTTCACGACCTTTGACCTTGCTTTCAGGACCAGGGCCTGCTAAAGAAGTATGTGCCACTCTGTTGAATTTTGTTTTAACATTTGAATGTAAACACCTTCAAGGTTATAGAGTTACTTTTCACGATGGTGATGTGGAGAAAAAAGATTGTTTTGGTTTTGAGAGGCCATTTGCAGAGATTACTATGGAGACAGATTGAGATAAAGGTTGTAGAAATGGAATAAATGGATTGTTTGGGATCTTTCATAACACACACATGGTTTTCGTAAGTCTGGTGATAGTGCTGAGTTTAGTAAACACTGGGGGAAGCTTGATACTTATCCAAGGTGCTGTTTATCCAGCAGTTCAACTAACAAGCAAGCTTGCTACTGCTAATGATCCACACAGAGAGACTGATGTTTACCCTGCCTGCATAGTAACCTGAAGCATGTCTAAAAAGTCTGCTGATGCAGATAGTTCAGGGCAGGGGGATTCTGAAGCCCATGATAGCAAAATCAGGCATTCAAATTATGATGATTTGTCACAGACTTCTCTACCTTCCATATTACAACAGGATTTGGGTAATAAGGAGGATGAGAAAGGTTTGTCCTTATCTAGAAAGGTATTTATAAAGGAACAGAATCAAGATCCTGAAATTGTGGCTTTAAAGGAGACAGCTCTCACAGAAGAGGAGGTTCAGAGAGAGTCAGTAGGATATTATATTAAAGATGGGGTGTTAATGAGGAAGTGGAGACCAGCCACTGTGCCTGCAAGTGAGGATTGGGCTATTATACACCAGGTAGTGGTTCTGAAAGTTTACAGGGCTGAAATTTTAAACATGGCTCATAGTATGCCTTTAGGTGGACATCTTAGAGTGAGAAAGACAGTGAACAGGATTATGAAGGAATTCTACTGGCCTAATTTAAGAAAGGATGTTGTGAATTTTTGCAGGACTTGCCATACCTGTCAGGTTGTGGGGAAACCTAATCAGGTTATTCAAGTAACACCACTTAAACCGATACCTGCTTTTGGTGAACCTTTTTCTAGGGTCATAGTGGATTGTGTTGGCCCATGACTCAAAGAATGCAGCTGATCATCAGTATGTGTTAACAATTATGTGTGCTGTGTCTAGGTTCCCTGAAGCAGTGCCTCTCGGAAACATCCAGGCCAAGACTGTGGTAAAAGCACTCATCTAGTTTTCCACACTGGTAGGTCTGCCCAAAGAAATTCAATCCGACCAGGGTTCTAACTTTACTTTGAGAGCATTCCAGGGGATAGTTGGAGAACTGGGAGCTAAGCACATTGTATCATCTGCATATCACCCAGGGTCCGAGGGAGCCTTGGAATGGTTCCACTCCATTCTTAAGACCATGATTAAATCATATTGTGTGGAAAATGGAAAAAACTGGGATGAGTGGGTTCCCCTACTCTTATTTGCTGTTAGAGACTCAATTCAAGAATCATTGGGGTGTAGTCCATTTGAGCTTGTTTTCGGTCACAGGCCCAGAGGACCTTTGACCCTACTCAGAGAACAGTGGTCTGATTCGGAAGGCTGTGTCAGTGTGCTTAATTACGTTTTGAACTTTCAAGAAAGGCTTAACAAGGCTTGTGACCTTGCAAAACAGAATTTGTAAAACTCCCAAATTAAACTGAAACACTGTGTTTGATAGGATATCACCTGTCAGTACTGTTGTGAAAACAAATGAAGCTGAGGGGCTTGGTACCGAGATACCAGATAATTTTAATATACTCAGTGTAGTCTCCACAAAACCTGAAAACACTATTGTTTTGAAAAATATTGACAACCAAGTCCATCATTTGGAGCCTGCACAGCGAAAACAACTGAAAGAAGTAATTAGCAAGTATAAAGATTTATTCCCTGACATTCCAAGACAGTGCACAGCTGCAGTGCATGACGTCATTGTAGGCTCAGCCAAGCCGATCAAACAGCATCCCTACAGAATGAATTTAGATAAAAGTAAAATGGCTGAACAGGAAATTGGAAACAAGAAAGAACAAGGAAAGAGAGTGGATGACTGTATTGATAGAGTGGAGAAGGCTAAATACCTTATAAAGATTGACCTGTTAAAAGGATACTGGAGTGTTCCTTTGACAGAGAGGGCTAAAGAAATATCCACATTTGTGACATCATCTGGACTGCATGAGTACAATGCTTTACCCTTTGGGATGAAAAGTGCTCCAGGGACATTCCAAAGGATGATCAATTCAGTAATTCAAGGTTCAGAAAATACAGGGGCTTATATTGATGATTTGGTTGTACGGAATGACACGTGGGAAGAACATATGGCGACTGTAGAAAAACTGCTTGAAAGGCTGTCCAAGGCAAATCTTACTGTAAACCTCGCTAAAAGTGAACTTGGCCATGGCACTGTCTCGTATCTTGGCTATATAGTAGGCCAGGGCCAACTGGTTCCTGTACAGGCCAAGGTTCAAGCTATTTCTGAGGTTCCCGTTCCAATGGGCAAGAAAGCTTTAAGGAGGTTCTTAGGAATGGTTGGGTATTACCGTAAGTTTTGTAAGAACTTTGCAGACATCACTCTCCCCCTAATGAAACTCCTAGGGAAGAGTGAAAGATTTGTACGGAATGATCTTTGCCAGGAGGCATCTGAACGCTTGAAAACTATTCTGTGTTATCATCCTGTGCTCAAAGCCCCTGGTTTTTCAAAACCATTATCAATCGTGGTAGACGCTAGTGATGAGGCTGCTGGGGCAAAAGGATGATGATGAAATTGAACATCCAGTAGCTTATTTCTCAAAGAAATTTAATGTGCACCAGAAAATTACTCTACTGTTGAAAAGGAGTTGCTGTCACTTATTCTGGCTTTACAACATTTTGAGGTCTATGTTTTTCCTGCCCAGAAACCACTTGTGGTTTACACGGATCACAATCCATTGGTGGTTTTAACGAAAATGAAGGATAAGAACAGAAGGTTATTAAACTGGAAACATGATCTTGCAAGAATATGACCTGAAAATAAAACGTGTAAAAGGTACTGACAACGTTATAGCTGATAGTTTATCCAGATGTTAAATTAGAAGTTGTACATGTTTTGCTCTGTTATCTGATAATTATACATGTATTGTTTCAAACTTTGTAATCTACAGTTAAACTAAAAATATTGCTCCTACATCAAATTTTTTCCTAAAAGGAGGGGGGTGTGACAGGTTCCTGAATTGGTCTAGGGGTATGATTCTTGCTTGGGGTGCAAGAGGTCCCGGGGTCAAATCCCAGACGAGCCCCCAGTTTTGTCGCGTACCCCGTGACGGATTAAAGAACAAGCAGAAATGGAAAATGCCTTGGAGTCTGGTAATGCTGTTAACTAATGCTATTTATTAGTAACTACGCAATACAGTAATATAAAATCAGATAAATCAAACAAGTTAGCAAAGATTATATATATACACGTGTGGAAATATAAAAACCAAGCTTCTTCAAGCCGAGGGATAAATGGATACAGTCTTACGGTGATGAGTAAAGTTCAGTTCAGTTCGTGGTATTGAGTTGAGTAGTGATGGAGAGAGAGAGAGGTGTTGTGGTTGTTCGAGTAAGCCAATGCCGTCAATTCTTCCCGTTGTCCTCTGAAATCCTTTAGAAGTCACCAAATGTGACCACAACAAGGGGACCGTTTTCTATGGTGGAGTTATCAACCCAGGCAAGGATTGAACCCAGTAATAACTTCCCACTGGTCATACCTTTTACACACTGCGAGAGTCACTGATCGATTCTCTAAAAACCCACCTTCCCGTGGGCATAACAAAGCTCATCCAGTGTCCAGAATCATGTGTGTCTAACAATCAGCTGACCTTGTATTTATCTCACCATGCTGAACACCAGCTGTCCATCAAGTAGCTCCTCCCTTCTCTCTCTGTAGGAACTCAGAAGCTGGCAGTGCCCTTGCAGGAATTCCAAACAAACTGTGAGCACTCTTCACCTCTCTCTCTCTTAATAACAATGTGTTTGTGTTGTACAGTTCTCTCTCTCTCTCTTTTTAAAAGCACAGTTCATAGGGATAATTCAGAATCCCATCACAGGACAGACTCAGACACAGGACATAAAACACCGAGCCAGGAATCCTTCTTGGACACAAGACAGAGTCGGGACGCTTCTTGACACAGGGTCAGGACCCTTCTAGGGTACAGGGCCGGGACCCCTTTTAGACACAGGACATGGATACGGAGACCACACAATGATGGACTGTGCTATAACTGGGCAGAAGTACGCTCCAAGCAGCGGCGAGCTCTTGACTCACCCCGGCGGGTTACCTTTGACTGACCCGCTTTGGCAAGGGAAGTCGGCTTGCTGGCACTTGCTTCAGTCGGCAACTTGGCTTGCTCCGGCAAGAAACTTAGTTGGCTTCGGCCAGATGATATTGGCTCGCACTAACTTCGGTGATTTCATTAACACTCTTGCGCCGAATGGCTGAAGCCGGAGACTTATAAACTGCCGGTTCAGTCGAGAGTAAATTGCCTTCAATCACCAAACCCGAGGGACACGGGAAAACAGGGAGTCAATGGTCTAGATCGTAAAAAAAAAAAGTAAATTTAAAGTGAACCTGATCCGGAACATGACATTTTTTGCATCTTCTGTCAGTGTCTCGAATTGAAACTGATCAAGAAATGTGTCCCGTTCTTCCAAGGATTGGGGGCATTCTGATTTATTAAAATGTTCATAATATTCTCTAAAACTGTTATTAGTTTCCAATGGGTCTACTGTTAGGCTTCCTGAAGAGGTTATTATACTGTTAATTGCTCTATCAGACTGTATTTTTTAAATTCTCCATGCCAAAAGTTTCCCAGCTTTTTCTCCTTGATCATAGTAAGATCGCTTCAGCCACATTAAACTTTTTGCAGCTTTATCAGCAGACAATTTATTATATTTGGCTCTCAAAAGTAGCAGATCTCTTTGTTTTGTTGGATCATTTAGTTCTATGTCTAAAGATTTAATTTGTTTTTCCAAAGTTTCCATCTCTACTTTTTGTTGTTTGGTCTTGGAGCTTGTATAACTGATGATTTCTCCACTAAGATATGCCTTGAATGCCTCCCATCTCATAATGGCACTAGTTTGATCTGTATTTAACTCAATAACTATCTATTTTAGTTCCCTCAAATTTAACAAAGTCTGGGTTTTGTAGCCATCTCACCTGAAATCGCCAGTCAGGGGGACTGTGAATAAATTTCTCTATATGAATACTGATCTGCAAATCTAATACTGTATCTAAATAGAATAACCGTAACAAGTGGGTGCAGCAACTATTTGGTTTCACTTGAACAAATGGACCCAAACTCGACAGTTCCTTCAAAACCCACTTTATTGTTAATACAAAGAAGAAATTAGAGAGTTGTGAGAAATGCTTTATATCGTACACTACCTACACCACTAATAGATAGGGCTAACTGAAGCAACCCTACACCACCGAGTATACTTGGCAACATCTGCGTGATCCCTGAAGCAGGCGATTGACCGTGGACTGGCTAGGGTGGAGGTCCCTGGCCCTGGTTCAGCTGCTCGGCCCGAAGGTGGGACCCAGGCGAGTGGTCTGCCCAAGAAAGAACTTGCCCACCTTTATAGCACTTTATAGCAGTCCAGCTGGAAGGGGCCAAGCATCCAATCCGACACCTACACAACCCCACCTTGGGCCAACTCAAGTCCTGGTCACATATTAAACCAACATCCATCCTCCACACCTGCAGGTACCACAATTGGGTGGCCTTCACCAGTTGGCCTCTGCCTCCCCAAGGACAATGCATCCTAATAAGCTTACAATCAAACAATATAAAAAAAAACATTTTCAGAGACAGGTAATTGATTGTTTTTATGCAAATCAGCATTTTTAGCTTTGTTTTCACGCATGTCATCCGGGATACCAGGGGTATATATACATATATAGTTTTCCCCTTATTTAGTACCAAGGGTCAATCTGCCCAACAACATAAATTCCTACTTGTTAACCATTTCTTTATCGTATGCTTTTTCATACCCACTCACTCTACCCATACACTATACACTTACCTATACAAATACTTCATGAAATAGCAGCATGGTTGTTTATTACCATGCTATCATACCAGCAACTCTTAATCTTTGATACGAGCTCTCTTGAGACAAGAAAATAGTCAATATGAGAACGAGATTTACATCCAATGGCAAGAGTATACTATTTTGCCAGGGTTTTGTTCTCTCCATACTTCAACCAAATTTATATCCACAATGTATTGTTTTAGTAATTTTCTAGTTTGTGTCTTATAGGTATCACAGCCTGTAGAGCAATCCATTGCTGAGTTTAAAGTGCAATTAAAGTCTCCTCCAATTATATAAAAGCCTCGTAAAGTGGACAAAGTAAGGAAGAAATCTTCAAAAAATTTAGGATTGTCCTCATTTGGGCCATGTATACTGACCAGGTTTAATGTGAAAGAGAAGATATTACCTTGCGTAATAACACACCTTCTGGCTGAGTCTGGGGTTGTTTTCATAATTTGAAATGGTATCGGTCTATGAATAAGTACACCTCTAGCAGAGCTGTTGTATGTTGCATATATTACTTGGCCAGGCCATCTATTCCGTACCAATTTAATATCTGAGACTGTCAGATGGGTTTCTTGAAGAAAAATTATTTTGGATTTAAGCTGTTAGATCCTATTCATAATCTGTTTCAATTTGGTTAACTTCTTTAGTCCCCTAACATTCCAGCTTGTGACTTTTATATTACAGATATTCTGAGTGCTTGTTTGTTCCATACATGTCAATTATACCAGGAAAATGAGTAAGGAATATTACTGCTGTGTTGGATGCACGACATACATATAGAAAAAAAACATATATACATTTACACATATAGACATTTGAACTCTTGAATTCCCCCTCCCTTACTCAAAACAAAGAACTATAGAGCTTTTGCTGATCCACAAGGAGCAGTTGAACTACGCAAACCTAACTCCATAGGCAACCAGTTGTGTCCATCAACCATGCACCTTATTATACCTCGAACATTATATACCCAACCCACTTAGCATAAAAATAAAATCAAAGTAGCCACTGAACTGTATGCCAGTATTGCCTATTATAAATGTTCATTCAAGTCAATGGAGTCCCATCTCAATAGAATTAAGGTTTCAACAAACAAAAATGCCGTAAATAATAATAAAAATAGACAAAACAATAAAGCTATTCTGGCAGCATAAACAACCTCTTAAATACAGTATCTTTTCAAGAACAGAATAAAAGAGGCTAAAGTGGCAGTTCTAGTAAAAGAAAAATAAAAGAAGAAAAGAAAATGTTTTCTGGGACTCAGTGTGGGCTTATACCTGTTGAGTAGTCAGTATCAGCTGATTCTCATGGGTATGGAAGTAAATAAATCTCACTGCTGCCTTAATCAGACCCCTCAGCCGAGTCCTCGAGGGAAACTTTTCGCCTCTTTTGGAGATGAAAACAGGTGTATTTTCCCAGTGTGGAGGACTCCCATCTTGCATGGATTTTGGTGAAATCCGTGGAAAGATCCTTTTTCAACGAACGCTCTTCTGACCGTGTTAAACTCATTTCGCTGTCGCATGGTCTCAGCTGAGAAGTCCTGAGCGAAGAAAAGCTTGTTTCCCTCGTACGTAATATTACACTGTTTAGTGCAGCGGAAAACAAACTCCCGATCTTGAAATCTCAGAAACCGAATGAGAACCGCTCTGTTCTGGTTTGGTTTTGGCGGTGCTAGAGTTCGGTGAACTCTTTCTAGAATGAAGGATCTGTCGGTGTCCAGCTCCAGCCAGCACGGCAGCATGTTTTGTATGAACTCCAGCAGTGGCTGGTTTCCCTCAGAGCCCTCCCGAAGGCCGAACAACCACAAGTTTTTCCTTCCACTCTGATTCTCCAGGTCTTCAGTCTTGGATTCCAGGTAGGCGATTCGTTTCATGGCGTTGGTTAGTTCAGTCATGTTCTTTTCCACGTGCTCCTCTGCCGCCATTATTCGACTTTCCGCCTCTACCATCCGTGTGGTATTAGGAGCAACATTTCGCTTCACCTCCGACATATTGTTTTCCAAGGCAACAACGGAGATGGCCATCTTACCCAGGCGGTCATCTATACTGTCCAGTTTGGATCCAAACTCAGAGCGAAGTAACTTTAATTCATCTAGCTCCGCCACGTTGCTAGAAACTTCCTCGTCTTGCTTCGTCGATGGAGTGTTGATCTTCGATTTTTTTGGAGCCGCGTTTTCGGATGAAGATACCACAGTCCTTGATTGTACTTGTTTTTGACATAGCCCGAGTTCAGTTGGTATTGTTAACTTAGGGTTTTAAAGTTGTTTAGTGCAAGGTTGTACGGAGCCTCCATGTTAAGCTGCCATCTTGGTTCGTGGCTCCATAGCGCACCCCCCCCCCCACCTCCCAGCTTCTCACTTTATTTCCCCTCCCTCACCCAGCTTACTTCTATCACCTTCTGACTTGTATGCTTCGGCTCCTGCTCCCCCTTTCTTATTCTGGCATCTTCACCCCTCCTTTCCAGTTCCAATGACAGGGCTTGGCCCAAAACATCAACTGTTTATTCCTAAAAGCTGCTGGTGAACGCAGCAGGCCAGGCAGCATCTCTAGGAAGAGGTACAGTCGACGTTTTGGGCCGAGATCCTTCGTCAGGACTAAAGCCCGAAACATCGACTGTACCTCTTCCTAGAGATGCTGCCTGGCCTGCTGTGCTCACCAGCAACTTTTATGTGTGTTGTTTGAAATTCCAGCATCTGCAGATTTCCTCATGTAACTGTTTATTCCTGCTGCCTAACCAGTTGAGTTTCTCCAGCATTTTGTGTGTGATGCTGTCCGTGACAATGTGGGTTTCCTCTGGGCACATAGATGTGATGTTAGTAAGTTGTGGGTACACTATGTCGGCACTGCAAGCATGGCGACTCTCGCGGGCTGCCCCCAGCACACTCTCAGACTATGTCAGTCACAAATGATGCATTTCACTGTATGTTTCAATGTAGAGGTGAAACATAAAGCTAATCTTTATCTTTGGAAGTCAGTGGCGTATGTCAGCGAGAAGTACTTGGAAGTAAAGAGAAGGGGAGAGGAAACAATGAACCTGCTCCCAAAAGCCAGCAAGGAACTAATGAACCCACACAAAATGCCTAAAGAACTCAGCAGGTCAGCCAGCATTGATGGAAAAGAGACAAGTCGACATTTTTCTGGTGGATGGAGCGTAGGTGCTTGGCTAGGTGTGGGTAGTCCTTCGATTGGAAGAAGACACGCTGTTGTGCAGTTCATCTGTGGACACGGAGGTGGCTCTGCAGTCCCAGTCCAGGACCACATTGCGGGCACTGGAAGTCCGTTGGTGTAATAGTTGTGGCTGCTGTTCTGTGACGCCGCTCACGGGTTTCCATCAGTTTTTGGCAGCGCCTGTCTTCAAAACTGGTGTCGGCTCCATAGCGCAGGGCTCGCCAGCGGGTTCTGTCAGCAGTCACAGCTTCTAGTTCCCTCGGCTGGATGTCACAATAGCGTAGGGTTTCCTTCACAGCGTCTTTGTAGCGCTTGCGTGGATGACCTTGAGGTCTCTTTCCGGTCTCCATTTCACCATAGAGCAGCTGGCGAGGCATGCGGTGGTCGTCCATTCTGATGACGTGTCCCACCCACCGCATCTGGGCTCTGATGATCAGGGTCTCAATGCTGGTGGACTCCGCGCGATCCAAGACCTCCAGGTTGGAGACACGGTCTTGCCAACGAATGCCAAGGATGGAGTGGAGGGCACGCATGTGAAATTTCTCCAGTTGTTTTTTATGTGTCATTGGTACAGAGTCCACGTCTCACATCCATATAGGATGACCACAGCTCTGTAGACTTTCAGCTTTGTGGAGATGCAGACACTGTGTTGATCGAGCACTCTGGTACGCAGCCTCCCCAGAGCCTGGCTGGCCTTGCTGATCCTGGAGTCAATTTCTCTGTCCAAAGACCCATCACTCGAAATGATGCTTCCCAAGTATTTGAAGCTGTTTACATTCGTCAGCTGGGTGTCGTCAACAGTGATTTTTGGTTCTACGGGGTTGGTGTTTGGCACGGGCTGGTGAAGTACTTCAGTCTTGTTCAGGCTGATAGTCAGGCCAAAGGGCGTAGCAGCGTCTGCGGACTTGTTCTGCATCGACTGTAGATCACTGCCTTTGTGCGCCAGGAGCGCCCAGTCATCAGCAAAGAGGGTTTCCTGAATGACTGTATGGAGGCACTTCGTCCGTGCGTTCCAGCGGCGAAGGTCAAAGAGAGAGCCGTCCAATCGGTACCTGATGTACACTCCCTCCTTCAGACCTTAGACAGCACGTGACAACATGCAAGTGAAGAACAGATTGAACAGGACTGGGGCTAGTACACAGCCCTGCTTCACCCCACTGGAAATGGCAAATGCAGCTGACGTATCACCACTGCAAAGGACCTGTCCTGTCATTCCGTCGTGGAGCAGCTGAATCATCTTCACGAATTTCCTCGGGCCGTAACATCTCAGGATGATCCAGAGAGCCTCCCCGTTTACAGCGTCAAACGCCTTTGTCAGGTCAACGAGGACAGAGTAAAGAGGCTTGTTCTGCTCGATGCACTTCTCCTGGACTTGCCTCACGGCAAATATCATGTCTATTCCGTTCTCCAGAACTTGACTCATGTCTACTGTAGTCCGTTCTGGCCAAAAGCCACACTGCGCCTCTGGGAGGTTCCTTTCCGAGACAGTGACAAGTCTGTTCAGGAGAATATGGGCAAAAAGCTTGCCTGTGATGGACATCAGTGAGATACCCCTGCAGTTTACACAGTCTGATTTGCTTCCCTTGTTTTTGTCGAGAGCCACGATGAGCGCATCACAGATGTCGTCAGGCATCTCCTCTGTGATCCAGATGTCTTCCAGGATGTCTTGGAACACCTGTAAGGCATTTGGGCCTAATGCTTTGTAGATCTCGGCAGGAACGCAATCCTGCCCTGTTGCTTTATTTGAGTTCATCTGCGAGATGGCTTTCTGGATCTCATCAGTAGAGGGCGGCAGGTCTGGGTCATCCAGGACTGGCTGCTGAGGGATCTGCTGTGAGACATCAGGATCAACTGTGGGCGGCCTATTGAGTAGGTCAGAAAAGTGTTCAGCCCAGCGGTTTTTCAGTCCTTCCTGGTCTTTGGTCAGATGACAGCGAGGGGGAGCATTCTGATTTAGAAGGACCATAAACTGACTTCATGGCGCTGAAGAACTCTCTGGTGGCATGCATGTCTGCATAGCGTACCACCTGCTCAGTGGGTCTTGGGACAGGTCCATCCGTCGGGTAATGGCAGAACGGCCGGACTTACCCAACAGAGGCAAAGACAAGACATGACAAGACAGGATCCCCCCCCTCCCCAGTGCAATGGCAGAATGGCCTGACTTACCCCACGGAGGCGAGGACAAGACAGGTCCCCCCGCAGGGCAGCAGCAGAATGGCCTGACTTACCCCATGGAGGTGAGGACAAGAAGAGACAAACACCGAAGAACAACAGACAGTTCCATCTCTGCATCGAGGTTACTCTGAGTCGTAGTTACGGCCAGCAACCTCGGCTGGCTATGGAAACAGCCGGATCCCTACCTAGCTCAGAGTGACTGACAGCCACTCAGCTGGCCCAGGAAACAGCCGAATCCATACCGCAAAGACAGGTCCGACTACTGACAGCAAGGCTCCATGAAGCGATGGATTTCCAACGCGGCCTAAAGATGGCAAGTGGCCACTCTAGCCTTCCACCGGCAGGTTGCTCCCAGGGAATCTAGACAAAACGAACCAGCTGCCCACACTCGACCCCAAGGCCACTTATATTCCAAGCCCTAAAATGGGAATCAGGTGCCTATGATTAACCCAACCGAAACAAGGGAGAGCTGGAAGACCCGGAGTCCTGAGTCCACGGATCAGACTGTGAACCGGAATGCGGACTTCATGGACCGGACCATGACAGTACTTGCCTGCAAGTCTGAACATCGTGTTAGTGATGCACAGGTTGTGCTCGGCACACTTGCTCAGAAGCAGCAGGCTGTTACTGTTTTGTTTTCCCACCCCACGTCTCTCTAGGAATCCGTCCCAGTTGTTGTCGTCTGTCCCCACCTTAGCGTTGAAGTCACCCAAGATGACGAGTTTGTTACTGGCGGGGGTTGTCCAAATAGTCCTGGTTCAGGTCCTGGTAGAAACTTTCCTTGTCTTCGTCTGGACTCATGAGAGTTGGTGCATAGATACTGACAATGGTGATATACCAGGAAAGTGGAACTTCATGATACGATGATTTATTCCAGTGGGTAGAGTACGGATGTTCTTTAGCAGAGCAGTTTTGATGGCAAAACCTACTCCGTGCATCCTGTCGTCAGTCTGTGGTCTCCCTTTCCAAAAGAACGTATATCCACTCACTGCTTTCTGTAATGAACCTCGTCTGCAAGTCTGGTTTCACTGAGTGCAGCGATGTCAGTGCGATAACGGCGAAGTTCGGCCGCTATGAGTGCTGTTCGTCTTTCAGGCCTTGCCGCCTCGTCTCTGTCCAGCAAGGTGCGGACGTTCCAGCCTCCAAAGATGAGCTTCCTTTGATTTGTTTTTCTTGATGCATGTCGACCGCTAAGGAGATGATCCGCCAGCCGCGGTTAGCTAGCCAGATGTTGTTGAGGGGCAGGCAATGTTTAGGGTACCTTTTCTAACCCCCTCCCTCATGCGAGGGTGGGCAGTGCTGTCCTAAAAAGGGCTGCCCGGTCACCCTGGATGCTGCCGGACATCTCTGCTGCCCCGGGTACAGAGACGAACGACCACTGGTCCAAAGGCTGCCTACGTGCAGGTCTGTGACTACAACTGCCAGGGGTCATCTCCACCCGTTGCTTCACCACTCCCCCGTCGCCGCAGGGCTTGACGAGTTGGGTTTGGACTGAGATGAATCGCACAGCGGAAACCTGTGCGTGATGGAGTTTTAAGCGGAGCAGCCGTTGCACAGGGGCAATCCCACTCTCTCAGCAGGTTTACCAGGGTGCGGCCACTGCGCGTGTTACAGCCACTCGGAGCCACAGGTGAGAGCTGAGCGCCAGGTGGGGACCAAAGATGGACGAGTTGCCCTGAAAAAGGGCACGG
Organism: Mobula hypostoma; assembly: GCF_963921235.1. Taxonomy (NCBI): domain Eukaryota; kingdom Metazoa; phylum Chordata; class Chondrichthyes; order Myliobatiformes; family Myliobatidae; genus Mobula; species Mobula hypostoma. The sequence continues at coordinate 62,718,443 of NC_086114.1, forward strand.
CAGGCCCCCCACCAGAGGTGCTACCCCTCCCCATGCACCCTCTATTAAAGTAGTTATTAATGAAGCCACATTAATATTTCAGTAATGTAGGTTTTCAATGAAGTAGCAGTATTCGATGAGCTCATTCCCTCTCTCTGTCAGTGTTCCTTAGCTATGCCTAACATTTTGCTGGCTAAGTGGAAGAGTCCCTGTTCCAAATCCACTTACCAACAGTCTTCCTGCACCCGTACAGAACTTATCTGTTTCATCAACGTCCATTCTACTCTCAAGTTCAATTTTTGGCACTTCTCTCCCTTTTCTAGATCAATCTCCCTCAATCGAGAGAGCTGAATTGTCCACGGGTATCCTCAGAGTAGAAGAATGCCCTTTTAGAACAGAGATGAGGAGGAATTTCTTTAGCCAGAGGGTGGCAAATCAATGGAATTCATTGCCACAGACAGCATAACTTGAGTCAGAGACTGATGATTTGTGAGGGTTATGTGGAGAAGGCAGGAGAATGGGGTTGAAAAAAGAATCAATCATGATTGAATGGTGGAGCAGACTCAATGGCCCAATTCTGCGCCTGTATCTTTTGGCTCAGGGGCCCTTTCTTTCTTAGGAGAGGAAGGGTTACTGGACCAAAATGTTGATCAATTTCTCTTTCACAGATGCACATGATTGGCTGAGTTCTTCCAGTTTTTTTTTTGTTTCAGATTCATTCCAACATCAGCAGTTTGATAGATTTTCCAAATGGATCACGTTGTCTTTCTGCTGCAGTTCCAGTCCCGGCCACAGGATGGCAGCAATGCTCAGTCAGTGATCTGACCCGGCAGTTGTTGCAGTAAATTGCAAGTTGAAATACAGTGGAATTGCCATTTTTACGGCTTCTCGCGGCTTTTAAATGAAAAACCGTGGCCAAGAGCAAAGTGATTGAAAGTACGGGACTAGTATTTGGAAACATTTTCAAAGCTAGGGCTAAGGTTTAGCATGGAACAGGCGTATCAGTTATCAGTCCACAAGTCTATGCAGATCATGATACCAGTCTAAACTAACCGCACAAGCCTGGACATGGTCCGTATTCCCCGATTTCCTGCTTGTTCAGGTGTCTCTTTCTGTCCTGGGGGCGGGGGGGGGGACTAACTTATGCTTTCCCATTGTATACATCCTGGTGTCTAGTTTCAAATATCCTGGGTATACAAAATAGCAACGCAGAAAGGGCTTTGTTCTCTTCGTTTGCTTTAGACAAGACGATTGGGAAGGTATCCTGTGTGTACTTTTAACTCGGCATGTTTGTTGAATATTCAGATCTGTAGTGTCTGTAACTTGGGGAACATGAATATTTGGTCGAATTTTTACTGTCTGTAAATAAACGATTAATATACCTACAGTATTTGCTGAGAGTGCTTTCTGTATCACTTACCAGACCCACGAACCCGATTGAACATTACCCTCTCTAAATATCTCTCAAACATGAACAAAGCGGATGAGCTTAGAGCGTGGATCAGTACTTGGAGCTATGATGTTGTGGCCATTACAGAGACTTGGATGGTGCAGGGGCAGGAATGGCTACTTCAAGGGCCAGGCTTCAGAAAGGACAGGGAGGGAGGCCAAAGAGGTGGGGGTGTGGCACTGTTGATCAGAGATAGTGTCACAGCTGCAGAAAAGGAGGAAGTCATGGAGGGATTGTCTACGGAGTCTCTGTGGATGGAAGTTAGGAATAGGAAGGGGTCAATAACTCTACTGGGTGTTTTTTATAGACCACCCAATAGTAACAGGGACATCGAGGAGCAGATAGGGAGACAGATTCTGCAAAGGTGTAATAATAACAGGGTTGTTATGGGAGATTTTAATTTCCCAAATATTGATTGGCATCTCCCTAGAGTGAGGGGTTGAGATGGGGTGGAGTTTGTTAGGTGTGTTCAGGAAGGTTTCTTGACACAATAGGTAGATAAGCCTACAAGAGGAGAGGCTGTATTTGATCTGGTATTGGGAAACAAACCTGGTCAGGTGTCAGGTCTCTCAGTGGAGAGCATTTTGGAGTTAGTGATCACAATTCCATCTCCTTTACCACAGCATTGGAGAGGGATAGGAACAGACAAATTAGGGAAACATTTAATTGGAGTAAGGGGAAATATGAGGCTATCAGGCAGGAACTTGGAAGCATAAATTGGAAACAGATGTTCTCTGGGAAATGTACGGAAGAAATGTGGCAAATGTTCAGGGGATATTTGTGTGGGGTTCTGCATAGGTACGTTCCATGAGACAGGGAAAGGGTGGTAGGGTACAGGAACCATGGTGTACAAAGGCTGTTGTAAATCTAATCAAGAAAAGAAGAACTTATGAAAGATTCAAAAAACTAGGTGATGATAGAGATCTAGAAGATTATAAGGTTAGCAGGAAGGAGCTTAAGAATGAAATTAGGAGAGCCAGAAGGGGCCGTGAGAAGGCCTTGGTGAGCAGGATTAAGGAAAACCCCAAGGCATTCTACAAGTACGTGAAAAGCAAGAGGATAAGACGTGAGAGAATAGGACCAATCAAGTGTGACAGTGGAAAAGTGTGTATGGAACCAGAGGAGATAGGAGAGGTACTTAATGAATACTTTGCTTCAGCATTCAGTACGGAAAAGGATCTTGGCGATTGTAGGGATGACTTGCAGAGGACTGAGAAGCTTGAGCATGTAGATATAAAGGACGAAGATGCGCTGGAGCTTTTGGAAAGCATCAAGTTGGATAAGTCACTGGAACCGGACGGGATGTACCCCAGGCTACTGTGAGAAGAGAGGGAGGAGATTGCTGAGCCTCTGGCAATGATCTTTGCATCATCAATGAGGATGGGAGAGGTTCCGGAGGATTGGAGGGTTGCAGATGTTGTTCCCTTATTCAAGAAAGGAAATTATAGACCAGTGAGTCTTACTTCAGTAGTTGGTAAGTTGATGGGGAAGATCCTGAGAAGCAGGATTTATGAAGATTTGGAGAGGCATAATATAATTAGGAATAATCAGCATAACTTTGTCAAAGGCAGGTCATGCCTTATGAGCCCGAATGAATTTTTTGATGATGTGACTAAACACATTGATGAAGGTAGTGCCATAGATGTAGTGTATATGGATTTCAGCAAGGCATTTGATAAGGTACCCCATGCAAGGTTTATTGAGAAAGTAAGGAGGCATGGCATCCAAGAGGACATAGCCTTGTAGATCCAGAACTGGCTTGCCCACAGAAGGCAAGGAGTGGTTGTAGACAGGTCATATTCTGCATGGAGGTCAGTGATCAGTGGTGTGCGTCAGGAATCTGTTCTGGGACCTCTTCTCTTCATGATTTTTATACATGACCTGTATGAGGAAGTGGAGGGATGGGTTAGTAAATTTGCTGATGACACAAAGGTTGGGTGTGTTGTGGATAGTGTGGAGGGCTGTCAGATGTTACAGCGGGACATTGATAGGATGTAAAACTGGGCTGAGAAGTGGCAGATGGAGTTCAACCCAGATAAGTGTGAGGTGGTTCATTTTGGTAGGTCAAATATGATGGCAGAATAGAGCATTAATGGTAAGACTCTTGGCAGTGTGGAGGATCGGAGGGATTTTGGGGTCTGAGTCCATAGGACACTCAAAGCTGCTACGCAGGTTGACTCTGTGGTTAAGAAGGCATATGGTGCATTGGCCTTCATCAGCCGTGGGATTGAGTTTAAGAGCCGAGAGGTAATGTTACAGCTATATAGGATCCTGGTCAGCCCCCTCTTGGAGTACTGTGCTCAATTCTGGTTGCCTCACTACAGGAAGGACATGGAAACCATAGAAAGGGTGCAGAGGAGATTTACAAGGATGTTGCCTGGAATGGGAAGCATGCCTTATGAGAATAGGTTGAGTGAATTTGGCCTTTTCTCCTTGAAGCGACGGAGGATGAGAGGTGACCTGATAGAGGTGTACAAGACAATGAGAGGCATTGATCATGTGGATGGTCAGAGGCTTTTTCCCAGAGCTGAAATGCTAGCATGAGAGGGCACAGTTTAAAGGTGCTCGGAAGTAGGTACAGAGGAGATGTCAGGGGTAAGTTTTTGTACACAGAGGGTGGTGAGTGTGTGGAATGGGCTGCCAGTGGCAGTGGTGGAGGCGGAAACGATAGGGTCTTTTACGAGACTCCTGGATAGGTACATGGAGCTTCGAAAAATAGAGGGCTATGGGTAAGCCTGGTAGTTCTAAGGTAGGGACATGTTCAGCACAGCTTTGTGGGCCAAAGGACCTGCATTGTGCTGTAGGTTTTCTATGTTTCTATTGCTATTGTTGAATTAGGGTCCAGATTGTTGTTTACATTGTGTTTTTTTCCTTGTAATTTTGGCTTTCTTACCTGCTTGTTTATGTTTTGTATAGTCACCTGTTTGTCTGTAAACTTCCAACAACTTGTCGTACATGTGGTTCGATATTCCTGTAGCTTGTCTGTTACGCTGAAGTGTGAATCGGTTTGTATCCATTCACTGGTTTATCCAAGGCCATTCACACCAGTTTGCAGTAATATAGGCATCCGTTAGTCTTGTGAGACCATGGATTTGCGCCTTGGAGGGTTTCCAGGGAGCGGGCCTGGGCAAGGTTGTATGGAGGACCAGCAGTTGCCTATGCTGCAAGTCTCCCCTCTCCACGCCACCGATGTTGTCCAAGGGAAGGGCATTAGGACCCATACAGCTTGGCACCGGTGTCATCACAGAGCAATGAGTGGTTAAGTGCCCTGCTTAAGGACACAACACACTGCCTCAGCCCAGGCTCGAACTAGCGACCTTCAGATCACTAGACCAACGCCTTAACCACTTGGCCATGTGCCAACACATTTGCTGTAATAAAGGACAGCATTTGCTGAGGTTCCTTTGTTACTTCTTTACCTACTGGTACAGGCTGACCCTGTCTTGACCTGCACTATGATAAACATCTACTAAAAAAATGGTAATGGAGAGATTTGCTTCTCATTATTGTCTTCCAAAAAAGCTGGACAGTGTCTGCTTCCACAACTTCAACCAGCAGCACATTGCAGGCATCCGCCATATTCTGCATCAACAAAAACTTGCTTTTTTGAACTTCCCCTCTCTCACCTTAAAGCCACATCCTCCAGTACTGATGTTTTCACCCTGGGAGAAAAACTAATATATCTCTGCCTCTTATAATTTTAAAAAACTTCTATCAGGTCAATAACTTGGCCTCCTCAGCTATTTGTCGCAATAAGTTCCACAGATTCACCAACCCCTGAAGAACTTCCTCTTCATCATTGATTGGCCTAATCTCAAACAATAATTAGGTGGCCTAGAGGGAAGAAGTTATTTTTTCTGCCACAGTGATGTCAGGAAAACAACCTCTCCCTCAATGTTGCAAAAACAAAGGAGCTGGTTGTGGATTACAGGAGGAATGGAGACAGGCTAACCCCTACTGACATCGATGGATCTGGGGTTGAGGGGGTAAACTGCTTCAAGTTCCTCGACACCCACATCACCGAGGACCTCACGTGGCCTGTTCAGACCAGCTGTGTGGTGAAAAAGGCACAACAACCTCTTTCACCTCAGGCAGTTGAGGAAGGTTGGTATGGGCCCCCAAATCCTAAGAACTTTCTACAGGGGCACAATTGAGAGCATCCTGACTGGCTGCATCACTGCCTGGTATGGGGACTGTACTTCCCTCAATCACAGGACTCTGCAGAGAGTGGTGCGGACAGCCCAGCGCATCTGTAGATGTGAACTTCCCATGATTCAGGACATTTACAAGGACAGGTGTGTAAAAAGGGCCCAAAGGATCATTGGGGACCCAAGCTATCCCAAACACAATCTATTCCAACCTCACTCCTTCGGAACGCTCTGCTCTCCACTCCCTCCACACTAATCCTAACCTTATTATTAAACCCGCCGATAAGGGGGGTGCTGTTGTAGTCTGGCGTACTGACCTCTACCTTGCCGAGGCACAGCGACAACTCGCGGATACCTCCTCTTATTTACCCCTCGATCGTGACCCCACTAAGGAGCACCAGGCCATTGTCTCCCACACCATCACCGACTTTATCTGCTCAGGGGATCTCCCATCCACTGCTACCAACCTTATAGTTCCCACACCCCGCACTTCCCGTTTCTACCTCCTACCCACGATCCACAAACCTGCCTGTCCTGGCCGACCTATTGTCTCAGCTTGCTCCTGCCCCACCGAACTCGTTTCTGCATACCTCAACACGGTTTTATCCCCCCTTGTTCAATCCCTTCCGACCTATGTTCGTGACACTTCTCACGCTCTTAAACTTTTCGATGATTTTAAGTTCCCTGGCCCCCACCGCTTTATTTTCACCATGCATCTCCAGTCGCTATATACTTCCATCCCCCATCAGGAAGGTCTCAAAGCTCTCCGCTTCTTTTTGGATTCCAGACCTAATCAGTTCCCCTCTACCACCACTCTGCTCCGTCTAGCGGAATTAGTCCTTACTCTTAATAATTTCTCCTTTGGCTCCTCCCACTTCCTCCAAACTAAAGGTGTAGCTATGGGCACCCGTATGGGTCCTAGCTATGCCTGCCTTTTTGTTGGCTTTGTGGAACAATCTATGTTCCGTGCCTATTCTGGTATCTGTCCCCCACTTTTCCTTCGCTACATCGACGACTGCATTGGCGCTGCTTCCTGCACGCATGCAGAGCTCGTTGACTTTATTAACTTTGCCTCCAACTTTCACCCTGCCCTCAAGTTTACCTCGTCCATTTCCGACACCTCCCCCTCCCCCCCTTTCTAGATCTTTCTGTCTCTGTCTCTGGAGACAGCTTATCCACTGATGTCTACTATAAGCCTACTGACTCTCACAGCTATCTGAACTATTCCTCTCCTCACCCTGTCTCTTGCAAAAACGCCATCCCCTTCTCGCAATTCCTCCGTCTCCGCCGCATCTGCTCTCAGGATGAGGCTTTTCATTCTAGGACGAGGGAGATGTCTTCCTTTTTTAAAGAAAGGGGCTTTCCTTCCTCCACTATCAACTCTGCTCTTAAACGCATCTCCCCCATTTCACGTACATCTGCTCTCACTCCATCCTCCTGCCACCCCACTAGGAATAGGGTCCTCACCTACCACCCCACCAGCCTCCGGGTCCAACATATTATTCTCCGTAACTTCTGCCACCTCCAACGGGATCCCACCATTAAGCACATCTTTCCCTCCCCCCCACCTCTGCTTTCCGCAGGGATCGCTCCCTACACAACTCCCTTGTCCATTCGTCCCCCCCATCCCTCCCCACTGATCTCCCTCCTGGCACTTATCCGTGTAAGCGGAACAAGTGCTACACATGCCCTCACACTTCCTCCCTTACCACCATTCAGGGCCCCAAACAGTCCTTCCAGGTGAGGCAACACTTCACCTGTGAGTCGACTGGGGTGATATACTGCGTCCGGTGCTCCCGATGTGGCCTTTTATATATTGGCGAGACCCGACGCAGATTGGGAGACCGCTTTGCTGAACATCTACGCTCTGTCCGCCAGAGAAAGCAGGATCTCCCAGTGGCCACACATTTTAATTCCACATCCCATTCCCATTCTGACATGTCTATCCACGGCCTCCTCTACTGTAAAGATGAAGCCACACTCAGGTTGGAGGAACAACACCTTATATTCCGTCTGGGTAGCCTCCAACCTGATGGCATGAACATTGACTTCTCTAACTTATGGGTTACGAGGGGGAGGTGGGGCATTAGCGGAAGTTAGAGAAGTCGATGTTCATGCCATCAGGTTGGAGGCTCAGACGGAATATAAGGTGTTGTTCCTCCAACCTGAGTGTGGCTTCATCTTTACAGTAGAGGAGGCCATGGATGGACATGTCAGAATGGGAATGGGATGTGGAATTAAAATGTGTGGCCACTGGGAGATCCTGCTTTCTCTGGCGGACAGAGCGTAGATGTTCAGCAAAGCGGTCTCCCAGTCTGCGTCGGGTCTCGCCAATATATAAAAGGCCACATCGGGAGCACCGGACGCAGTATATCACCCCAGTCGACTCACAGGTGAAGTGTTGCCTCACCTGGAAGGACTGTTTGGGGCCCTGAATGGTGGTAAGGGAGGAAGTGTAAGGGCATGTGTAGCACTTGTTCCGCTTACACGGATAAGTGCCAGGAGGGATGGGGGGGACGAACATCGACTTCTCTAACTTCCGCTAATGCCCCACCTCCCCCTTGTACCCCATCCGTTATTTATTTTTATACACACATTCTTTCTCTCACTCTCCTTTTTCTCCCTCTGTCCCTCTGAATATACATCTTGCCCATCCTCTGGTTCCACCCCCCCAACCCCCCGTCTTTCTTCCCGGACCTCCTGCCCCATGATCCTCTCATATCCCCTTTGCCAATCACCTGTCCAGCTCTTGGCTCCATCCCTCCCTCTCCTGTCTTCTCCTATCATTTTGGATCTCCCCCTCCCCCTCCCACTTTCAAATCCCTTACTCACTCTTCCTTCAGTTAGTCCTGACGAAGGGTCTCGGCCTGAAACGTCGACTGCACCTCTTCCTAGAGATGCTGCCTGGCCTGCTGCGTTCACCAGCAAGCTTGTTGTGTGTTACTATTCCAGCCGCTACAGTCCGGGAAGCAGTACCGCAGCAAAAAAGCCAGGACTAACAGGCTCCGGGACAGCTTCTTCCACCAGGCCATCAGACTGATGAACTCATGCTGATTTGAGTGTATTTTTATACTCATTGACCGTTCTATTTATTATAAATTACTATGATTGCACATTGCACATTTAGACGGAGACGTAATGTAAAGATTTTTACTCCTCGTGTATGTGAAGGATGCAAGAAATAAAGTCAATTCAATACAGTATCTTTGTATGCTGTGCCTATGTCCTCTGGTCCTAGACTCTCACCCTCTCTGTTTTGTGCTGCTCTGAGCTAAAACTATTGGGATATCTATTGCATAAACCGAACAGGCAGGCATCAATCAGCTGGATCATAGAAATTCCTGGCCTTTTGTGAATTGACCACCAGAACACCAGGATCCCCCTGAGTGTATCTAAAGTGATTCTGGTTTACTTTGATGAATCAGAATCAGGTTTATATCAAAGTCAAAATAAAATTTACTGTCAAAGTAGCATTGTCACCTTGGGACTCATCTTCTTGCAGGCCTTTACAGAAAAATAAAATGTGATAGAATTTGAAAATTATACATAAACAAAGACTGACAAACAACCAGTGTGCAAAGACAAATCGTGCAAAAAATGACTGAATAAACAAATGAATAAATTGGCTAATTAATTAATTGATTTATACTGAGAACACGAGTTGTAGAGTCCTTGAAAGCGAGTCTGGAGGTGAGGAACCAGTTCAGAGCTGAGCTGAGTGAAGTTATCCCGCCAGTTCAGGAGGCTGATGGTTGAAGCTTCACAGTGATTCATGATGGGTTCCTTGAGAATGGATGCTGCTTTCTTGTGCCAGTGCTCTCTAGACATTTGTGGCTCTGTGGGTAGCTGGAGAGTGCAATGTATAATAAACTGAGCTGGAAAGGCCTGCTGGGGATGGGAAACCTGGAGACACTGCTTCCTAAAAGGCAAACATGAGGAAGGCAGCAGATGCTGGAAATCCAAAGCAATATACACACACACACACAAAGCTGGAGGAATTCAGCAGGTCAGGCAGCATCAATGGAATAGAGTGAACAGTCAATGTTTCTGGCCGAGACCCTTGTTCAGGGCTAAGGAGGAAGGTGGGGGCGGGGGGAGATGCCAGAGTAGAAAGGTGGGGTAACAGGCTAGCTGGAAGGTGAAAAGTGAAGCCAGGTATTTGGGAAAGGTCAAGGGCTGGAGAAGAAAGAATCTGATGGGAGTGGAGAGTGGACCATAGGAGAAAGGGAAGGGGGAAGGAATTCAGAGGGGAGTAATAGGCAGGCGAGAAGTGAAAGGTCAGAATGGGGAAGGGCAGGGGGTAAATTTGCACACCAGATGGATAAATCATTATTTATGCCATCAAATTGGAGGGTACACAGATGGAATACAAGGTGTTGCTCCTCCACCCTGAGGTGTTGCCTCCTCTTGTGCCAAGATTGTGCCACGGATCGACATGTCAGAACAGGATTGGGAATGGTAATTGGTGTTTGTCGCACTTGTGGTGCAAAGGTGCTCAACAAAGTGGTCCCCCCGTTTACGATGGGTCTCACCAACGCAGAGGAGGCTGGATTGGGAGTGTTACGAGAATACACATAAAATTAAGATGTTTGCTGGCCTGGGCTAGCATCAGTGGCATCAGCAGTTGGTCTGCCACCTGCCCTCAGGGGAAGGAGAGATAAGGAACAATGGAGCAGCGTCTGGAGATGTGTAATGAAGGGATGTGGGAGGAAGAGCTGTCTGGAGCGGCTCCCCCCTTTGAACCCTGAACTGTTTGAAGTGATGGACAGGCGATACCCCAGCAGGGGAATAAAAAGGGACAGGTTCGCTAAGACAGACACACACGCCACCCAAGGTAACGAGACCCTGGAAGCGGTACGCTTCTCACGAGTGGGTGAGAAGTACCAGACAACGACCAGGGTGGAAAGGTACGATCAGCGGGAACCCGGTGTGTGTCCGCCCTTGCCTGGGTGCCGGGTTCACTGCAGAGGATCGACCGCATCTGGAGGAGGGGTCACAGTCGGTGACCTCAGGTGACATCACCAAGGACCCGCCCAAATGCTGTTTGTGAGCCATCTCGCTGGTCTGTGAGTGAAGCCGTTCTGAATGATGAGTTGTTCCTGTTCTCTCTGTCTCTTCCCCCACCTTGTCCATCGCCATGGCAACTATTACTGCGAACTGAACTACTAACTGGACTGAACTTTGGGTCATTTTGAAATTGGTCATTTACCCCTAGACAACGATAGAGCTTGATTGATGCTGTTATCTTAATTCTGTGTACATGTGTGTTTATCATTGCTGAACTGTTGCATTTATTATCCTTTTGATTACTGTGTTACTTGTTTCTTTAATAAAACTTTCTTAGTTCTAGTACTCCAGACTCCAACTGAGTGATCCATTTCTGCTGGTTTGGCAACCCAGTTACGGGGTACGTAACAGGAGCTTCTGACGCGAGAGGATCCTGGCAAATTCTTGCCTCATTTGGAAGGACTATTTGGGGTCCTGGTAAGAGGTGAGGGACGTGTAGCACTTGGGGTGCATGCAGGATTAAATGCCTGTTGGGAGATTAGTGGAGAGGTACGAATGGACAAGGGAATCGTGGAGGGAGCAATCCCTGTGGAAAGTGGAGGGGGGAAGAGGTAAAGATATGTTTAGTGGTAGGGTGCCTTTGGAGATGATGGGAGTCATGGAGGATAATGTGTTGGATGCAGACACTGATGGGGTGGTACGTAAGGACAAGAGGATCTCTATCACTATTGGGGCAGCAGGAAGGTGGGGTGAGCACAGATGTACGGGAAATGGAGGCGATACAAGTGAGGGCAGTGTCAAGAGCAGAGGGAGGGAAACCCTGTCACTTAATGGAGGACGTCCCTGATGTCCTGGATTGGAAAGACATGTCCTGAGAACAGATGCACCAGAGGTGAAGAAACTGAGAGAAGGGAATAGCATTTTTTACAGGAAATGTTTCCTATAAGAGCCAGCAGAGGCACGATTAAATTGCAAAGGTGTTAAATGGCCACACAGGAGGAAGTGACACTGGTGGGTAGGGGACAGACAGAGGAGGGTTGGTGAACATGTCGAGGGCAGATGTGAGAGGCCCTCTGCGGGTCAGAGACGATTATCCATGTTACGTCCCAGCTGTTTATGTTGTCCTATCAGTCACGACGCAAGCCCGGGCAGTACGATATGGAGAGCAAGCCATTGCCCGTGCAGGAAGCTCCCTCTCTCTACGCAGCTGATCAATCCAAAGGAATGGCAGAGACCGGACACAGTTTGGCAGGAGCTGCCAGTCAGCATCGAACTTGACGGAGGACTGCCTTAGGGACTCCAGCTCTGGGTTTTTCCTCGGAGTTCACTCCCGAAGCCTTCCCCATGAGTGGGTGTAGCCAAAAGGTAGCAGAGGTTTGAGATCAGAGTTTTCCTTCTCCTAGATCAGCTGCCTGAAGTGACTGGGTTTAAGGTGCCAGTAACCTGCCTTTGCCCCTTCTCCTGTCAGTAGGAACGGTTCCGCCGGGCCTAGTAGCTAAGCCAGACATGAAGGCCAGGAGCGTCAGAGCTCTTGGCCGTCAGAGGCTATTTGAGACACACGCCATTGGGAGCATTTAATAGGCAGTGGGGGTTTATCCCCACTACCCCACCCCTTCCCGGCTATGACAGCCTTAAGGAACCCGGAGGTTCACACCTTTAACCTACTGGCTGTTACTCACAGCTTTCTTTCAATAAAAAAAATGTAAAACTGACAAAAAGGCAGCGAAACCTCACAGTTTATTCTGTTGTTTTTTAATAAAAATGAAACCAATAAAACTATGTACATTTTCATACATGCAGTTACAAACACAGACAGATAAAAGCTTTGAAAATGTAAAACAGCGGCAGGACGGGTTGGCTGTCGGGGGAGCGAGGGGCAGGTGGAGGGGCTTTTAGCTGGGCTTGTAGGTGTGTTTGTACATGGGGTGGCTGTGCTCACTGACTCTCTGACCAGTCACTAGGCTCTGGATCACCCACTCCTGCGAGACCACGGGCACGGACAGCGACTCTGCACACTTCAGCAGCGACGGCGGGCACGAGAGGTCGGTCACCACGATGTCGAAGAGCCCCAGAGGGACGTCTGCAAGGACAGAGGAGCAGAAACACCTGGTCAGCCCTGTGGCTACAGCAGCCGAACGACAGCTGAGTTCCACCCCAAACGTTCAGCGTGGGGTGACCCCCTGACTCACGATGTCGGCGAGCAAAGGCAACACACACACTTGGCCATGGGCCCTGAACTGTGAAAGCTTCTGCTGCAGTGGTAGCAGCACAAGGTGGCTGAACAATATGGAGGGAGCTTCACTTGTGTCTGACCCCAGCAGTGTGTGACGGGACATTGTAGAGGGAGCTTCATTCTGTGTCTGACCCCAGCAGTGTGGAGGGAGCTTCACTCTGTGTCTGACCAGGGAGTGTGGAGGGAGCTTCACTCTGTGTCTGACCAGGGAGTGTGGAGGGAGCTTCACTCAGTGTCTGACCAGGGAGTGTGGAGGGAGCTTCACTCAGTGTCTGACCAGGGAGTATGGAGGGAGCTTCACTCTGTGTCTGACCCCAGCAGTGTGGAGGGAGCTTCACTCAGTGTCTGACCAGGGAGTGTGGAGGGAGCTTCACTCTGTGTCTGACCAGGGAGTATGTGACGGGACATTGTAGAGGGAGCTTCACTCAGTGTCTGACCAGGGAGTGTGGAGGGAGCTTCACTCTGTGTCTGACCAGGGAGTGTGTGACGGGACATTGTAGAGGGAGCTTCACTTGTGTCTGACCCCAGCAGTGTGTGCTGGGACATTGTAGAGGGAGCTTCACTCTGTGTCTAACCCCAGCAGTGTGTGATGGGACGGTGCAGAGGGAGCTTCACTCTGTGTCTGACCCCCGAGTGTGTGATGGGACAGTGTGGAGAGAGCTTCACTCTGTGTCTGACGGGACATTGTAGAGGGAGCTTCACTCAGTGTCTGACCAGGGAGTGTGGAGGGAGCTTCACTCTGTGTCTGACCAGGGAGTGTGTGACGGGACATTGTAGAGGGAGCTTCACTCAGTGTCTGACCAGGGAGTGTGGAGGGAGCTTCACTCTGTGTCTGACCAGGGAGTATGTGACGGGACATTGTAGAGGGAGCTTCACTTGTGTCTGACCCCAGCAGTGTGTGTTGGGACATTGTAGAGGGAGCTTCACTCTGTGTCTGACCCCAGCAGTGTGTGATGGGACGGTGCAGAGGGAGCTTCACTCTGTGTCTGACCCCCGAGTGTGTGATGGGAGAGTGTGGAGATAGCTTCACTCTGTGTCTGACCAGGGAGTGTGTGACGGGACATTGTAGAGGGAGCTTCACTTGTGTCTGACCCCAGCAGTGTGTGTTGGGACATTGTAGAGGGAGCTTGACTCTGTGTCTGACCAGGGAGTGTGTGACGGGACATTGTAGAGGGAGCTTCACTCTGTGTCTGACCCCAGCAGTGTGGAGGGAGCTTCACTTGTGTCTGACCCCAGCAGTGTGTATTGGGACATTGTAAAGGGAGCTTCACTCTGTGTCTGATCCTGGGGGTGTGTGATGGGACAGTGTGGAGGGAGATTCACTCTGTGTCTGACCCCTGGAGTGTGTGATGGGACGGTGTAGAGGGAGCTTCACTCTGTGTCTGACCCCAGCAGTGTGTGATGGGACGGTGCAGAGGGAGCTTCACTCTGTGTCTGACCAGGGAGTATGTGACGGGACATTGTAGAGGGAGCTTCACTTGTGTCTGACCCCAGCAGTGTGTGTTGGGACATTGTAGAGGGAGCTTCACTCTGTGTCTGACCCCAGCAGTGTGTGATGGGACGGTGCAGAGGGAGCTTCACTCTGTGTCTGACCCCCGAGTGTGTGATGGGACAGTGAGGAGAGAGCTTCACTCTGTGTCTGACCAGGGAGTGTGTGACAGGACATTGTAGAGGGAGCTTCACTCAGTGTCTGACCAGGGAGTGTGGAGGGAGCTTCACTCTGTGTCTGACCAGGGAGTGTGTGACGGGACATTGTAGAGGGAGCTTCACTTGTGTCTGACCCCAGCAGTGTGTGTTGGGACATTGTAGAGGGAGCTTCACTCTGTGTCTGACCCCAGCAGTGCGTGATGGGACGGTGCAGAGGGAGCTTCACTCTGTGTCTGACCCCCGAGTGTGTGATGGGACAGTGTGGAGAGAGCTTCACTCTGTGTCTGACCAGGGAGTGTGTGACGGGACATTGTAGAGGGAGCTTCACTCAGTGTCTGACCAGGGAGTGTGGAGGGAGCTTCACTCTGTGTCTGACCAGGGAGTGTGTGACGGGACATTGTAGAGGGAGCTTCACTCAGTGTCTGACCAGGGAGTGTGGAGGGAGCTTCACTCTGTGTCTGACCAGGGAGTGTGTGACGGGACATTGTAGAGGGAGCTTCACTTGTGTCTGACCCCAGCAGTGTGTGTTGGGACATTGTAGAGGGAGCTTCACTCTGTGTCTGACCCCAGCAGTGTGTGATGGGACGGTGCAGAGGGAGCTTCACTCTGTGTCTGACCCCCGAGTGTGTGATGGGACAGTGTGGAGAGAGCTTCACTCTGTGTCTGACCAGGGAGTGTGTGACGGGACATTGTAGAGGGAGCTTCACTTGTGTCTGACCCCAGCAGTGTGTGTTGGGACATTGTAGAGGGAGCTTCACCCTGTGTCTGATCCTGGGGGTGTGTGATGGGACAGTGTGGAGGGAGCTTCACTCTGTGTCTGACCCCTGGAGTGTGTGATGGGACGGTGTAGAGGGAGCTTCACTCTGTGTCTGACCCCAGCAGTGTGTGATGGGACGGTGCAGAGGGAGCTTCACTCTGTGTCTGACCCCCGAGTGTGTGATGGGACAGTGTGGAGAGAGCTTCACTCTGTGTCTGACCAGGGAGTGTGTGACGGGACATTGTAGAGGGAGCTTCACTTGTGTCTGACCCCAGCAGTGTGTGTTGGGACATTGTAGAGGGAGCTTCACCCTGTGTCTGATCCTGGGGGTGTGTGATGGGACAGTGTGGAGGGAGCTTCACTCTGTGTCTGACCGGGAGTGTGTGATGGGACGGAGTGGAGGGAGCTCCATTCTAAGTGTAAGGGGTTTCTTCTTTTATGTTACTGCGTTGTCTTGTTAAAATGGCTTCTTTGTTATGTTATAATTGAAATGGATCCTTTGTTATGTTAACTGCTGAGAAAGTCCTCCCGCTAGCAGTTTGTTTGGATTATGTTATTGATAAGAAGATGTTATGAACCAATTGGGATAAATTTTATTCTTTCTGTGTGTCTGTAAGGTATGGTATGCGCGGGGTTTTGGGGAGAAGGTGGGAGAGAGGGACAGAGGATGGATCAGGTACCGTGAGTCCGCTAACGGAGTCGGACCCTGAGCAGGAGTCCGAGGTCCAGGGTGTTCGGCGAGGAGCGGAGACGGACTCATGTGGAGAGTCTGGTCGACCACCATTGTTAGTCCCAGGCGGCCGGTCGAGGTGGTCTGAGGGGGTCGCAGGGTGAAGGAGGGTCCTGAGTTCCAACCGTTTGTGCATGAAGAGGTTGAACTTTGATAAGTGTGGCGCCTTTTATTTTCCTTTTATATTTTATTCTCTATTAATTATATAGCTCCAGTACTATCTATAAACTGTAAATCATTTAATCATATCTGGTGTACTGTCTGTTATTTGGGCGGGGTGGGGTACATCACACAGCATCCACACAAACTATTACCCAGTTTGGCGGGGCCAAGGCTGTTTCCCTAGATGACAGCGAGCTGAGTGACCCCGAGGGTGGCCGGGGGGCTACATAAGTCTGACCCCAGCAGTGGGCGATGATGTGGAGGGGGCTGTGTCTGACCTGTAAATCAGGCTGAATGTGACCCCGCACCCCACTTCCCCAGACCCCATGCCCCCACCCCCGAGGGCTGGGGACACGCTCTCACCCTTGCCATGCGTGGTGGGGTTGTGCTGTCGGACTGACGTCGCCCCTCCCATCATCAGGATCTCCGGCCACAGGCTGAGGAAGCTCTCCTGCTGATCCGACACCAGCAGCATCTTCATGTTCTTGAAAGGAGTGGTGCGAGGGTGCCTGGTGAATGAAGGAGCAGTCAATGAGTGGCCGCATGTGCGCGTGGGGGGGGGGCGGCAATGACGGAGTGCAGAGGATGGGGTGGGGAGGGCGTGAAGCTGACCGGAGGGTGGGGGGTCATGAAGCAGAGGGACGGGTCAGTGAGTTGGGGGGGTCAGGGAGCAGAGGGACGGGTCGGTGAGTTGGGGGAGTCGGGGTGCAGAGGGACGGGTCAGTGAGTTGGGGGGGTCATGGAGCAGAGGGACGGGTCAGTGAGTTGGGGGGAGTCGGGGAGCAGAGGGACGGGTCGGTGAGTTGGGGGGGGTCGGGGAGCAGAGGGACGGGTCGGTGAGTTGGGGGGGGTCAGGGAGCAGAGGGACGGGTCGGTGAGTTGAGGGGGTCAGGGAGCAGAGGGACAGGTCGGTGAGTTGGGGGGGTCAGGGAGCAGAGGGACAGGTCGGTGAGTTGGGGGGGGTCAGGGAGCAGAGGGACAGGTCAGTGAGTTGGGGGGGTCGGGGAGCAGAGGGACGGGTTGGTGAGTTGGGGGGGTCATGGAGCAGAGGGACAGGTCAGTGAGTTGGAGGGGGGTCGGAGAGCAAAGGGACGGGTCGGGAGTTGGGGGGGTCGGGGTGCAGAGGAGGGTACTAAACCATTTACGGGGGGGAGAGAAGGAGGGAGACAGAGGAATAAATACATCGGGAGGGGTGGGGAGGGGGTCAAGGTCTGACAAAGGTTTAAATTGATTGGTTTTGAGATGCTGGTGGTTTCCAACACCCAAGGGAGTGTAAGCCAGCCGTGCCAATGAGCAGCGTGATAGTTGGGCTGCGTTGGACAGTGAGTACGATTTCGGTTGAACAGGAGAGTAATTGCGCCCTCTCACCACTCTAAGATGCGGTCTGCCTCGACACTGTAGCCAGCAGGAAGCATGTAGTTCTTGTATGGCTGTAGCTGGTTCGAGAGGCAGCTGTCACGCACCCACAGGTTGGAGACGCAGGGAACTCCGCTGGCAATGCACAGGAAGTATTTCTTCGTCCGACAGTGCTGGTCTGCGATCAGCACACACTGGTAGGCCGCCTTGCACTGAAACACACCAGGCAACAGGGCACCAAAATCAAAACAGCACCCCCGCCACTGAAATAAAATAGTCTCCACCAACAGTCTTGGCCTGAAGCATTGATAGAGCAGATGTGGAGAGGATGTTTCCTATAGCCAGAGAATCTCAGACCAGAGGGCACAACTTCAGAATAGGTGGACGTCCATTTCGAAAAGAGATGAGGAGGAATTTCAGAGGGTGGCGAATCTGTGGACATTGCCACAGGCAGCTGTGGGGGCTTCGAATATAGTTAATACAGAGATTGATGGGTTCTTGATTCATCAGAGTGTTGGTGGTTACAGGGAGAAGGCAGAATGGGGTTGAAATAGATAATAAATCAACCTTAATGAAATGGTGGAGCAGACTCGATGGGCCAAATGGCCTAATTCTTCTCCTAGACTATTTGTTACAGGGCATCACACAGCACAGAAGCTGACTACTCGGTCCATCCAGTCTTTACTAACCAACTACCCACAAACACTGTCCCACACATTACTAAATTCATAGAGCCTTTCTCTGTGCTGTAATGCTCTTTAGCCCATCCAGTTTGTGCCAAACTATTATTCTACCTAGTCCCTTCAACCCTCACCTGGACCATAGCCCCCACACCCCTCCCGTCCATTTCTCCTAAATGTTGAAATCAAACTTGAATCCACCACTTCTGCATACTGCTTGTTCCACACTCTCACCACCTTCTGAGTGAAGAAGTCCCACATTTCCCCTTAAATATTTAAACTTTTACTATTAACCCAGTGTTGGTGCATGGCCAAGTGGTTAAGGCGTCGGTCTAATGATCTGAAGGTTGCTAGTTCGAGCCTTGGCTGAGGCAGCGTGTTGTGTCCTTGAGCAAGGAACTTAACCACCCATTGCTCTGCGACCACACCAGTGCCAAGCTGTATGGGTCCTAATGCCCTTCCCTTGGACAACATCGGTGGTGTGGAGAGGGGAGACTTGCAGCATGGGCAACTGCTGGTCTTCCATACAACTTTGCCCAGGCCCGCGCCCTGGAAACCTTCTAAGGCGCAAATCCATGGTCTCATGAGACTAACGGATGCCTATATATTATATATTATTAACCCATGACCCCTAATTCCAGTCTCAACCAACCTCAGTGGAAAAAAAAACATGCTAACATTAACGAACATGAAAAAATCTGCAGATGCTGGAAATCCATTGCAACATGCACAAAATGCTGGAGGAACTCAGCAGGTCAGGCAGCATCTATGGAAAAGAGTTGACGTTTCAGGCCGAGACACTTCATCAGGCCTGGAAAGGAAGGGGAGAAGTTAGAGTAAGGTGGTGAAGGGAGGGGAAGAAGCAGCACAAAGTGGTAGGTGAAAGGTGAAACCAGGAGGGGGGAGGGGTGAAGTAAAGAATTGGGAAGTTGATTGGTGAAAGAAATAAGGGCCGCAGAAGGGGGGATCTAATAGGAGAGGACAGAATACCATGGAAGAAAGGGAAAGGGGTGGAGCACCAGAGGGAGGTGATTGATGGGGAGGGACGAGTGGACGAGGGAGTCACATGGGGACCGACCCTGTTGGAGATAGCAGAAGTTACGGAGAATTATGTGCTGGGCACAGAGGCTAGCGGGGTGGTAGATGAGGACAAGAGGAACCCTATCCCTGGTGTGGCAGCAGGAGGATGGGGTGAGGACAGATGTGCACGAAATGGAAGAGTTGGGGGTGAGGGCATCTCAGATGTTCTGGAATGAAAAGCCTCGTCCCGAGAGCAGATGTGGTGGAGACGGAGGAATTGAGAGAAGAGAATGGCGTTTTTACAAGTAACAGGGTGGGAAGAGGTATAGTTCAGGTAGTTATGAGAGTCAGTGAGTTTTATAGAAGATATCAGTAGATAGACTGTCTCCAGAGATCGAGAAAGGGGAGAGAGGTGTCGGAAATGGATCAGGTAAATTTGAGGGCAGGTTGGAAGCTGAAGGCAAAGTTGATGAAGTCGACGAATTCAACATGATGCAGGAAACAGCATCAATGCAGTCATCGATGTAGTGTAGGAAGAGTTGGGCAGCGATACCGGTGTAGGCTTGAAACATGGAAAACTCCACTGACAAAAAGGCAGGCATAGCTCGGACCCACACAGGTGCGCATAACTACACCTTTGGTTTGAAGGATGTGGGAGGAGTCAAAAGAGAAATTATTGAGGCCGGGGACCAGGTCCAACGGTTCCGTGGTCTCCTCTACTGCCAAGATGAGGCCACACTCAGGTTGGAGGAGCAATACCCTATATTCCATCTGGGTAGTCGCCAACCTGATGGCATGAACATCTATTTCTCAAACTTCCAGTAATGGTCCTTCCTCCCTCCTTCACCATCCCCCATTCCCATTTCCCTCTCTCACCTCATCTCCTTGCCTGCCCATCACCTCCCTCCGATACTCCTCTCATTTCCCTTTCTTCCAAGGTCATCTGCCCTCTTCCTATCAAATACCCCCTTCCCCAGCCCTTCATCTCTTTCACCAACTTCCCGCTCTTTATTCATCCCTCCCCCTCTCCCAGATTCACCCATCACCTGCCACCATCGTCATTTTGCATGAGATGTTTGGATGAACCCAACCTATACCCCTGACAAATCCCCACATGCCCATTAACCACTCTCAGAATCTACCCCTCACCTACACACTGAGGGCAAGTTACAGCGGCCAATTAACCCACCAGCCCCCTCAGTTTTGGGAGGTGGGTAGAAGCTGGATCACCAGATGTGTGGGGAAAGATTTATACACAGAGGCTGGTGGGTGGCTGGAATGCGCGGTTGGGACTGGTGGTGGAGGCAGGTATGATAGAGGTGCTGAAGGAGATTTTAGACAGGCAGAGGATGGAGGGATGTGAACACTGTGCAGTTTAAATAGCCTAGCACAGCACTGTGGGCTGAAGGGCCTTGCGTTTCCCTGTTCTTTGTTCACCTCAGCTGCAGAGTGCTGGGGCAGGGTTTCTGCAGGCTGTCCTGTTCACTCAGCTCCCCTCACCCCCTGCTCCCATGCCTGGCTCAGGACGGACACGAGCACCACGCCATCGTCAGCCCCTCTTACCTGGGCTTCATTGAAATCCTGAAGGATGTATCCCCCGCCAGCTCGAAGCTGGGACTCTGTGTACTGCTTATTGTAGGCTGCGGTCTCCACGTACTCTAGGGTCAAACAGATCCCAGACCATCACCCACCGTAGAGGGAGAAAAACAGTGACGTAATTTACTATTCACTTCCTGCTCCCCCCGGCTACCTTGTCTCCCCATGTCTCCTCTTTCTACAAACACAGTCAGCGCTCATCTCCTCTCTCAGCCAATCCTCCCTCAATTTCAGAACCAGTCCCTCCTTCACATCCCCTTCCCAGTGAAGCTACCTTGTTCGGTTTAGATTCCGATTTATCTGCGACCTGTACATCGGAACACCGTGAAATGTGTTGTGTTTACAACCAAGACCGTGACGAGGCAGGGGGGCAGACCGCAAGACTCGACGCACATTCCAGCCCCGACGTCTGGCAGAGCTGTACTGTATTTGCCTGCACTAAGGACCTGGAATCAAGGATCTGCTGAGGGAGATTTCCACCCTCATCCTGGGAGCGGTGTACGTTCCACCTCAGGCAGGATCCCTGCAGCACCCGGTGACCCTGTGATCTCTACCTCAGAGGCCAACGCCCGAACATCTTAACAGGGTGAAGCCACGCGAGGCATCAGGCTCTGATGGTGTACCTGCTAGGGCTCTGAAAACCTGTGCCAACCAGCTGGCACGAGTGTTCAAGGACATCTTCAGTCTTTCACTCCTGCAGGCCGAGGTTCCCACCTGCTGCACAAAGGCAACAATCATACGACTGCCCGAGAAAAGCGGAGCGGGGAGCTGTCTCAGTGACTACCACCCAGTGGCACTCCCATCTACTGTGATGAAAGTGCTTTGAGAACAGTGGGTGCAGCCTCGCTGTTTCTCCACTCAGCTTTGGATCATCAGACGACAGCAGTACATACGTCAGGCTGCTGATTACTGACTATAGCTCAGCACTCTACACAATCATACCCTCAGTACTAACCAACAAGCTTCAAAACCTGGGCCCCTGTGCCTCCCTCCACAACTTCCTCAACAGTTAGTGCGGATCAGAAATAACATCTCCTCCTTGCTGACAGTCAACACCGGTGCACCTCAAGCTGGTGTGCTGATGAGACCACTGCTCTGCTCTCTCTACACCATGTCTGTGTGGCTGGGCACAGCTCAAACACCATCTACAAATTTGCTGGCGATATAACCGCTGTTGGCAGGATTTCAGATGGTGACAACGAGGCGTACAGGAGCAAGACAGATCTGCTGGTTGAGTGGTGTCACAGCAACAACCTTGCAAACTCATTAATACCAAGGAATTCATTGTAGATTTCAGGGAGGGTAAGTCGAGGGAGCACACGCCAGTCCTCGCTGTGGGATCAGAACTGCAAAGGGTAAACATTTTCAAGTTTCAGAGTCAATATCTCTGAGGATTTATCCTGAGCCCAACAACATATCAATGCAATTACAGAGAAAACACAGCGGCGGCTGTATTTCATGAGGAGTTTGAGGACAATTCTACAAATTTCTACAGATGTACCGTGGAGAGCATCCTAACTGGTTGCATCACCAACTGGTATGAAGGGACCATTGTTGTAAACTCAGCCAGCTCCACCATGGGCCATGGGAAGAGGTACAGGAGCCTGAAGACACACACTCAACTACTCAGGAACAGTTGAGAACTTCTCCCCACCCCCCCAGCCAACAGATTTCTGAATGGACAATGAACCCCTGAACACTTAATCAGAAATTTCCCCCTCTCTTTTTACAAGAGTTATTTATTTTTATACACACTGCCTATAAAAGTATTCACCCCCCCCCCCGGAAGTTCTTATCTTTTATTGTTTTGCAACATTGAATCACATTAGATTTAATTTGACTTTTTTGACACTGATCAACAGAAAAACACTCTTTGATGTCAAAGTGAAAACAGATCTCAACAAAGGGATCTAAATTAGTTACAAATATATAACACAAAATAATTGATTGCATAAGTATTCACCCCGTTAGTCAGTATTTAGCAGATGCACTTTTGGCAGCAATTACAGCCTTGAGTCTGTGCGGATAGGTCTCTATCAGCTTTGCACATCTGAACACTGCGATTTTTCCTCATTCTTCTTTACAAAACTGCTCAAACTCTGTCAGATTGCATGGGGATCATGAGTGAACAGTCCTTTTCAAGGCCAGCCACAAATTCTCAATTGGATTGAGGTTTGGACTCTGACTTGGCCACTCCAGGACATCAGCTCTGTTGTTTTTAAGCCATTCCTGTGTAGCTTTGGCTTTATGCTTGGGGTCATTGTCCTGCGGGAAAACAAATCTTCCAAGTTGCAGTTCTTTTGCAGACTGCATCGGGTTTCTCTCCAGGATTTCCCTGTAGTTCGCTGCATTCATTTTAACTTCTACCTCACAAGCCTTCCAGGGCCTGCTGCAGTGAAACATCCCCACAGCATGATGCAGCCACCACCATGCTTCATGGTAGGGATGGTGTGTTTTTGATGATGTACGGTGTTTGGCTTATGCCAAACATCGTTTAGTCTGATGGCCAAAAAGCTTAGTTTTGGTTTCATCAGACCATAGATCCTTCTTCCAGCTGACCAGAGCCTCCCACACGCCTTCTGGCAAACTCTAGCTGAGATTTCATGTAAGTTTTTTTCAACAGTGGCTTTCTCTTTGTCACTCTCCCATAAAGCTGCGACTGGTGAAACACCCAGGCAACAGTTGTTGTATGAACAGCCTCTCCCATCTCAGCCACTGAAGTTTGCAACTCCTCCAGAGTTGTCATAGGTCTCTTGGTGGCCTCCCTTATTCAACCCTTCTTGCACGGTCACTCAGTCTTTGAGGACAGCCTGCTCTAGGCAGATTTACAGCTGTGTCATATTCTTTCCATTTCTTGATGACTGACCTAACTGTACTCCAAGGGATATTCAGTGATTTGGAAATTTTCTTGTATCCATCTCCTGACTTAAGCTTTTCAATAATCTTTTCACAGAGTTGCTTGGAGTGTTGTTTTGTCTTCATGGTGTAAGTTTTGCCAGGATACTGACTCACCAGCAGTTGGACCTTCCAGATACAGATCTGGAATCAATTGAAACACCTTGACTGCCCACAGGTCTCCAAAAACAGATCTCCATTTAACTATGACTTCTAAAACAAATTGGCCACACCAGTGATGATTTGGTGTGTCATATTAAAGGGGGTGAACACTTATGCAATCAATTATTTTGTGTTTTATATTTGTAATTAATTTAGATCACTTTATAGAGATCTGTTTTCACTTTGACACAAGAGTCTTTTTCTGTTGATCAGTGTCAAAAAAGCCAAGTTAAGTCCACTGTGATTCAGTGTAGTAAAACATGAGAACTTCCGTGGGGGGGAGGGGGGAAGTACATTTTATGGGCACTGTATATACTTACTGCAACGTATAGTTTTCATTACTATGTATTGCGACCTATTGATGCCGCAAAACAACAAATTTCACGACACACTGTATGTTGCTGATATTAAATCTGATTCTGATTCCGACTCCACACTCAGTGACCACTTTGTCAGGAACCTGGCGTGGTCTTCTGATGCTGGAACCCATCCCCTTCGAGGTTCGATGTGTTGTGTGTTCAGAGATGCTCTTCTGCACACCACCGTTGTAACGCGTGGTTATTTGAGTTACTGTCACCCTCTTGTCACCTTGAACCAGTCTGGCCAGTCTCCTCTGAACTCTCTCATTAGCAAACCATTTCACGCACAGAAATTGCTGCTCACTGGATGTTTTCTGTTTCTCGCACCACTCTCTGCAAACTCTAGAGACTGTTGTACGTGAAAGTCCCAGGAAATCACCAGTTTCTGAGATATTTAAGCCACCCATCTGGAACCAACAATCATTCCGCAAAGTCACATTTCTTCCCCATTCTGATGTTTGGTCTGAACAACAACTGAACCTGCATGCTTTTATGCATTAAGTAGCTGCTGCATGATTGCTGATTAGATATTTGCATCAACGAGTGTGACCAAGTGTACCATATAAAGTAGTCACTGCCCGTATGCTCTAACCTAAGTGAGCAGGTCACAAGCGTCACCACACATTCCGGCACCAATATAGCAAGCCCACAACGTTCACCAGAAATAGGTGCGATGTGCAGGGGAACACTTAATGTTTAGTGATCAAAATGCCATTAGTTTCACAGTAAATATGGAAAATGATAGGTCTGGGCCACAGATTGAGATTCTAAATTGGAGAATGGCCAACTTTGATGGTACCAGAAAGGATCAGGCAAGTGTGGATTGGGACAGACTGTTTTCTGGCAAGGGTGTACTTGGTAAGTGGGAGGCCTTCAACAGTGAAATTTTGAGAGCACAAAACTTGTATGTGCCTGTCAGAATAAAAGGTAAAGATAACAAGTGTAGGGAACGTTGGTTTTCAAGTGATATTGAGGCCCTGGTTAAAGAGAAAAAATGGGGTGCCTAGCAGGTATGGGCAAGTAGGAACAAATGAGGTGCTTATGGAGTATAAGAAATGCAAGAGAACACTTGAGAAGGAATTCAGTGGGGGTAAAAGAAGGCATGAGATTACCTTCTTTGACAAGGTGAAGGAGAATTCTAAGGGCTTCTACAGATACATTAAGAGCAAAAGGGACAAAAGATCAGAATGGTAATCTATGCATGGAGCTGAAATAGATGGGAAGATCTTAAATGGATTTTTTGCATCTGTATTTACTTGGAAGATGAAGACAGGCTATAGAAATGAAGCAATACAGTAGTGAGGTCATGGACCCAGTACAGATTGCAGAGGAGGAGGTGTTTGCTGTTCTGACGCAAATTAGGGTGGATAAATCTCCAGGGCCTGACAAGACGTTCCCTCTCTCAGACCCTGTGGGAGGCATTACAGGGGCCCTAGCAGAGATATTTTAATCATCCTTATTGGCAGGTGAGGTTCTAGAGGATTGGAGGATAGCGAACATTGCTCTGCTGTTTAAGAAAGGCTTAAAAGAACCCAGAAAATTATAGGTGATGAGCCTGGCATCAGTAGTGCAAAAGTTATTGGAAGGTCTTCAAATATTGGAATATAAAGGCAGGACTGGATATATGAGTATTTAGATAAATAGGGACTGATTAGGGATAGTCAGCATGGCTTTCTGCGTGGTAGATCGTGTCTAACCCATCTTATAACTTTTTTTGAGGAAGATACCGGGAAAGATGATGAAGGCAAGGCAGTGGATGTTGTATACATGGACATAAGTAAGGCGCTCGACAAGGTCCCGCAGGAAGGTTCAGTCACTTGCAGTCAAGATGAGGTAGTCAATTGGATTGGACATTGGCTTTGTGGGAGAAGCCAGAGAGTGGTAGTAGATGGTTGCCTCTCTGACTGGAGGCCTGTGACTAGTGGTGTGGTACGGGGATTGGTGCTGGGTCAGCTGTTGTTTGACATCTATATCAACAATCTGGACAATTGATCAGCAAATTTGCAGATGACATCAAGATTGGGGTTGTAATGGCCAGCGAGGAAGACCATCAGAGCTCATAGCGAGATCTGAACCAGCCGGAAAAATGGCAGATGGAATTTAATGTACACAAGTACTTCGGGAGGACCAACCAGGTGCTGCGCAGTGAACAGAAGGGTACTGAGGAGAGTGGGGTCGAACAAAGGAATCTGGGAATACAGGTCCATAATTCATTAAAAGTAGCATCACAGGTAGCTAGGGTCATAACGAAAGCTTTTGTCACATTGGCCTTCATAAATCAAAGTAGTGAGCATAGGAGATGGGATGTTATGTTGAAGTTGAAGACATTAGTGAGGCCTAATTTGGAGTTTTGGTCACCTACCTACAGGAAAGAGGTACACAAGGTTGAAACAGTGCAGAGAAAATTTACAAGGATGTTGCTGGGTCTGGAGGAACTGAGTTATAAGGAAAGATTGAGTAGGTTAAGACTTCATTCCTTGAAACATAGAAGATTAAGGGGAGATTTGATAGAGGTATACAAAGTTATGAAAGGTATACAAAATCCTGTGGAGACCCTCTCTCCTCCCCCCACCACCCTATTCTCTGCAGTCCATATGTCTTCCCTCTCTCCCTCCCCACAACCGTGCACCTCTGCCCTGCTCCCCACATTCCTCCCTCTACAGACACTCCCCTTCCCAACCCTCACTCAGGATCTGGATGGAGGATAAGAAAGAGCTACACTCACCTTCCTCCTCCTCACTGCTGAGCGTCCCGTCACGCTGAGGGGGTTTATTTGTCCGTCGGTCAGACTCGGTGGCTGCGGTGAGGATGAAGGCATACCCCACGAAGAGGGTGGGGCTTTTCGGCAGGGGTCCGTGCTGCGCTTCCACGGATGGGCCGGACCCGCTGGACACATCCCCCTCTGAGGGGCTTGCAAACGCGCTTGGCTTCGCGCTCCCTGCAGGAGGGACACCACAGTTCTGACACGTCCACACAGCCCACGGCACGCAGTCAGAGCCACACAGCACAGGAAGCATCCATTCACCTCACTCGAATCATACAGCACCTAGCAGCCCAACCTGTCCATGCCCCCTAAAGGTGCCAACGTGAACTGGTTCCATTTGCCTGTTTTTGGCCCGGGTGACCCTCTTACCCCTTCCCCTCTCCTCATCTGCCCATCACCTCCCTCTGGCGCCCCTCCTCCTTCCCCTTCCCCCATGGTCCACTGTCCTTTCCTCTCGGATTCCTGCTTCTTCCTCAGCCCTTTACCCTCTCCCCCCCACCCGCCAACATGTACTCTTTTCCCTCCCCCAACCTTCTGTTTCGGCTCAGCGTGAAACGTTGGCTCCAAAGATACCGCCTGACCCGCGGAGTCCCACCAGCATTTTACGTGTGTATCGATCACCAATCGACAGTGCGAACTGGCCGAATGTCACTGTTCCCACAAGCCCAGCTGGACTACCAAACGACAGG
Source organism: Mobula hypostoma (assembly GCF_963921235.1). Lineage (NCBI taxonomy): Eukaryota > Metazoa > Chordata > Chondrichthyes > Myliobatiformes > Myliobatidae > Mobula > Mobula hypostoma. Next base: position 62,746,077 of record NC_086114.1, read on the forward strand.
GGACGTTACCGGATTTCCCAGAGCCTGGCTTGCGTCCGCGTTTTGCCGGCGACCGTTCCTCATCTGAACTGAGGAGCTTCCTCTTGCCCGTGAGGGGTGGGGCCCGCGGGCTCTCCGCCTGCTTCCTCGTCGGGGTGCTGGCCCCAACGTTACTCCGCCGCTTTCGCTTCCCCTCCACCAGGTTATCTGTGGGCGCAAGGTCAATCCCCGTCACCACAAGTGGAATTGGAACTGGTTTCTTATTGTCAAGAACCGAGATAGAGTGAAAAACACATCTTGCATACTTCTACAGATCAGATCGTTACACAGATGGAACAAGGTAAAACAGTAATAATGCAGAATAAAGTGTCACAGCTACAGAGAGAGCGCAGTGCAGGTAAACAATAAGGTCATAACGAGGTAGATCGTGAGGTCAACAGTCCATCTTATCGTACTAGCAGCATAGCATAACAGCAGCACAGAAGTTGTCTTGAACCTGGTGGTACGTGCTTTCAGACTTTTGTATCTTCTACCTGGTGGGAGAGGGAAGAGGAGAGAACTGGGGTAGTTGATTCTGCTGGCTGCTTCACTGAGGTAGACAGTGTGCGTGGAGGGGAGGCTGGTCCTCCTGATGTGCTGAACTTGTTCACAAGTCTCTGCCGTTTCTTGCCGTTACAGGCAGAGTGGCTGCCTGACCAAGTCCTGATGCATTCAGATCGGGTGCTCCCCATCTCCCTCTGGTGCATCGACACTAATTGGTAAGGATTGACGGGGGTCATGCCAAATCTCTGTAGCCTCCTGAGGAAGCAGAAGGTTGGTCTCTGTTTGCGATTGTGATTGTGTTTGTGAGTGTGAGCATTTGTGTGATTGTGAGTGTGCGTGCATGCACTGGCACTTCTATATCTCCCCACCTGACTCCCCTTCTCGCCCGGTCCCCTCACCTGGCCCGTCTGACTCTCTGATTGGGAGCGGGGCCAGAGCGATGGAGGGGGGGGAAGCAGAGGCAGAGCAAGGCGTGGGGTTGGGAGGGAGAGGCAGACAGGAGGGGGACAGGACGGGGATGGGGGGGAGCAGAGGCAGAGCAAGGCGTGGGGTTGAGAGGGAGAGGCAGACAGAAGGGGGACAGGACGGGGAGAGAGGAGAAAGGGTGCGGGAGAGGGAGATGGAGAGAGGGAAGGGAGGAGACACGGGGAGATGAGGAAAGAGAGGGAGAGAACTGGAGAGACAGAGCGCGAGTGAGAGCAAGAGAGCGAGAAAGAGCGAGAGCACGAGATCCAAAGGATTAGGTTACAGAAGGATGCAGTAATGATTACTGTTGGTTGGAAGTTTCTCTTTGGGTGGTTCTGGTGAGACTCTGCACACCAAGTCAAGGTCCACAGAAAGTGTACGGGGGAGGGTGTGGTGCTGGGGGGACGAAGCCACACTTACCCAAGCTGATGTCAGCTGCCATGGCCAGTGGCGTGCTGGGCTCACAGGGGTCGAGGCCGAACTGCTCTCGTAAACGGTTGCCCTGTTCCAGCGAGAGGATGACCGCCATTCGCTTGTACCACTTCTGCACGCCCTCCTTCTCGATGCAGTAGAAGAACTCGTCAGGCTCCTTCCGGTGGGCCCTCACGATACCTGCAGGTGACAGCCAGTCAAAGGTGAAAGGTGACAGGTGACAGCCGGTCAAGAGCAGGGCAGGTGACAGCCAGTCAAAGGTGAAAGGTGACAGGTGACAGCCGGTCAAAGCGGGGCAGGTGACAGCCGGTCAAGAGCGGGGCAGTCTCTGCAGAAGTAAAACTGGCCTTTAACTAGACCGGCTGGAACTGGGTGGGGGAAGAAATCGGTCTTGTATGGGGTGTCCAGGGAAGGGTAACACCCCAGGTGAAGGGGCTTGCTGTGTCCACTCTCCTCCCCTCCTCCCTCCACACTTGCACCATCTTCACCTTCCCCTGGTTCCTATGAAGGGGCACTGACCACAAACATGGCCCTGTTTTCCCTTCCTCAGAGGCTGCCTGACCTGCTGAGTGTTTCCAGCACTTTCTGCTTCCACCCCCACCCCCCCAAAATTTCCAGCGTCTGCAGCCTATCATTCCTGTCTTTGACGAAATCTGGGTTGCTTTGTCTGTAGCCGCAGAGGCTGAGGGGAGATCTGGGTACGTTACTGACTGGTGTAGACAGCTGGTATGAGCTTCCCAGGTTGAAATGTCTCACATCAGAGGGCATGCAGTGAAGATGAGGCGACGTGAGGGGCAAAGATTTTTCTTAAACACAGGGGCGGTGGGTTTCTGGAATGAGCCGCCAGGGCTGGTATTGGAGGCAGGTACAACGTTCAAGAAAGGCAGATAATTGTGTAAGAAATGAAAGGATATTGACATTGTATAGGCAGTAGGGATTAGTTCAGTTGGGAATTTGATGCCGATTTAATTGGTTGAGCACAACATTGTGGGCCTTTGGGCCCGTTCCTGTGCCGTGCCGTACTGTTCTATGTTAACTATGAGGGGATAGATGGGGTAAATGCAAGCAGGCTTCTTCCACTCAGACTACAACTAGAGGTCATGGGTTAAGGGTGAAAGGTGAAATTCTGAAGGGGAATGTGAGGGGGAACCTATTCACTCAGAGGGTGCTGAGATTGTGGGACGAACTGCCAGGGGAAGTGGCTTTGACTTCAACACTGAAGAAAAGTTTGGATAGGTACGCGGATGGAAGAGGTGTGGGAGGGTATTGGGCTGGGTGCAGGTTGCTGACAGATGGGCTGAAGGGCCTGTTTCTGTGCTAAAGGTCTTGAATGGCAGTTTCCTGCCTGGGTTTCTCCCTGAGCCAAGCCGAGCGGCATGGCTGGGCTGGAATCAGTGCTCCCTGCAGTTTCCTGCCTGGGTTTCTCCCTGAGCCAAGCCGAGCGGCGTGGCTGGGCTGGAATCAGTGCTCCCTGCAGTTTCCTGCCTGGGTTTCTCCCTGAGCCAAGCCGAGCGGCGTGGCGGGGTTGGAATCGGCGCTCTCTGCTTTGGAACAGAGCTACGTACCGGCACTGAAGTACTCGTCGTCGGATAGGGCAGTCACCTCAGTCTCCACGGGGATGGGGTCGCACAGCAGGATGTCCTTGCCCGCCACCTCACACTCGTAGCCGTCGTCGAAGAGCACCTTGTAGCGGCCGTCCCCCGAGTCGCGGGTGATGGTCCCCGAGTAGAAGTAGCCGTTGGATGACCACTTGGCCACCACGCGCAGACCCACGAAGCTGCTGCCCTGGGAGGGGGTCAGTTTGGGGTCGGCGGGGGGCAGGCTCTGCAGGGGGGGGATCTCGGGCGAGCCTGAGCGGGGCAGGGAAGAGGCTGCTGCCTTGTCAGGGGGCTGGGCGGCGATGGGGATGTACTGCTCCTCCGAGGACGTGGCGCTGGAGGTGTCTTCCCCTCGCGCACGGTGCAGAGCGTGCATCATCTCCCTGGGGGGAAGTGGGGTGGGGAGTGTGCAGAGTGGGCGAGGGGCAGATGACGGAGAGGGAGGGGGTGGGTGACGGAGGGGGAGGAGTGAGGGGGTAGGTGATGGAGAGGGAGGGGGAGGGGTGGGGTGGGTGATGGAGAGGGAGGGGTAGGAGTAGGAATGGTCAGGGTGGAAAGAGGGTGGGGGTGGGGAAGGAAGGATGGACACAAGAGTACAGCAGTGAATGGAACATTTCTCTGTCACACTGCTTTCCAGTATCACTACCTCTGACCTCATACCAGAGGCCCGTGTCAGACCACAGGGCCGGAACACGTTGCGAACTGGTGTCAACCCTCTGTGGGACTAGGCCCGCGATAGCTCCCTGTGTCAGGCCAGTGGGGCAGACCCTCCCACCCAGGGTCCGAACACCCCCTCTACAAGCTTGCTCTCACCACCCGGGCTGGAGATCAGCACTGGAACTGGAACTCCCAGGGCCGGGGTGAGAGTGGGGAAGAGTCTTGGATCTCTCCTGGATTTTCCGAGCATAGGATGCCGGGGGGATCGCTTCATCTGAACCTCCCTGTGAGGTGGGAGTGTGGGTGGTAGCTGTGCACAGCAAGCTCCCACAGGCAGCTAACACTTCAGTACTGGTCGATACACAATAGGCAGGACCACAGCAAGATCCCTCCTCCTTTTCTACGCTGGGCTCCGATACCTCCGCTCAAGAGACCAGTAGTGGGAACTGCCGAGGACGCATCGAGCCCCAGCTTCCTGCCTCAGTTGTGGAGGAACCACACGCAAAGCTTACACCATTTTCATCAGCCAGTCACCCTCAGAGCAACCAAGGAACAGGTCAGGGTCCCAAGTGTCATCTCCAAGATTCCTACCTCTCCCGGGTCAGTCAGACCGTCAGGATTGGGCTCAGCCTAGGTCATACGGAGCTGAGCAGACCTCGTTTGGACTGTCATGAGCAGTTATGGGCTCCGTATCTAAGAGAGGATGGGCTGGCATTGGAGAGGCTCCAGATGAGGTTTGCAAGTATGACCCAGAAATGAGAGGACTGACACACGAGGAGAATTCCATGGCCCTGGGCCTGTACCTGCTGGAGTTTAGAAGAATGAGGAGGGGATCTCATTGCCTCTGACCAAACACTGAAAGGCCTAGGAAGAGTGAGGATGGAGAGGGTGTTTCCTGTAGCGGGGCAGAGGCTAGAACCAGAGGGCAATGCCTCAGACTAGAGGGACGTCTCTTTAGAAAAGAGGAGGTATTTCTTTGGCCAGAGGGTGGTGACTGTGGAGTTCATTGCCAAAGACGGCTGTGGACGCCAAGTCATTGGATACATTTAAAGCAAATCTGAGAATCAAATGTGGGAAGGCAGGGGAGTGGGTTTGGGAGGAAAACCGTTTGAGTTATTTAGATGGGCTGTTCAATAAGCAAGGTTTAGAAGGATATGGTCCTAATGTGGGCAATGGGATCATCTCGATGGGCAAAGAGGAATTGGTGCACTTTCTGGCCTTTACCACTCTGCGAGTGGGGAACACGTGAATAGCTCCCCTTTAGCTGACAGGGAGATGATGGAACGAATGGAGCACACTAGAACTATGAACCAGGATTTTTCTCCCAGAGACACACAGCAGGCCCACTCACCTGCTGACTGTGGAGCGGATGGGGGGCCGCCCCCTCTTTCCTCGGCCCCGGGGAGCTGGGCTCCGTGGGGCGGGTCTGGTGTTCACAGAAGCTTCGTCACTCTCCGCCACACCGGACAACAGGTGTTTCGGTGACCAGTTGTGGGCTCCAACCCTCCGCGGGCTGACGGTAAATTCCAAAGGAAAACACAAACAAAAACAGAAATCCAGAAGGTGAATATAAGTCACGGGCAGACAGGCCGATCTAACCAGGAAACACCATTGCTAACAGTGGAACACTAGCCAAAGTCATTCCTTCCACCACCGGTGGGGTATCACACTACACTGCGCAATAGGGCATGTACTGGTGAAACTGAGAACCACAGGAGCTCCAATCTGTACGTAACTCGTGCAGTGCCTGCTCTGCAAGTGAATAATGGGAGTGTGTGATGGGACGGTGTAGAGGGAGCTTCACTCTGTGTCTGACCCCAGGAGTGTGTAATGGGACAGTGTGGATGGAGATTCACTCTGTGTCTGACCCTGGGAGTGTGTAATGGGATGGTGTGGAGGGAGCTTCATTCAGTGTCTGACCCTGGGAGTATGTGATGGGATGGTGTGGAGGGAACTTCACTCTGTGTCTGACCCTGGGAGTGTGTGATGGGATGGTGTGGAGGGAACTTCACTCTGTGTCTGACCCTGGGAGTGTGTGATGGGATGGTGTGGAGGGAACTTCACTCTGTGTCTGACCCTGGGAGTGTGTGATGTGATGGTGTGGAGGGAACTTCACTCTGTGTCTGACCCTGGGAGTGTGTGATGGGCTAGTGTGGAGGGAACTTCACTCTGTGTCTGACCCTGGGAGTGTGTGATGGGATGGTGTGGAGGGAACTTCACTCTGTGTCTGACCCTGGGAGTGTGTGATGGGATGGTGTGGAGGGAACTTCACTCTGTGTCTGACCCTGGGAGTGTGTGATGGGATGGTGTGGAGGGAGCTTCACTCTGTGTCTGATCCCGGGAGTGTGTGATGGGATGGTGCAGAGGGAGCTTCATTCAGTGTCTGACCCTGGGAGTGTGTGATGTGATGGTGTGGAGGGAACTTCACTCTGTGTCTGACCCTGGGAGTGTGTGATGTGATGGTGTGGAGGGAACTTCACTCTGTGTCTGACCCTGGGAGTGTGTGATGTGATGGTGTGGAGGGAACTTCACTCTGTGTCTGACTCTGGAAGTGTGTGATGGGATGGTGTGGAGGGAACTTCACTCTGTGTCTGACCCTGGGACTGTGTGATGGGACGGTGTGGAGGGAACTTCACTCTGTGTCTGACCCCGGGAGTGTGTGATGTGATGGTCACTGTGTCTGACCCAAGCTGACCAAGGACGAGATGTTGACGAGACACGTAGCAGAGGTGTGGATTGTGGACGTGAGAGTGAGGGGGCCAGAGTGACTAACGGAAGCAGCCCACCACTGATTCACAGACCCCGACGCTCGGTAAAACATGCAGCCCCACCTCAGCTTGCTTGGTGAACCTCTGCCCACAGGTGCGACGAATTCCCGGGAGTCGGTGCCTCCAATCCGGCCTCGTGGGACGCTCCCGCCCCGGCCCCGCTCGTGTACCGCGTGCCCCACGGCCCCGCCACCGCTGCTGCTGCTGTGTGCCAGCGACATGCCGCTGCTCGCCCCGCTGGAGGCTCGCAGCAAGCTGGAAGCTTTCGAGGAGAAGGAGCTGATGTCAGCCAGGTCACCCGAGGTCAGGGAGCCGGTGGCCTGGGATGGGGAGACCTCGTTCTCATACTCCCGACTCTCCAGCACTGGCTCCTCGCTCTCCTGAAATAAAAAACACGACAGTTCACCGACACTGGGTACATTTATAAGGGTAAGGACTAGCTTTATTTGTCATGTACGTTGAAACTGGTCTCACCTATCACCCTCCAGCGTGTACCCGTTCCCCCTCCCGCTCCTCCCCAATTCTTATTCTGGCTTCTTCTCCCTTCCTTTCCAGTCCTGATGAAGGGTCTAGGCCCGAAAAGTCTACCGTTTAATCCTCTCCATAGATGCTGACTGACCCGCTGAGTTCCACCAGCACTGAGCGTGTGATGTCCAGCATCAGTGGAATCCTCTGTATTTGCATACCTCACCTGTGCGTCTGGTATGACACGGTAAAGTGCAGCACAGGACAGGCCCCTCAACCCACAACGCCTGTAACCAAGCATGAGGCCATTAAGCTAAAGCCTTCTGCCTGCACAGAATGGACCTGTTCACGTGTCTCTCTCACAGCCTCTCAAACACGGTCACCGTCTCTGCTTCCACCAGCTGCCCAAGAGATCATACCTGGCACCCACCACTGTGTCAATACAAAAAAACTAGCCTCACTATTTCAGAAAGCCCTCAAGCCAGGGGAAAGTGTCATAGTTGAAGGATCCCCTGCAAAAGGGCAGAGATGGGCAGGAATTTTGTCCCCTGGAAGGCTGGAAAATTGAGGAATTCATGTCCAGAGATCACAAAAACTCCAGCGTTAAAGTTTCAAAGCAGGGAGCGAGATGTCCCTGGGACAGGGAATCACAGATGGGGGGCAGGGGCTCTAATTCCTAAGAACCCTCCTGCTATTTATTCTCCCCATTTCTCAGTTCTCCTCGCGGGGGAGGGGGGAGATTTATCGAAGTATACAAAATTATGTGTGGTTTAGAAATGGTGAATTCATGAAGGCTTTCTTCCCTCGGGCTGGGTGAGCCAGAACTGAAGGTTGCAGGTTAAGGGTGAAAGGTGAAATATTTAAGGGGAACCAGAGGGGGAACTTCTTCGCTCAGAAGGTAGCGCGAGTGTGGACAAGAGGAGGTGGATGCGGGTTTGACTGTAATATTTAAAAGAAGTTTTGATAGGTACACGGATGAGAGGGGTATGGAGGGATATTTTCCAGGTGCAGGTAGATGGGACTAGGTGGAAAACCAGACTGGCATGGTCTAGATGGCCAAGGGGCTTATTTCTGTGCTGTCGTGATCTTCGAACACCTGTCAGCCTTAGCAAGTGGCTTCCCCACAGCCCTCGCCTGCTCTCACCTCTGTCACCTTTCGGTCCACCTCCTGCCCATTCACGTACACGATATCCGTGATGACCCGGGTTATCACCGTCCGCACCTCCCTGATCGTCCGGACGTGCCTGCGCAGGTGACAACCAGCCGGAGGTGCCGGCAGCTCAAAATCGTCCTCCTCCTTCAGCGGCGTTTCGGGTGGCAAGGGGGAGAGATCAGACAATTACTGGAACTGTGAACCAAGGCAGACACAAGGCGTTGCCTACAGCAAAGGTGCATACATCAGGATGCTTCCTATCAACTACAGCTTGGCATTCAATGCTATCATCCCCTCAAAACTAATCAATAAGCTTGAAGACCGTGGCCTCAATATCTCCTGGTGCAAATAGATCCTTAATAGCCGACCCCCGTCAGTTCAGATTGGCAACAATATCTCCTTCAGGCAGTTGCACCACAGAGCTGCTGTACTCACTTTATGCCTATGACTGTGTGCATAAGTACAGCTCCAATGCTATCCATATTCACGTTTGCTGACCACACCACTGTTGTTGACTGAATCAAAGGTGGTGACCAATCAGCATATAGGGCAGAGATTGAAAATCTGGCTGAGTAGTGCCACAATAGCAACCTCTCACTCAGTGTCCAAAGGCCAAGGAGCCGATTATCGACTTCAGGAGGGGGAATCTAGAGGTCCATGAGCCAGTCCTCATCGGAGGATCAGAGGAGGAAAGGATCAGCTACTTTAATTTCCCGGTGTTATCATTTCAGAGGGCCCAGCATGTAAGTGTAATTACAAAGAAAGCACAGCACCACTTCCACTTCGAAGTTTGTGAAGATTTCGCATGACATTTAAAACTTTGACAATCTTCTATAGATGTGTGGTGGAGAGTATACTGACTGGTTGCATCACAGCCTGGTATGGAAACACTAATGCCCTTGAATGGAAAATCCTACAAAAAGTAGTGGATACGGCCCGGTCCATCACAGGTTAAGCCCTCCCCACTATTGAGCACATCTACATGAAGCACTGTCCCAGGAAAGCTGCATCCATCATCAGAGACCTCCACCACCCACATCATGCTCTCTTCTCACTGCTGCCATCAGGAAGAAGGTACATGAGCCTCAGGACTCACACCACCAGGTTCAGGAACAGTTCTTATCCCTCAACCATCAGGCCCAGAGGGAAAAACTTCACTCAAGTTGACTTATCATTGAAATGTTCCCACAACCAATGGACTCATCTTATGTTCTCAATATTTATTACTTATTTATTATTACTTATCTTTGTATTTGCAGTTTGTTCTCATTTGCACACCTTGTTGGGGCAGTCTTTCATTGATTGCATTACAGTTATTTGATTTTTCTAAGTATGCCTGCAAGAAAATGAATCTCAGGGTTGTGCATGCTAACGCACATGTACTTTGATAATGAATTATAATGAATTTACTTTGAACCTTGAAACACAAAAACCCGCCTGGTTAAATCTCAAAGCCAACCGGAATCATTACGGAATCAGCAAGACTTACTTTCCGTCACTAAACCTAACGGCGATTTTGATTCTGACGTGCTGTTCCAGTCCAGCAAGCCCGTACTGCCCAATTACACCAGTCATCCTACTGACCTGTACACCGTTGGACTGTGGGAGGAAACCAGGGCACCCGGAGAAACCCTACACAGTCACGGGGAGAGCATTCAAACTCCTCACAGTGGGAACTGAACCCAGGTCGTTGACACTGCAAGAGCATTGTGTTAACCGCTGAGCGATCCAGTTGATATTCTGCGTGGTTCTGCAGAGTTACTGCCATTGCAGGGATGGTTATGACTCATGCTACTAACCACAGGTAGTGACTTCAGGGGAAGAGTCAGAGGCCTGATCAATAAAAGATTTATACTGATTCAATTTTAATTCATTATTGGTTAACCGAAGCGCATGGGCACTAGTTGACTTCTGCAAGTGGCCCAACTAATACTTAGCTTTGTATTTGAATGACTGTAGCAGCATGATAGCATGGTATTTAGCTATTAGATCACCAGCGATATGGGTTCAACACTGTCTGTAAGGAGTTTCTACGTTCTCCCCCATGACAGCACGGGCTTCCTCCGAGTGATCCAGTTTCCCACGCATTCCAAAGTCGCATGGGTTGGCAGGGTCACTGGTCACCAGCGTAACAGGGCAGCATGGGCTCTTGGAACGAACCCAGCCTTATCTAGATGATATGAGTTCCAGTTTACTTTAAAGAAGAAATATTTCCCTGGATTAAGTAGTTTGAGTTTTGAGTGAACCAGCCACCTTTCTGGAACTTTCTAGAGCAAACCTGCCATGCTTCAGGGGCTATTTCCTATCCTGTGTATATTCAATGCTCAGTGCCGAAGCTCGAACTTCCAGTGTTGTACAACTGGTTTAGAACATAGAACAGTACAGGCCATTCGACCCACAATGTTGTGCTGACCCTTTAACTAAGAAAGATCAATCTAACCCTTCCACTTTCCTTTCACCAACATGTCTGTCCAAGTGTCCTAACACATCTGATAGGTGGGAAGCTTTACCTCCTCGACAGAGGTGTGCAAAGGCTTTAATTTTTGTTTCAGTGTCAGTTCCTGCACTGGACTGCTCTTTTCCCGCTCTCAGTGCCAGCCCCAGTCTCTGGGATTCAGAGCCAGCACCCCCACGCCTCTCTCCCGCTGGGAGGAAGGGAATTGGGGGAGAACAAAGGGTGCACCTAGACCTGTCGGCTGGCGGGCAGACACAGCTCTCTCTCAGGGCAGCCTCTCCACCAGGAACGTGAGCAGCCAGCTTTGGCTCACTGCTGTACAGGAAGGTCTGGTAGGTGAGGTTGAAATAAAAGTTGTGAATCAATTGAATTTTATATTAAAAAAAAACAGACAGCCTCGTTACCTGACTGGGAAGCGATTCAGTGTTTCGATCATCTGATCCCTGCTTCACGTGGTAGGACGTGCTTCTTGACCGCATCATGGGCTTCCCGGGCGTCTCCTCTGTCTGCACCATGGCGTCACAGGACAGGAGCTTCCTGTAGCCCTCCTGAGACGGGCTGCTGATGGAGGTGCTGGTCTGGGTACTGGTGTGCATGACCGTGAGATCCAGGGGACTCCAGGGGCGCCCGACCCCAGACACAGCCTGCCCGCTTGCTCTGGCATCCAACATCTCCATCCCATCGTCCTTGAACGCAGCCGGAAGAGTCCTGGCCTCGGGAGCTTCCCCTCCCTTCACCTTCCCTGCCTCCGGGAGCTCCTGGCTGCTACTGACAAATTCCATTACCTCTTCCTCGCTCTCCTCCGGACTCCTGTCCATAGGCTTGCCAGTGCTAGGATCTGGCATGGACTCCTCAGGAGTTTCCCTGACCTCCCCCTCCTCCCCGCCATCTGGAGGGGTCTGGGTATCCAGGACCTGGCCCTGGGAACGTCGCCTCGTCTGCGGATGGCGCTGCCAGGCCACGTGCCCCTGGCTCGGATCGTCAGATTCCTCCTCGGTGTCTGGGAGGCTGTACGTCCCACTGCTGGAAAGGAGAGGGCGCACGGTCACCAATGGAGACAAACAGGAGAAGGAGCCCCTACCCCAAGAGCACTCGCTGCGCAGGCAGCACGGTAGTACAGCGGTTAGCGTTAACGGTCAACAGCGCCAGCGACCGCGAGTCAATTCCCACCCTTCTGTAAGCTGTTAGTACCTTCTTCCCGTGACTGCAGGCGCAGGCACATTTACAGTTCACTTTTCAACTTGGAAAGGAAATCAAAGGTTTACAGGGATTTGGGCCAAATGGGGTTGAGTGGATAACATGGACTAGATGGGCCAAAGGGTCTCTTTCCGTGCTGTATGACTCTGTGACTGATGGTCACTGAAGTTTAGAAGAGGAGGGTATGGAGCAGTCTGACATGGGGGGGGGGGGCAGTCCGACAAGACTGAGTAGGGAAGAGATTTCTTTAAGCGGGAGGGGTTGTTGACCCACCGCAGTGAGCTGTGGTGTTCTCTCAGCGACAGCATCCCACGTCGAAACTGGTTTGACTTTGTGTCACCAGAGAGGACTACAAGGGGTTAACTGTGGTGCCACCTGTAGGCCCAAGGCCCAATGAAGACAGGGAGCAACAGGACGCAACAGACCCTCACACACACCCGCTCAGCCGAAGGAAGTTACCGAAAGGGGGTGGCGGACTCCTCCTGTGCTCTCGCCTCCGTCTCTCGCCTCGCCTCGCACACGCGACTGAACACCGACGGGCTCGTCACAACGCTGCTAGCAAAGGAAACGCTGAGTTAGACTCGGCCGAGCACGGTTGTCCAGTTACCCCCGAATACCCACACGTGCCCCAAGTTAGCCCAACAACAGCACTCAGGAAATGGCAAGGTATTGTTGGATTAGTGTAGAATAGCTATATTTTCTTATGGAATACCTTGTCTCTGATCTAAAGGGGCATCCAACTATTCTGAGGTTGTGCCCTCTGGTCAGGTTCTCCCACTCTTACTCTATTTAGGAGACGGGCTCTTTGGGAGAGATCCTTCCTGACCCGTGACCCTGGCACTTACACACCACACATGTGCCTCGCTCTGCCTGAGATATCTGGAATGCTTGCTGGTATGTTTATATAATCAGTCATATATGTTTAATTGCTCAGTAAATTCTCTAGTAATTGTTGTACAGCTGCTTCTGTATTTTTCTAGAAGCTTCTCAGATTTCCTGCAGCAGGTGTCACCCGCTTGAATCTAGCTATTTTATGGGCTAATTGCTATCACAATGTTCGAAGTACATTTCGTATCAAAGCATGTATACTTCACACAATCTTGAGATTCATCTCCTTACAGGCAGCCACGAAACAAAGAACCCAATAGACCCAGTAAAAACAAAAGAAGACTGTGAAACACCCAGTGTGCAGAGAGAGACACAAAAAAAAAACAAATTGTGCAATATTAAAGCAAGTAGGCAGCATTCAGAGTTGAAATTCACAAAGCCAGGCATCACTGAAGCCAATTCAACAAACACCACGGAGCAGTGAGCTGAACCAGCCTGTCTCTCGCCTCCAACTCCGACACCCCGACCATTTCAATCTGGCCCAGCGTTCAGATCAGCTAAACTGGGTCATTCCCCACCCTCGCCCTCTGTCACCTTGAAAAGGCCAGTACCCAAGCTTCCCGATTCGGCTCGGCTTTTAAACCAACCAAACTTCTGACCACACCACAAAAATGCCAAATCGTGACACTCGACAGGGAAGCCACAGGTCACTGTTTGCTGTGATCGTTTACCAGAAGCGGTGTGAATAACAAAGAATATAGGTGCTTTTACTGCAATGTTGTTATCTCCAGTCGGAGTATGAATTGACCACAACTCTTTTTTTTGTTTTCTCATTTGTTTGTTTGTTCTTTGTTCTTGTAACAAAATGACCACAACCACAAAGTTTCACGCCTCATTCCTGACTTCTGGAGAGCCTCTGGATCAATCACCAGATCCAACGGTATCTAAGGAAAACAGCGGACCATTCAGGCCCTCTCACTTGTCTTCAGTCTCAGCCGATGGTATGTCCAAGTCCCACTCCCAGCACTCACACACAGGACCAAGGCTGGCATTCCAACACGGTGCTGACGGAGTGCTGCATTGTCAGAGGAGTCCGGCTGCAAACCGAGGCCCAATATTTACTCTCAACCAAACTCACCCACAGATGTTCTGGACCAAATCACAATGCAGCTCTGGGATCTAGCTGTGCAGAAACAGACCCATGACGGCACCTCAAAAAGAACCGGGCTGGCTGCTAGTACGTGGGCTTCTCTTGAAGCTGTGGAAAGTTGCTACCGGAAACCAGGCCACACACACACACACACAATGCTGGAGGAACTCAACAGGCCAGGCAGCAACAACAGAGAAGAGTACAGTCGATGTTTCGAGTCGAGACCCTTCAGCAAGACTTTAGGGATTGTGCCGAAGGGTCTTGGCCTGAAACGTCAACTGTACTTTTTTCTAGAAATGTTGCCTGTACTGCTGAGTTCCTCCAGTATTTTGTGTGTGTTGCTTGGATTCCCAGTGTCTACAGATTTTCTCAATTGTGATTGGAAACATGCAGGTCATTATTGAAGGCAGAGCAAAGAGGCAATTGTTTTGACTGGGGACAGTCAAACTGCAGCCAGTTTCTGTATCATAATTGGACATATTTCAAAGTTCAAAGCAAATTTTATTATCAAAGTACATACAGTGGCATGCAGAAGTTTGGGCACCCCGGTCAAAATTTCTGTTACTGTGATTAGCTAAGCAAGTAAAAGATGAACTGATTTCCAAAAGGCATAAAGTTAAAGATGACACATTTCTTTAATATTCTAAGCAAAATTACTTCTTTATTTCCATCTTTTACAGTTTCAAAATAACAAAAAAGGAAAAGGGCCCAGCAGGTACATAGTAACACCCCCTTTGGCAAGTATCACAGCTTGTAAACACTTTCTGTAGCCAGCTAAGAGTCTTTCAATTCTTGTTTGGGGGATTTTTGCCCATTCTTCCTTGCAAAAGACTTCTAGTTCTGTGAGATTCTTGGGCCGTCTTGCATGCACTGCTCTTTTGAGGTCTATCCACAGATTTTCGATGATGTTTAGGTCGGGGGACTGTGAGGGCCATGGCAAAACCTTCAGCTTGCACCTCTTGAGGTAGTCCATTGTGGATTTTGAGTTATGTTTAGGATCATTATCCTGTTGTAGAAGCCATCCTCTTTTCATCTTCAGCTTTTTTACAGGCGGTGTGATGTTTGCTTCCAGAATTTGCTGGTATTTAATTGAATTCATTCTTCCCTCTACCAGTGAAATGTTCCCCATGCCACTGGCTGCAACACAAGCCCAAAGCATGATAGATCCACCCCCATGCTTAACAGTTGGAGAGGTGTTCTTTTCATGAAATTCTGCACCCTTTTTTCTCCAAACATACTCATTAGTTCACTGCAGCCAAAAAGTTCTATTTTAACTTCATCAGTCCACAGGACCTGTTTCCAAAATGCATCAGGCCTGTTTAGATGTTCCTTTGCAAACTTCTGATGCTGAATTTTGTGGTGAGGACGCAGGAAAGGTTTTCTTCTGATGATACTTCCATGAAGGTCATATTTGTGCAGGTGTCGCTGCACAGTAGAACAGTGCACCACCACTCCAGAGTCTGCTAAATCTTCCTGAAGGTCTTTTGCAGTCAAATGGGGGTTTTGATTTCCCTTTCTAGCAACCTTACAAGCAGTTCTCTTGGAAAGTTTTCTTGGTCTTCCAGACCTCAACTTGACCGCCACCGCTCCTGTTAACTGCCATTTCTTAATTACATTATGAACTGAGGAAACGGCTACCTGAAAACGCTTTGCTACATTCTTATAGCCTTCTCCTGCTTTGTGGGCATCATTTATTTTAATTTTCAGAGTGCTAGGCAGCAGCTTAGAGGAGCCCATGGCTGCTGATCGTTGGGACAAGGTTTGAGGAGTCAGTATATTTATAAAGCTTGGAAATTTGCATCACCTGGCCTTTCCTAACAATGACTGTGAACAAGCCATAGCCCTAACAAGCTAATTAAGGTCTGAGACCTTGGTAAAAGTTATCTGAGAGCTCAAATCTCTTGGGGTGCCCAAATTTTTGCATGGTGCTCCTTTCCCTTTTTTTCACTCTAAAATTGTACAAAACAAAAATAATACACTAATCTTACTTACAATGTTGAAAAGAATGTTTCATCTTTTAACTTTATGACTTTTGGAGATCAGTTCATCTTCTACTCACTTAACTATTCACAGTAACAGAAATTTTGACCAGGGATGCCCAAACTTCTGTATGCCACTGTATATGTCATCATATACAACCCTGAGATTCATTTTTTTGTGGGCATACTCAGCAAATCTATGGAATAGTAACTACAGAAGATCAATGAAAGATCAACCAGAGCACAGAAAACAAGGAACTGTGCAAATACAAATATAAATAAATAGCAGTAAGTAACGAGAACATGAGATAATGAGATAAAGAGTCCTTAAAGTGAGATCACTGGTTGTGGGAACATTTCAATGATGGGTGTAGTTATCCCCTTGTAATCAAGAGCCTGATGGTTGAGGGATAGTAACTGTTCTTGAAGCTGGTGGTGCGAGTCCTGAGGCTCTTGTACCTTCTACCTGACGGCAGCAGTGAGAAAAGAGCATGGTCTAGGTGGTAGGGATCTCTGATGATGGATGCTGCTTTCCTATGACAGCATTTCATGAAGATGTGTTCTGTGGTTGCGAGGGTTTTACCTGTGATGTACTGGGCCAAATCCACTAAATTTTGCAGGATTTTCTACTCAAGGGCATTGGTGTTTCCACACCAGGCCGTAATGCAGCCAGTCAATATACTCTCCATAACACATCTATAGAAGTTTGTCAAAGTTTCAGATGTCGTGCCGAATCTCTGCAGACTGAAAAGGTGCTGCTGTGCTTCCTTCAAATAGCACTTACATGATGGATCCTCAGAAACCTGTCGATCTGGGTCAACCATGGATGTTGCACCCTAGCTGTCTAGATACACAAGTCAGGGCAGTACGATATGGAGAGCAAGCTGTTGCCCGTGTAGCAAGCTCCGCCTCTCCACGCAGTTAATGAACCCAAAGGAACGATAGAGGCTGATACAGTTTGGTACCAGCAGCAACGCAGGAGTTGCCAGTCAGCATTGAACTCAATGTAGGACTGCCTTAGGGATTCCAGCTCCAGATTTTTCTCTCAGGGTTTATTCCCAAAGCCTTCCCCATGAGTAGATAAAGCCGCAAGACAGTGGAGGTTTGAGACCAGTTTTCCTGCTCCGAGATGAGCCGCCAACCACGGCTGACGAGCCACATCGGCCTGAAGCGACTGGTTGTAAGGTGCCAGGAACCCGTCTTTGTCCCTTTTCCTGTCAGTAGAAACAGTTCCGCCGGGCTTCGTAGCTAAGCCACACATGAAAGCCAGGAACTATTGTCAGAGGCTATTTGAGGTGCACACCACTGGGACCATTTAATAGGTAGTGGGAGATTATCCCCACTACCACCCTGGCTAAGACAACCTTAAGGAATAGTAACACCAAGGAATTAAAGTTGCTAACCCTCTCCACTTCTGATCCCCTGGCGAGAACTGACTCATGGACCTCTGGTTTTCCAGTCTTGAAGTCCAAAATCAGTTCCTTGGTCTCACTGACATTGAGTGAGGGGTTGTTGTTACTACACCACTCAGCCAGATTTTCAATCTCCCTCCGATATGCTGATTCATCACCACCTTTGATTCAGCCCACGACAGTGGTGTCGTCAATCAGAAAACTTGAATGTGGCATTGGAGCCTTCACGGCCACACCATTATAGGTGTAAAGTGAGTAGAGCAGGGGCTCAGCACACAGCCCTGTGGTGCACTTGTGTTGATGAAGATCATAGAGATGTGGTCACCAATCTGAACTGACTGGGGTCTACAAGTTTGGAAATCCAGGATCCAATTGCACAAGGGGGTATTGAGGCCAAGGTTGTTGGAGTTTATCGATTAGTTCTGAGGGGATGATGGTATTGAATGCTCAGCTGTAGTTGATAAAAAAAACATCCTGATGTGGGCATCTTTACTGTCCAAATGCTCCAGGATTGAGAGAAGAGCCAGTGAGACGGCATCTGCTGTGGACCTGTTGCTTCAGCAGGCAAATTGGAGCGGATCCAAGTCACCACTCAGACAGGAGCTGATATGTTTCATCACCAGCCTCTCAAAACACTTCATCACTGTGGATGTAAATACAACTGTGATAATTATGGAGGCAGGTTACCATGCTCTTCTTGGGCACTGGTACAAATGAAGTCTGCCTGAAGCAAATGGGCACCACATACTCGCAATGTGAGACGTTAAAGATCTCAGTGAACACACCAGCCAGTTGGTTAGCACAGGTCTTCAGTACGTGGCCAGACACCCCGTCCAGTCCAGATGCTTTCCATGGATTCACTCTCCCGAAGGCAGCCCGCAAACCGAGATCATAGGATTCTCGGCGGATGTGGGGGTTGGCGACGGTTCCTCCATCTTCTGATGGTCAGAGCGAGCAGGGGAGCCATTGAGCTCATCTGGAAGCGAGGTCCTGGTATCTCCCATGTCGCTTGATTTAATTTTGTCGGAGGTGATAGTGTTCAAGCCCTGCCAGAGCTGTCAAGCATCCCTTGTTAGTTCAAGTTTGGTCTGGAATTTCCACTTTTCCCATGAGATGGCTTTCCAAAGATCATCTCTGCACCGCTTGTAGAATTTCTGGACTCCAGACTTGAATGCCTCTGATCTCAGATCTGATGGTTCACTTAGGGCTTCTGGTTGGGGAAGACTCTTGAGTGATTTAGTGGGGACACACTCATCTACAGCTGTTTTAATGAAGTCCATTAATTGAAGTCCATTATTCACTCAGATATTTTTTGCACCCCGGAGGGATTACGGTTAGGGGGAAAAGGCACGTAGGTGGAGCAGTCTACGGCCAGATCAGCCATGATCTTATCGCATGGCAGAGCAGGCTCGACGGGCCAGAGGGCCGACTCCTGCTCCCTGTTCACATGCTCTCATTTATGTTCTTGTCACAGGCAATGCAATGCACACATACGACGTGTGGGTACTGAGGTAACAGGATGAGCAAGATCTCTCCCAAAGAGCCAGTGTCATGTTCAGAACCCAGTGTAAGGGAAGCATTGGTGCCTTCCAGGATAGCAGCACTCTGTCCCTATCACAAGAGACACTTGTACTCTGGGGAAGTCAAGCACTGACTTCAGCAGGTCCCTTGACAGAAAAATACCAGTGCCCCCATCTCCACAACCACCTGAGAAACAAAGGGACCCGAAAAGGTGGATTTGGAGTGAACTCCACACTCAGAGAATCCAGTCCGACGGGGTGGACACTCAGTTAAGAAAGATGAGGCAAAATTTATTCTCCAAGGCATCATGACTCTTTGGAGATGATTTATGGGGTGAAGGAGCCCAGCAGCAGAGAAGGGCCAAATGGCCTACTTCCATAACTAGCCAGATGGGTTAACGGCGTTTTCCTACGCCGGCGCAGACAGTGCTTGCAGCTATTGCCCTTGTTCTGGAGTTCCATCATCTACAGACGTTGGACTCGTTCGCTGGTGTGAACTCCACTCCACAGCAGGGTCACTCTCAAGAAACCCAGGGAAAAGACCAGTGAAGCAGACAGAATTTGTGGGGTTCAGGCCCAGAAACTTCACAACACAAAGATTCCCCTCTCCAAACTACAACAAAACACCTGCACAAATTCAGAACTCACTGCCTGTCCAGAGGCAGAGACGGGGGTAAAAGAGGGCGGCCATTGTTCTACAAGACTGGCGGGTGGAATCACAGTCACA
The DNA here is from genome assembly GCF_963921235.1 of Mobula hypostoma. Lineage (NCBI taxonomy): Eukaryota > Metazoa > Chordata > Chondrichthyes > Myliobatiformes > Myliobatidae > Mobula > Mobula hypostoma. The sequence goes on from NC_086114.1 coordinate 62,765,405, forward strand.
GTTACCTGGCAACCACACCAGCAGCAGATGTCGACTCTCTGGACAACACGGGCTCTGTGGAGAGGAAACGTGAGAGAGAGGTATCAAAGCCAATGATACAGTGACACAGACGTCACACACCGACTCATCTCTTGGCTGTCAGAATGGGGTGAGGGAGGGGAGGGAATCAGAGAGAGAGCAGAGAGAAAGGAGGGTGGGCAGAGGAGAGAGGAGAGGGAAGGGGAATGCAGGGAGAGGACGTTGAAGGAAATGATGGCGGAGGCAGGAGAAGAGTGAAACGTGGGAAATGGCCGGGAGGTAGGCACCAGAAACAACGTCACCGGCTACAGGTCACAAGTAGAAAACCAGTTCTAGCAAACAAGTGAGCAGTGCACACCGAGAGGATGAACAGTCCGTGCCCATGCCTTCATATTTCACAAGGAATTATGTATAAACTATGTTCTGTATCCCTGTAACACCTCCTCACTAGCCTGAGGGATTTGTGGAGGGTTCTCTCCCAGTGGAGTACAGCGGATCAGGCAGCCGCTCTGGGATCCCTGTTAGCATCAGGCACACTCAAAGTGACAAGATTAAATCTCCCTTAGCCCAGAAAACAAACCACAGATGGAAGGTGCCAACAACATAGGGCCAGGAAGGCTAGATTGTGAGAATACTCCGCCAGGGTAGAGTGTCAAATACATCGAAGGTGAGGGGTAAGTTTTCCCGTAAACACAGAGAGTGGTGGTTGCCTGGAACATGCTGACAGGGGGAGTGGTGGACAGAGTTACGACGGTGATGTTTAACACACACAAAATGCTGCAGAAACTCAGCAGGACTGGCAGCGTCTTGGAAAGGAATGAAGAGTCATCATTTCTGGGTTTCCTGCTCCCGCACAATCTCTTGTGTTTACAAAGGCGATATCGGAGAGGTGTTTAGACAGGGAACGGAGGGATACCGGCAGAACAGATTTAGTTTTTTCCAGCATCGGGTTTGATGAAACATTGTGGGCTGAAGGGGAACCCCAGAGAAGTTTATAAAATTATGAGAAGGATAGGTAAGGCCAGAATCCTTCTCCCAGAGTTGAAATGTCGAGTACTAGAGGACATGCATTTAAGATGAGAAGGAGAAAGAGTTTATCGGGGTTGTGTTTTGCAGAGAGAGAGGTGGGTGCCTGGTGTGGGCTGATGGAGGCTGATACGACAGTGGAGGCACGCAGCAAATTGGAGGCTTTGGAGGAAATACAATAGTGGGATTTAGGGAGTTGAAGACACAGGAAATGAAGGATATGTATCATGTTTAGGGAATTAGTTTAATTCAACATTGGGCTTGGTGAGACATCGTGCACCACACAGCCTGTTTGAGTGTTGCAGTATTCCACCCTGCCCGTGATTCCCAGTTCCCACGAGCACTTCAAACCCCACTCCTTGCAAGGAATGGGCTGGTGCTTTCCCAGCAGTGGCACGGTAGCATAGCGTCAAGCTATTTCAGCAACAGCGGCTCGGGTGCAATTACTGTCACCATCCGTGAGGAATTTGTACATTTTCCCTGCGCCTGCGTGGGCTTCCTCTGGGTGCCCCAGTTCCCCTCGCATTCCAAAGACGGAGGGGTGAGTAGATGTATTTGGGTGAACTCACTGGGACAGAAGGCCCTGAAACTGCGCTGTATGCCAGTCTATTACGCTCCTCAATGCCAATACACAGGGACTGTGTCAATGCAAAGTCTGACACCAAAGCAGACGTATCTCTGCATACACACCCCTCTGTGTACGGGGAAGGTGAAGCTGGGAGAATGGTCACAGACCACCCTGTGTTGTACACCATGTCCCCTCTGGATACAGAAGGACAGGAATGCCACCATCACCCCCACACCTTGCCCTCGTCTTACTCTCTAGACTGAAGAGTTCCGAGTGGTCTCCCTCCTCAGTGACGGGGGTCTCCATCCTCATCCGCAGGCACAGCTTGCTGTCGGTCGCCGAGACAGAGAGAGACTCCGGACTTGGGGAGGTCCGCTGGCTCACATCGACCATCATGTCGCTGGTTGCCATGGTGTTCCCCGGCGTGACATCACTGGTTTCCATGGGATGCACTGCAAGCTCTGCGAAGCAAAGAGAAAAGGTTCTGATCTTAGAGCTACTGATGGATCAGAGATTTCCGAGGTGAAATCCAGGCCAATTTGCCAGTTCCCGGGGTGCAAGAAAGTGGTAGCTAATGGGCTCAATACAATATTTAAGGAAAGTTTAGATAGGTACATGGATGAGAGGTGTCTGGTGTCCATGCAGGTATATGGGACTAAGCAGAAGACTGGGTTAGCATGGACTAGATGGGCCAAAGGACCTGATTCTGTGCTATAAAGCTTTATGATTCTCTGGTGGAGTTGTCCTGGCCATGTCTGGCAGCCAAGAGGAGTTTTGATAAATCATAGCCGATTTATTTTCCCTCTTAACCCCACTCATGAAGCACGGAAAAGGAAAACTGGATTAAGAACAGGCAAGAAAGAGGCTTAGAGCAGGGGTCCCCAACCCTTTTTGCACCGCGAAGCGGTTGAATATTGACAATATTCTTGCGGACCGGCCGACCGGTGGGGGGGGGGGGGGGCTGCTGTTCAAGTAGGGTTAAACTCACCTCAACATGTCTTTTACAGTTAGGGCTGCCAACTTTCTCACTTCCAAATAAGGGACAAAAGTAGCAGTCAAATCCCGGGACACTTTACCCCAGGAAAGACTACCATGACCATGAAGCCTTGCGCGGGCACCTGTGTGCGCACGCGCGTACGTGCTGATTTTTCTCCCACAAATCAGTTTTCCCTTCATCTTCCCGACTATACTGTACATACATTATTTCTACTTTACATAGGCTGTGTATTTATCATATCATTCCTGTTTTTACTATATGTTAGTGTTATTTTAAGTTTTATGTGTTATTTGGTAGGTTATTTTTTTGGGTCTGGGAACGCTCACAAACTTTCCCCATATAAATTAATGGTAATTGCTTCTTTGCTTCATGCCATTTCGGCACAAAAGGTTTCATAGGAACGCTCTACCTTAGCGGGGGAAATACGGGACAGTTGGCAACCCTATGTTCAAGTTCAACAGTGCGTGACAGGGAATGAGGAAAGGTGCAGCTGACTCATATCGTTTCCTCGCTGCCCGGTACCGGTCCACGGCCCGGTGGTTGGGGACTGCTGGCTTAGAGAGATTGGGGAAGGCGGGGAGGGAGGGGATGAGAGAGATGGCCACAGCAGGAGTGGATCAGCTGAATGGCCGACATCCTCACGATGAGTAAGCTGTGAACCTACCGATGGGAGTGCTGTGCCGAGGACCGGGCTTCAGCTTGCCGAGGAGAGGCGGGGTGGCACCACTAACCGGCTGGATGACGTCACCTTCCTTCGGGAGCGTGAAGTGGAACGGAATTTCTGGGGCAGGGAAGCCGGGGAGAGGGTAACAGGAAAAGACAAACGTTAACAGGGGGAAATAGGCCGAGGAAGCCGGCAACAGCAAACAACATCTGGCCCACACATCCACCCTTCTCCAAGCATCGTGCTCTGTGGAGCTATGTAACGTTAGATGTGGATTGAAACCATTCAGCCCATCTGTGCACACTGGTCTTTACAAACAACGCCCCCACCCCTTTCCCAAATATCCTCATTGGACCCAGGACCCAGGGCCCAGAGGCACAGATGGCTCATTACTGAACTACCTTTGCCACACTAGTGCGGAATGGACTTTTTGCAAAACATTAAGATCTAATCAGAATGTACCCAGTGTCACCCACCAGCCTCGTTGGGCTAGAAGGTATCAAGATTTGTACCGACCACCTCCAGCCCCTCCCAACTCCAGCAGCCACACCCTCCCTCCCTCCTCTCCACCTCGGGTATCTGGCTCCAAAGTTACTGTGAACCTCTCACCAGGCCGCTGCGTGGACCCACTAATGGACTGGCACTGACACTCAAATCTTAACCCCCTCCAGCTGACAACAGTAAGACCAGGCACAGAATCAGCCCACTCAGCCCATCAAGGCTGCTCTGCATTCGAGCATGACTGATTTATTATCCCCATCAACCCCACTTTCCTGTCCTCTCCCTGTAACCTTGATGCACTTACTGACCAAGAATCTACCAACCTCTGCCTTAAATATACCTAATGATTTGGTGTCCAAAGCCAATTCCATAGATTCACCGCCCTCTGGCTAAAGAAGTTCCTTCTCATGTCTTTTCCGAAGGGATGCCCTTGTATACTGAGACTGTGCCCTCTGCTCCCAGACTCCCCCACTATTGTAAACATCCTCTCTGCGTCCATATTATCGAGGCCTTTCAATATTCCGGTGGGTTTAAATGAGACCTCTCCCTCCCATTCTTCTACTCCAGCAAGTACAGGCCCAGAGTTTAACCCTTTTCATTCCCAGGATCATTTTCGTAAACCTTCGCTGGACCCTCTCCAATGTCAGCACATCCTTTCTTAGATATGGAACCCAAAACTGCTCACAATACTCCAAATGTAGTCTGACCATTGATGGAATATGAAAGAAAGCCAGCCAATAATATAGAAGACGATGCCAAAGGTTTCTTCAGATACATAAAGTGTGTTAGAGGCAAGGATAGATATCAGTCTACTGGAAGACGATGATAGAGAGGTAGTAATGGGAAACAAGGAAATGGCAGATGAACTGAATAACTATTTTGCATTAGTCTTCACTGTGGAAGACAACTTTTAGTTTGGTGAAAGTTCCAAGTGACAGGGGTCATGAAGTGTGTGAAGTTACCATTACTAGGGAGAAGGTGCTTCCAAAACTGAAAGGTCTGATGGCAGATAAGTCACCTGGGACCAGATGGTGTACACCCCAGAGTTCTGAAGGAGGTGGCTGAAGAGATTGTGAAGGTATTAGTAACGACCTTTCAAGGATCACTGGATTCTGGAATGGCTCTGGAGGACTGGAAAATTGCAAATGTCATTCCACTCTTCAAGAAGGGAGAGAGGCAGAAGAAAGGAAATAATCGGCCGGTTAGTCTGACCTCAGTGGTTGGGAAGGTGTTGGAATCGATTATTAAGGATGTGGTTTTGGGGTACTTGGAAGCACGTGATAAAATAGGCCATAGTCAGCATGGTCCTTCAAGGGAAGATCTTGCCTAACAAATCTGTTGGAATTCTTTGAAGAAATAGCAAGCAGGATAGACAAAGGAGAATCGATTGATGTTGTGTATTTGGATTTTCAGAAAGCCTTTGACAAAGTGCCACACATGAGGCTGCTTAACAAGCTATGAGCTCATGGTATTACAGGAAAGATACTAGAATGGATAAAGCAGTGGCTGATTGGCAGGAGGCAAAGAGTGGGAATAAAGGAAGCCTTTTCTAGTTGGCTGCCGATGACCAGTGGTGTTCCACAGGGTCTGTGTTGGGACTGATTCTTTTTATGCTATATGTCAATGATTTGGATGATGGAATTGATGGCTGTTGCAAAGTGTGCAGATGATATGAAGACAGGTGAAGGGGCAGATAGTTTTGAAGAAGTAGAGAGGCTACAGGACTTAGACAAATTAGGAGAATGGGAAAAGAAATAGCAGATGGAATACAGTGTCGGGAAGTGCATGGCCATGTACTTTAATAGAAGAAATGAAAGCGTTAACTATTTTCTAAATGGAGAGAAAATACAAAAAACTGAGATGCAAAGGGACTTGTGAATCCTTGTGCAGAATTTCCTAAAGGTTAAATGCAGGTGGAGTCTATGGTGAGGAAGGCAAATGCAACGTTAGCACTCATTTCAAGAGGACCAGAATATAAAAGCAAGGATGTAATGTTGAGACTTTATAAAGCACTGTGAGGCCTCACTTGGGAGTATTGTGAGCAGTTTTGGGCTCCTTATCTTAGAAAGGATGTGCTGCCACTGGAGAGGGTTCAAAGGAGGTTCACGAAAATGATTCCAGGATTGAATGGCTTGTCATATGAAGAGTGTTTGATGGCTCTGGGCCCGTATTCACTGGAATTCAGAAGAATGAGCGGTGACCTAATTGAAGCCTATCAAATGCTGATAGACCTTGATAGAGTGGATGCGGAGAGGATGTTTCCTGTGGTGGGGGGGTCTAAGACCAGAGGACACAGCCTCAGAGTAGAGAGGCACCCTTTTAGAATGGAGAAGAGGAGTAATTTCTTTAGCCAGAGAGTGGTGAATCTGGTGGAATTCTTTGCCACAGGCAGCTGGAGGCCAAATCCTTATGTATATTTAGAGCAGACATTGATAGATTCTTGATTCGTCAAGGCAAGAAGGGACTCAAGGGGAAGGCAGGAGATAGAGGCTGAGAGGAAAATTGGATCAGCAATGATGAAATGGCGGAGCAGAGTTGATGGGCCAAATGGCCTAATTCTGCTCCTATTAAGTCCTCTTAAGGCCTACAACACTGGGGTTATCGCTGGTTGAATACCCACGCTGGTGTGAGCACAATTCTCTCTATTGTGGTTATTATTCTATTATAGATCTACTGAGTATGCCTGCAAGAAAAAGTATCTCAGGGTTGTATATGTTGACATATATGTACTTTGATAATAAATTTACATTGAACTTTATAAAGTCTCAGCATTAAATCTTTGTATTTATATTCTAGTCCTTTGGAAATAAATGTTAACATTTGCATTTGACTTCCTTACTAGCAACTCAATCTGCAAGTTAATTTTTTGGGAATCCTGCACGACCTCTTCTTCCACCTGAGGTTCTTAGCGCAAATTCATCCCTTACAACAGCCAAACCGCAACACAGACGGACTGCAAGTTACCTACCACCAGAGCCATCCAGGAGGCTCTTCACCGACTGCTCCGACTGGTTCTCTTCAGCTCCCTGCTTGTGCGCTTGGCCGGGCAGCTCCCCCTCACTGTCGTCCTTCAGGCTCCCAGTCGAGGGCTCAACACGACTGGGTCGTGGCAGTCCCTCCACGGCCTTCCGGTGGTTCCAAGTCTCCACGTCCCTTGGCTCTTGCCGGGGGCTCCCGGCGCTCTGGCTGCCAGGATCATCAGCCTGCACCTTCACCACCAGCTCCACTCGGATATCCCTCCCGGGGTCTGCCACCTCTGCACCTCCTGCACCCGAGGACTGGCAGTCGCCTGGGAGACCTTCCCGCTGCCCTGAGGGCACTGGGCAGATTCCCTGCGAGGACCCACTGCTCTGCTCCTCGCCCTCGTTTGGATTCACGCCGAGGGCAACACAGTTGTCCTCCCCAGAGTGAAGATCACCTTCCCTCCTTTCACTACCTGTCGTTGGAGGCTGCGACCTTTCCAAACTGTGTGGATGTGAGATTCCTACAGACGGAACGTTAACCGATTCACTAGTGTCCTGCTCCATGGGTTCGCCTTCTCTGTCGATTGTTCCTGAGTCCACGTGGCTTTGGGACACCTGAAAGATCCCTCCACCTTCCCTCAGCCCTCCATCCGCCTCCTCTTCAATGTTGTGGTCAACAGAACACAGACACCCCTGCTTCTCACCTTGTGACACAGACCCTTCCTCTCCCTCATCCCCTGGCCTCTTGCTGACAATCGTTGCTTTTGCTATTAACGTGTCCCTGGGCAAATCTGCCCCCTCCGGGGAAGGGTGGACCGGCACCCCTGGAGACTGAGGCGCCTGCGGGGCTAGGTGCTGAGATCCCTCTGACCTCCCGGACTCTCCAGCAGTTCTCAGCTCCTTCACTTCAGCTTTCTGCCCAGGTTCAGCGCCAGCTTCTTCAAAGGTACGTCCCTCAGGAACACTGGATGAGGTAGCCTGGCTTTCTCCAGTCCAGCGCAGGTGAAGGTTCTGAGTTTCCTCCAGCTGACCCACCACAACGATTTCTGTGGTAATCCCTTCCTCAACCTGCGTAGCCTCGCTGTCCTCCAGAATAGCACCGTCGTCCGTCTCCATCGGCTGTGTCCACTGGCTGGCGGACAGCCTCAGCTCAAACGGCTCCCCCGATCCCTCACACATCTTCCTGGCTCCCACAGCCTCAGGCTCCTTCCCTGCTGATCTGCTGTCCGATCCCACATCTCCCTCCTCTCGCACCGGTGCCTTTGCCTGACACTCTGCCTGAGCTTGGGTGGATTTAACCTCTCTGTTGCTGTTAACGTTTTCTGTCAGACTTGGAGTGGGCATAAAAAAATCCTTTAAAAAAAAGAGAAGATTTGCAGTTAGACAAACAAGTCAGCATCTGAAGGGAAAAATCTCACCTAATGGACAAAGCAGTAGAAGCAAAATTAAAGAGATTCTCACAGGATTCCTCCCTCTCTTTAAAAGAGAGGAAGGAGTAGATATCGGACTGCTGCAAAACGATGCTGGACTAATTAAGTATTTTGCATCATCTTCACTGGGAAGACACTAGCAGTACGCTAGAAGCTTAGGAACATCAGGGGGCAGAAGTGAGTGTAATTGCTATTACTAGGGAGAAGGTGCTGGGGAAGCTGAGAAGTCTAAAGTGGATAAGTCACCTGGACTAGATAGACTATACCACAGGGTTCAGAATGAGGTTGCTGGGGAGATTGTGGAGGCATTATTAATGATCTTTCAAGAATCACTAGATTCTGGCATGGTCTCAGGGGACTAGAAAATACCACTCCACTCTTGAAGAAGGGAGAGAGGTAGAAGAAAGCAAATTATAGCCCAACTAGTCTGACTGCAGTGGCTGGGAAGATGTTGGACTCCATTGTTAAGGACGTGGTGTCCAGGTACTGGTTGGACATGATAAAAAGAGGTCAAAGTCAGCATGGTTTCAAGAAAAATCTTGCCTGGCAAATCTGTCGGAATTCTTTGAGAAAATAACAAGCAGAATAGACAAAGAAGAGCCATGGATGTTGTGTACTTGGAATTTCAGAGGGCCTTTGACAAGGTACTGCAAAAGAGGCTCCTGAGCAAGACAGAGCCCGTGGTTTAACAGGAAAGATGATAGCATGGTTAGAGCAGTGGCTGATTGGCAGGAGGCAAAGAGTGAGAACAAAGGGAGCCTTTTCTGGCTGGCTGCCAGTGACTAGTGGTGTTCCGCAGGGGTCGGTGTTGGGACCACTTCTTGTTATGCTATATGCCAATAAATTGGATGATGGAATGGAGTGGCCAAGTTTGCCGACGATACGAAGCTAGGTGGAGGGCAAATAATGCTGAGGAAGTGGAGAAGCAGCAGAAGGACTTAGACAGATTAGAAGAAAAGGCGGAGAGGTGGCGATGTCAGGAATTGTATGGTCATGCACTTTGGCAGAAGGAACAATACGTAGGCCATTTTCTAAATAGGGAAAAAATTCAAATATCCAAGGTGCAAAGTAACTTGGGAGTCCTTGTGCAGGACTCCCAAAGGGTTAACTTGCAGATTGAGTCAGCGGTGAGGAAGGCAAATGCAATGTTAGCATTCATTTCAAGAGGACTAGAATATAAAAGCAAGGATGTAATGCTGAGGCTTTGTAAGGCACTGGTGAGACCTCACTCGGAGTACTGTGAACAGTTTTGGGCCCCTTACCTGAAAAAGAATGCATTGGTGTTGGAGAGGGTTCAAAGGAGGTTCACGAGAATTATTCCAGGACTGAAAGAGTTTATACATGAGGAGCTCTAGGCCTGTATTAACTTAGGAGAATGAGCGGGGACCTCATTGAAACAGTGAATGTTGAAAGGCCTTGATAGAGTGGATTTGGAGGGCATGTTTCCTATGGTGTGAGTCTGAAACCAGAGGACACAGCCTCAGAATAAAGGGATGCCATTGGGAATGAAGTTGAGGAGGAATTTCTTCAGCGAGAGGGTGGAATTCTGGCAGCTGAGGAGGCCAGGTCATTGGGTATATTTAAAGCGGAGTTTGATAGCTTCTTGATTAGTCAAAATGTCAAAGATTATGGGGAGAAGGCAAGAGAATGGGGTTGAGAGGGAAAATTGATCAGCCATGATGAAACGCTGGAGCGGACTAATGACCTAATTCTACTGTTATGATCGGCTGGTTTGTGCAACAGGACCGCCTCATAGAGGAGGGGAATAACTCCTACGTCAGATTATGGACTCACATGAGACAGATCGGGCAGCGTTGGCACAGGAACCAGCTGGCTGGTGGCGAATGCCGGGGCCGAGGCCAGCACTGGGGTGGATGCCTGCGGCTGAGGAAGGGCTGGCTCACTCGGCTCTGCAGGCTGGTCCATCTCCATCAGCTCCTCTCCCTCACACGGCGGCTTCTCTGCCTCACCGACGTCGGCAAGGGGCGCGGAAGTGTCCATTGGCTCCTCTTCTACAAAAGTCAGAGCGAACACATCACAGCTGCTCACGGCCCCCAACCACACCTCCCAGTCTCTGTTTGCACCGAGAAACTCCAAAAGCGGAAGTTTTAAATCTCTCAGCACTTCAGCATTCCTTGCATCCTAACAGCCTGGTACGTTAATTCCAATGGAGGGGAACACAAGGGGCTACAGGATATAGTGAATGCACCTGGTCCATTGTGCACACTTCCCTCCCCACCGACTGCATCTACCAATGGCGCTGCCTCACGAACTTTTCCTCTGTACACTTTCAATCTTATGAACATCCTTCCTATTTAGCGGAACTTCACTCTGTATCTATCTCACCTGTGCTGGCACCTGGGAGCGTGAGAGATGAACTTTATATTTAACACACACACACACACACACTCACTCACAATTAACTAGTCTATTCCATCTCAACCACATATTGTGGTGTTAAGGTCAATATTCTCAATGCCATCCAAATTCCCAAATGGATTTAGAACTAATTTATGATTTTGGATTTTGTGGCAAGTGAAAACTTGCTGTGATCAAGCGTAAAGGGGAACAATAAGAGATCTCAATCAAATAGACAGAGAAAGGGTTTTCACAGGTCCACAGGGGAGAGGGAGCGGGGTTGGGACTGGCAGTGAAGCTCTACCAAAGGACCAGCAGAGATTCAGTGCTGAATGGCAGCCACCTGCGATGTACGGGGGGGGGGGGGGGAACGGTGTGGACTCGACGGGCCAAGCAGCCTTCTCCCACACCATCACAGCCCAGGTTCTCCCAGGCCGGACTGACAAAGGCCACTCATCAGGGGACGTGGCACAAACGGGCAAACATCCCCACTACCCCCGACTCACCGCCCTGCTCCGTGGGGCTGCTGGGGACAATCAAGGGGGTCGGCCCAAACGTCTCCTGCGAAGGGTCAACGACGTTGGAAGAGCTTCTGTAAAAAGAGAGGCACGTGATATGACACAGAGCAATGGAAAAATCCCTGTGAATCACTGCAGCCTCTCTCACTCCCCCCACCACCCTCTGCCTCCAGGCCATTCAGCACACCTACCTGTCCAGGCAATAAGAGGCTGATCCAGACACTCAAGAGGTAGCACGTAGTTAGCACAGAGCTGTTACAACGCCAGCAACACGGGTTCAGTTCTGCCGCTGTCGTGAGGGGTTTCTACATTCTCCCTGTGGGTTTCCTCCGGGTGCTCAGAGTTCCTCCCACATTACAGAAATGTACCGGTTAGCAGGTTAATTGGTCACCTGCGTACAACTGGGCGGTGCGGACTTGTTGGGCCAAAAGGTCCCATTACCATGCTGTATCTCGAAATTTAAAAAAAAATAAGACTCTGCTGGTGCTGGGAATCCTGAGGAACAGAGACAAAATGCTGGAAGAACTCAGCAGGCCAGGTGATCCACGGAGGGGTGAAAACAGTCGCCATCACAGGCCAAGACCCTTCCTTCATCAGAGCCGGAAAGGAAGGTGGGGAAGAGGCCAGAATGAGGAGGTGGCAGGAGGGGTAAGAGTACGAGCTGGCAGGTGACAGGTGAGACAGGTGAGGGGAAAGGTCGGTGGGTGGGGGAGGGGGGGAAGGTCAGTGGTGGGGGAGGGGGGGTGAAGTCAGAAGTTGGGAGGTGATAGGTTGAAAATGTAAAGGGCGGAAGGAGGAATAAAATATGAGAGGACAGTGGGCCAAATCACAAATGGAAGGCGGTGAGGAACCAGAGAAAGACAATGGTCAGGTGGGGGGGGGGCAGGGAAGCAAGTGAGGGGGCCACATGAATGAGGGAAAACCAAAGGGAGTGATTAGCAGAAGTTAGATAAGTCGCCGTTGATGTTGGATTCAGCATTCACTTGCTAGTTTGTACTCCTTCCCCTCCTTTTTCATTCCAGCTTCTACCACCCTCCTTTCCCTCCTATTGAAGAGTCTCAGTTCAAAACGTCGAGTTTATTTCCCTCCACGGATGCTGCCTGACCCACCGAGTCGCTCCAGTATTTTGTGTTGCTGAAGTGCCCAATCCAATTCCCCTCCTATTCCCAATCATTCCTATTTCCATCAAACAGGGATTAGAAACCATAGCAACCAACCAACCAGAAGGGTAACAAGCAAGAGAGCTCTGAGGTGACAGGCGGCAGAGCAAGGCAACTCAATTACTATCCACGTAGTGCTGGCTAATGACAACCCTGAGAGCAAATCATCCAGTCTCTGTGACCAGAAAATCAGGGCTCACCATCGCTAATGTGCGGTTTTGGACAGAGAGACGCTGAAAGGGATTCTCATTGAAACCTGTCAAATATTGAAAGGCCAAGATTGAGTGAACGTAGAGAAGATGTTTCCAGTAGTGGGGGAGTGTAGGATCAGAGGGAATAGCCTCAGAATAGAAGGATGTTGCTTTAGAACAGTAATGAGGAGGAATTTCTTCACCCAGAGGGTGATGAATCTGTGGAATTCACTGCAACAGATGGCTGTAGTGGCCAAGTCATTCGGTATAGAGTATTTAAAGCGGAGTTTGATAGGTACTTTATTAGCCAGGGCGTCAAAAGTTACAAGGAGAACATGGTTGAGGGGGATATTATATTAGCCATGATCAAGTGGCAGAGCAGACTCGATGGGCCAAGTGGCCTATTTCTGCTCATGTGTCCAAACAGTCTACACCACCCTACTTTAACTCAACCTCACACATGACCATGAGCATTGGCCTCACGCACCTTCCCTTGACGCCTCCCTCCCCAAATCTAGCACACCTTCCCCCACCGACCCTCCACACCTTCCCCAGCCGACCCTCCACACCTTCCCCGTCGCCCCTCCACACCTTCCCCCACCGACCCTCCACACCTTCCCCAGCCGACCCTCCTCCACACCTTCCCCGCCGACCCTCCTCCACACCTTCCCCCGCCGCCCCTCCACACCTTCCCCGTCGCCCCTCCACACCTTCCCCCACCGACCCTCCACACCTTCCCCAGCCGACCCTCCTCCACACCTTCCCCCACCCCCCTCCACACCTTCCCCCACCCCCCTCCACACCTTCCCCCACCGACCCTCCACACCTTCCCCAGCCGACCCTCCTCCACACCTTCCCCAGCCGACCCTCCACACCTTCCACCGACCCTCCACACCTTCCCCAGCCAACCCTCCTTCACACCTTCCCCCACCCCCCTCCACACCTTCCCCCACCGCCCCTCCACACCTTCCCCAACCGACCCTCCTCCACACCTTCCTCATCGCCACTCCACACCTTCCCCCGCCGACCCTCCACACCTTCCCCAGCCGACCCTCCTCCACATCCACACCTTCCCCGTCGCCCCGCCACACCTTCCCCGTCGCCCCGCCACCCCACAGTTTTCTCCACTGAGCCACTATGCAACATTTCCTCGTTCCTACCCTAAAGGGTCAGGTCAGCTAACGTGCCGCAGCCAAACCTGCAGCAAGAATGCATTTCACCTTCAGTAAACCAGCTCCCAACAAAAATTAACCGAATTCCTGTCCCAGCACGTTTGGAAGGTAACCAGCTCACAGGATACCCTGTGTTAATTGGTATTCAGCAGGTTCCTTCTCTGACCAGCATGATGGTATTACAGTGCCTGCTGCAAGACAGGGCTTGAATGCCTCCACTCTGTGAGGAGTTTGTATGTTCTCCCCGTGACCATGTGGGTTTCCTCTGGGTGCTCTGGTTTCCTCCCACAGTCCAAAGGTGTACATTTCGGGTTAGGATTAGTGAGCTGTGAGCATATTATGTTGGTGCGATATTTGCCCGCTGCTCAGCACAATCTTTGCTGATTTGATTTGTTGCCAATAACACATTTTACTTTGTGTTTCAATACACATGTGACAAATACAGCTAATCTTTTGATCTTTAGTCTTACTGTCGACTGACGGACAAATCCGGAGCAGAAACAACCGCAGTTCCAACACGAAGACGCAGCAGAAGCCACAGTCTGGAGGAACCCACAAAATGCCAGAGGAACTCAGTGAGGCAGGCAGCATCTGTGCAGGAAAGATGTCGTCTGTCCACATTGAGCCTAGACCCTTCATCTGGGCTGGATTCGAGTATAAATTAAAAGTTTTCAACCCGAAATGTCGAGTATCAGCCTTGATCTTACTGAATCAGCAGGAGCAGGCTCGACGGGCCAGATGGCCGACTCCTGCCCCCGTTTCTTATGTTCTTATCCATTACCCTCACCCACCGAATTGGTCCAGCAGATTGTTATTTATGCTCCACCGTTTCATCCAGTCTGGATTCACCGCCAAAGTCACTGGGAATTTAAGTATTTGTCTGTCTTCAATGGCTCTTCAAAGTACCCCAGCTATACATGCCTGACAGAAGTCAAGGCATCAAACAGAATGACAGCCCCTTTAAGTAATTTACTGACATTTTTTTAGCGTGTCACACCAGTCAGTCAGCCATTCTTCTCTGGCGCGTGGTGTCAGGATTTGGTCTCCTTTCGGATTAACTGGATCACGATATGAACGTTCCTGACTCGGGTCGAGGCCATTTTGTTTTTTACGAGGCCGAGTGGCTGGCTCGATGCTCAACCCGGCACGGATGGATTCGAACTCGGGAGCCTTCGCTCCGGAGTCCAGCGCTGATGCCACTGCGCCACCAGCCGGCCGACTGACATATTGAAAGTGCAGGAAACTATTTCACACACATACACCAAAACAAGGTACTAGTGGGTGTGGAGGGAGGGGTGAAACAAACAGTCCATAGGTGTGTTTTCTGTAGCATAAAACTAGGGATTGTAGCAAACCCTGCCAATTTGCAACAGGTTGGTGGACAGTTGGGAATCACCTGGACGGGTGCAAGGAGTTCCCTCCAGTGAATGTCAGAGGGAGTTGTAGTCAGAGTAACACACGCACAAAATGCAGGTCTGAAGAATAAACACTTGACGTTTCAAGCCGAGGCCCTTCACGAGTCTTAAAGACGTGCCCCAGCCTTAACGTCAACCACAATGGCCACTCCTCTCTCTGTGGCACTGAGGCTATGAAGACTGCCCTGGCTTCTGTGCTCCATGCCCGCTAATATGATGAACTGGTAAGTGAGGCTTCAGGCCTACTCCAGGTTCGGATCTGAGGACCCACTGTTGGTTCAGAAAGCCGCCGTTTGCTTCAGTTGTTCATATGACTTGTTTTTTCCCCCTTCATCTTGCGCATTGGGTGTTGGTTATTTATCTTTTTTCTTTAATTGGGTTCTTTTGGGTTTGTGTCTACCTGTAAGCAAACAAATCTCAAGGTTGTATAATTTATACGTTCTTTGATAATAAATGCACTCCGAATCTCTGAATTCTTCATTCCTCTCCATAGATGCTGCCCGACCTGCTGAGATCCTCCAGCATTTAGTGGGTGTTACTCTGTATTCGGTAAAAGGGGGAAGGTGAAAGCCTGGTGTAATCTGACACTCAGCACATTAAATGCACGGACCCCAGTTAGCCCTGAGCAACAACATCTGGTGACAGGTTAAACGCCTGCACGTTCACCTGCACTCCACACTCCCCAACCCTTGTTTCGGCAGTCCCAGAAACCAGCCATGCAGGAAAGTCGGCAGTCTAATCCTGAAACAGTCTGCACTGTATGCAAATATTGTACAAACTGGCTCGACAGCAATGGAGGTAGGACATCATTAGGATCTGGGCCAGCTGGTGACAAGACCGCAAAGAATTCTACTTCTTAAGATACCACTGGCTGACTACAATAGGAGGACTGTTTGATGGCTCTGGGCCTGTACACACTGGAGCTTAGAAGAATTGCGGGAGGGTGCAGGATCTCATTGAAACTTTTTTTTTTAGGCATCCGTTAGTCTTGTGAGACCATGGATTTGCGCTTTGGAAGGTTTCCAGGGCGCAGGCCTGGGCAAGGTTGTAAGGAAGACCTGCAGTTGCCCATGCTGCAAGTCTCCCCTCTCCACGCCACTGATGTTGTCCAAGGGAAGGGCATTAGGACCCATACAGCTTGGCACTGGTGTCGTCACAGAGCAATGTGTGGTTAAGTGCCTTGCTCAAGGACACAACACGCTGCCTCAGCCAAGGCTTGAACTAGCAACCTTCAAATCACTAGACGAACGCCTTAACCACTTGGCCATGCACCAACACATTGAAATCTATCGAATATTGAAAGGCCTAGATAGATTTGATATGGAGAAGGCATTTCCAATCTAGGACTAGAGAGCACAGGCACAGGCTCAGAATTCAAGCAGATGAGGAGAATTTCTTTAGCCAGATGGCAGTGAATCTGTGGAATTCATTGTCATGGACGGCTGTGGAGACCAAGTCATTAAGTATATTTCAAGCGGACGTTCTTAATTAGTAAGGGCATCAACAGTTAATGGGTAAAGGCAGGAGAATGAGGTTGAGCAGGATCAGAGATCAGCCGTAATGGAATGGTGGAGCAGACTCGATATGCCAGACAGCCGAACTCTACTCCTCTGTGTTGTGGTCTTCAACTGCTGAACCAGCCAGTGACCTCCATGCTGTGGGTCCACTTTGGTTCTGCCCCATGCTTCCAGCACTCAGATCCAGGAGAACCTGGTGGATTTTTTCTGGGGCAGGAGGACATGTGGGGGGTCTGCTGAGGTGTTCAGTCACTGAGACACTTCCAAACCCAGGTGCTGACTCTCCACCCCTGGACCCCACAGAGATACCCGTGCGTTGAGCAAGCTCCTGGATGGAGTGACCTGGCAGGAAAAAATTTTCCCCACCGGGCCAGCACCTTCCGGATGACGCACAGCTCCCAGTGATGAGCGCACAGTGCTTCTCATCATTTCACTGGGACCTTCTCAGAGCCAGAACAAAGTCAAAATAAAACTTGTTATCAAAGTCCGTATATGTAACCAGATACGACCTTGAGATTCATTTCCTTGCAGGCATTTACAGGAAAACAAAGCATTTATGAAAAACTATGCCTAAACGGAGACTGGCAAAGAACCAATGCACAAAAGGCGGCGAGCTGTGCAAATATAAAAAGCTGAGAACATGTCCAGTCCTTGGTGTCCTTGTTTATCAGTCACTGGAAGTAAACAGGCAGGTACAGCAGGCAGTGAAGAAAGCTAATGGCATGTTGGCCTTCATAACAAGGGGAGTTGAGTATACGAGCAAAGAGGTTCTTCTGCAGTTGTACAGGGCCCTGGTGAGACCACACCTGGAGTATTGTGTACAGTTTTGGTCTCCAAATTTGAGGAAGGACATTCTAGCTATTGAGAGAGTGCAGCGTTGTTCACAAGGTTAATTCCCGGGATGGTGGGACTGTCATATGTTGAAAGATTGGGGCGACTGGGCTTGTATACACTGGAATTTAGAAGGATGAGAGGGGATCTGATTGAAACATATAAAATTATTAAGGGATTGGACATGCTAGAGGCAGGAAACACGTTCCCAATGATGGGGGAGTCCAGAACCAGAGACCACAATTTGAGAATAAGGGGTAGGCCATTTAGAACTGAGTTGAGGAAAAATTTTTTCACACAGAGGGTTGTGGTTCTGTGGAATGCTCTGCCTCAGAAGGCAGTGGAGGCCAAATCTCTGGATGCTTTCAAGAAAGAGTTAGATAGAGCTCTTAAAGATAGCGGAGTGAAGGGATATAGGGAGAAGGCAAGAAAAGGGTACTGATTGTAGATGATCAGCCATGATCACAGTGGATGGTGGTGTTGGCTCGAAGGGCCAAATGGCCTACTCCTACACCTATTGTCTATTGAGTCCTTGAAAGTCAGTCAGTAGGCTGTAGAAATGTTTCAGCATTGAGCTGAGTGAAGTTCAGGAGCCTGATGAGGGCGGAGCTTGGGGCAATGGCATCTAACGGCAACTCCTCTGCTTGCATCTTTGGAAACAGCTCTACTTCTATCTTTTAGACCTCGTTCTCCCCTTCGGGGTTCTTTTGAAGTCCCTGACCTGGAGTTACACGCTGACTTCAGTTCTTTGCGGAAATGGGACCTGCTCTCAGGGCCTCACAACTGGCTGCTTTTCAATGTGCCAGGGACGCGGCCTGGAAAACTAGCGCACCTTCAGGGCGCCGGATTTTCGTGGCTCTGGAAGCAGGCGGATTCGAGGTCGGTGCTGCTGCCTGGTGCGTCGTGGGAGACGGAAGATCGAAAGCAGCGAGCTGGCTGCTGGCTGTGTGTCCAGAGACCTGAGTTCTTTGGTCACAGAGCTCGGAAAAATCGAGATAACAAACTTTTAACACCATAAATTGGCGGGTTGTTTTGTTATGTCTCCCCTCTCGCTGTGAAACGGAGACACCTCTTTTTCCCTTATTAGGGAGAGGGGGGGAGAGAGAGAACGGGAGGGAGAGGGAGAGGGAGAGGGAGAGGGAGAGGGAGAGGGAGAGGGAGAGGGAGAGGGAGAGGGAGAGGGAGAGGGAGAGGGAGAGGGAGAGGGAGAGGGAGAGGGAGAGGGAGAGGGAGAGGGAGAGGGAGAGGGACTGGGACTGGGACTGGGACTGTGGTATGTCGAATTACCGGGTGAACAAGTAGTCTTTGGGGTTCTGCAAGTCTGTGTCTTTATTGATGCTTTGCTGCACGCCTGAGTGCTCAGTGGAGGGTGCAGATGCTTTTTTGCTGGTAGGGGAGGGAGTTATTGCTTTGCTGCTGCTTATGTGTGGGAGGGGGGAGCTTTGGGGTTCTAACATTTAACTGTCATTCATTCTTTGGGGCATTCCTCTGTTTTCATGGACGTTTGCGGTGAAAAAGAATTTCAGGATGTATATTGTATACATTTCTCTGACAATAAATGTACCTACTGAAACCTATTGACGGTTGTGGCGTAATAACTGTTCCTGAACCTGACCAAAGCAGCAAGAAGAGAGCAGGGCCTGGATGGCTGGGGTTTTTGATTTCAGATGCTGGTTTCCGGTGGCAGTGCTCCATGCAAATGTGCTCGATGGTGCGTTGGGTTTTGTCTGTGATAGATTCTCTGTAATGTAGAGTCCCTGCCTGGGGAGCGAGGCGCTCATCTTGCAGGGTGACTGGTTGGCTGGGCAGATCCAGTGGTGAGGGAGCAGTCAGCTGCACGCCACCGGAACACATGGACAAAGTTTCCGGCTGAGTTGGCTCATGAGCACGGGACAATCCTGCCCCCAGCTCAACCAGCACTGCACACGGGGCCCACGCGAGATGATCACGCACAACATGCACCGCGTTCCAGCAACGCCCTCCACACCACAACGAGGAGTTTCCTACCTGGGTTCTGCCAAAGCTGACTGCCTGCCCCCCTCCCTGGAGGTGCCTGTGTCCGGGTGTCCTTGGAGAGACAGCATACACCACAAGGATCAGACAGCATCCTGGATGGACAGGCATCCAGACTTTCCCAACCCTGGGGTGACACCCAGAGGTTAGCATCATCCGGACAGCAAAGCCAAAGGTTGAAATTCCAGAGGTGGAGAGTCTGGGGGCGGGGGAGCAGGGGTAGGTCAGGGGCCAGATGATTGCAAGTACGAGTCCAAGCCAGGGACCGGAGGTTGGAGCCCCAATATCTGAGGGTCTGGGACCAAAGACTGGAGGCCCGACTGTGGCCTGTACTGAGGTTAGAAGCCTGTTGGTGTGTGTGATAGGAAAGGGGCTTGAGTTTTTGTGTTGTTTCTGTTGCTCGTGTTTTTCTGCCTAACACGGTGGGCACGCTACGCTTGCGCAGGAACTTGCAGCGGAATGGGCAGTAATACTTGTTCGCTGCCCCCAACACGTCCTTGGGTGCACTCTCATTTCTTGGTGTGTTTCCACGTATGTGTGATAACTAAATTTGGATCTGAAATATGGTCATGTTTTAGTTCGACAATTTTTAACAGATTATAATGAAAGTTATGCAAATGAACTTTTTCCTGGAAAAAGTCATTGTCTGCCCTGTGCATTCTTAGAAGCAGCTCCCTTGGTCACCAACTCCGTCTCGTCAGTGATCCGTCTCCGCCAACTGTACACCCCAAGTGAAGAGCTGAGAGACCAGCTCTGCCCCAAGTCTCTGGACAGATCTGACCACACACTCCTCTGTAAGCTGCCAGTGCTCCAGGCTTCACTGCTAGCTGCAGTCTTCAGAAGGAAATGAAAAGAGCACTCTAATACCGGCGTGGGTTTCTGAACCACGGCAGTCTGCGACCTAACACAATATTTCATGCCAACTCAGTCAGCTGCGGGGATCTGGGTTGCCAGTCAATTCAGGAACGATCGGGGTCCTGTGGCAACTTTTAAAAGAGCGGTTGCATGAACACGCGACAGAAATATTTACAGGGATAACAGGGAAAGAGTAGGGAAGTGGGACCCACCAAACACTATCCCCACAGGTATAGCCCAAGAATGGTTGTGGCTAAACCTTTGCATGTACCTGGAGGGTAGCCAGCAGACAGCTCCCCATCACAGCACAAGCTTTCTGATGTGGCCCACGGAAATAGCTTTCCACTGGAATCGAGTTGTGAATCTGAAGAGACGGGGACAGGGGGGATTAATAGAACAGGGTCAGAGGGTCAAAGATTTCAGGACATAGCCTCTGATTACCTTTTGGTCTGTGCATTCCCTCCAACGCTCCCGAGATCTCAACCTCTCACCTTCCCCTCTTATCCCCAACCTCAACGGTCAAGTTTTGGTCTGAGGTGACTTCTCGTGGATCAGCAAGTGTATTACACAGCTTGGGTGAGACGGGGTGAAGGAAACACGAAGGCACTCGTGAAGCAGGTAGTGAGAGGGTCAGGTGAAGCTGTGGGATTGAAGGTGGCTACAGACATGGATGGGGTGGGGTGGGATAAAGACTGTCAAGGAGAGAATTTTAAAGGCAAGGTTCTGATAAACCAGGAGCGCACTGCAGGACAGAGTGAAGGGTACTTGGTCCTGGTTTTAAAGATCGATTAGTTTTATTTGTCACATAGAAACAGAAAGCCTACAGCACAACACAGGCCCTTTGGCCCACAATGCTGTGCTGAACATGCCCTTACTTTAGAAATTACCCAAGGTTACTCATAGCCCTCTATTTTTCTAAGCTCCATGTACCTATCCAGGAGTCTCTTAAAAGACCCTATTGTATCTGCCTCCACCATTGTCGCCGACAGCCCATACCACGCACTCACCACTCTCTGCATAAAAAACTTACCCCTGACATCTCCTCTGTACCTGCTTCAAAGCACCTTAAATCTGTGCCCTCTTGTGCTAGCCATTTCAGCCCTGGGAAAAAGCCTCTGACTATCCACACGATCAATGCCTCTCATCATCTTATACACCTCTATCAGGTCACCTCTCATCCTCCGTCACTCCAAGGAGAAAAGGCCGAGTTCACTCAACCCATTCTCATAAGGCATGCTCCCCAATCCAGGCAACATCCTTGTAAGTCTCCTCTGCACCCTTTCTATGGTTTCCACATCCTTCCTGTAGTGAGGCGACCAGAACTGAGCACAGTACTCCAAGTGGGGTCATATTGAAATACAGTGAAATGCATCGGTTCTGACAACAATCACAGTCTGAGGATGTGCTGGGGGCACCCACAAGTGTAGCCATACTTCCAGCATCAACACAACTCACTAACCTGTAGCTAATCTGTTGGTCTTTGGGAAGTGGAGCACCCGGAGGAAACCCACACGACCACGGGAGAACATACAAACTCCTCACACTGGTGGGAATTGAACTCCGATCGCTGGTGCTGTAAGGGCGTAATGCTAGCCGTTACGCCGTTGTGACACCAGAACACGGACAGAGTAGTGGGTGCCTCAGGCTGTCAAAGAGTGTCAGATTTGAAAACAAGGAGAGAAAGATTCAGCCGGTGGCACTGTGGGACAAATCTACCAGATGTGGTGGGTTCACAGTGTGTGTCCAACTGGTTACCACCTCACTTACTCTGAGAGACTCTCCTGTGCCAGTGTCTGCTGCCCAGAGAGGTGGAGAACCTGGAGGCGGTCGACTCCAACAGCCAAAACACACTGCTTTCCCACGGGCGTTTCCGTGCTGGGACCTGAGAGCAAGCAAGACAGGGAGAGCTTAAGAGACGGGTCAGCATCCACCAAGGCTGTAAGCCTGAGAGAACCTGAAGAGGTGAACAAAATCATGGTTTGTCTCATATTCTGGTTCAAGTGGAATCCCTGTAAGAAAGCGAGCCTTGCACTAGTCCCCAAATCCCTCACAAACCCAAGAGATTCTGCAGATGCTGGAAATCCAGATTAACACACACAAAATGGTGGAGGAACTCATGTCAGGTAGTAGCTATAGAGAGGGAAAACAGCCCTTTGGAATGAATTGTCTCAGCCTAAAACATCAAGTGTTCTTTTCTCTCCAAAGATGCTTCCTGACCTGGTGAGTTCCTCCAGCACTTTGTGTTTATCCCAAACCCCTCAACTGTTGTCATTAACCTATCCTCTGCTGGGACTGTCACAGGCTCATTAGTTCCTGAACAGGCCCTTCAGCCCATCATGTGTGCTGGTGTTCCTGGTTCCCTGCAAGCCTCCTCCACCATTTCCCCCATCACCATCTCTTTCTATTCCTCTCTTTATCCAGCTTCCCCTTAACACCAACGTTCCTTCACCATTCCCTATGGGAATCAGCTGCACATTCCCATCAATCTCCAAGGAAGGAAGTTTCTCCCAAATTCCCAGATGGATGTACTGGAGCTAGCCTCAAATGGACAGCTCCCTATTCTTCTCCCACCCAGAAGTGGGAACACCTGTTCCTTGCCCACCCCGTGACTTCAGACTCGAGACCAGGAAGCGGACCGCTGGGTTAGATCGACAGAGGGGTCCGAATTCCAGAGGCACTCACTCTGCCTGGCAAAAACACACCTGGCTGAGTCGTCACAAGCATGTCCTCTTGTGCGGAGACGATCTGGAGCTTTTCAGGATCGGGGTGAGGTGTGCTCTTCTCGATCGGGAGTCCACGAGGCACCACAAATTGGACTACCACCTCCTTCCCAGCTCCCAGCTTCTCCTGCCACAGGGGGGTGGGCACACTGGATGTGACCTCCGACCTGCAAAGTATCACGAGTTAAGACGGGGTGATGAGAGGTTAGAGCCAGGACACTCCCCCAGCTGACAAATGTATGGCAGCGTTATGGTCCAATGTAACCACCAACGTTTATGGGCTTGGTAGATAGAGTCATCCAGCACTAGCACAGAACAGGCCCTTCTGCCCATCTAGTCTGTGTCAAACTGTTATTCTGTCCTGTTCCATTGACCTGTACCTGGACCACAACCTTCCATACCTCTCCCACCCAAACATGCAAATTTCTCTTAAATGATCACATTTGAACCCACACCCACCACTTCTGCTGGCAGCCACAACTGAACCCACACTCGCACCACCCTCTGAGTGACATCCAAGTTAAATTGCCATTCAACCATACACGTGCATACAGCCAAACGGAACAGTGTTCCTTCAGGGCCAATTGCAAAAAAATCACAGTACCAACAGTTACACACAGCACATAAAACACCATAAGACATAGGAACAGAATTAGGCCATTCAGCCCATCAAGTCTGCTCTGCCATTCCATCATGGCTGATTTATTTTCCCTCTCAACCCCATTCTCCTGCCTTCTCCCTGTAACATTTAACACCCTGATTAATCAAGATCCTACCAACCTCTGCCTAAAATATACCCAACAACTTGGGTATAAACTGTCTTTGGCAATGAATTCCACAGGTGCACCACCCCTGGCTAAAGAAACGTTTCCTCATCTCTGTTCTAAATGGATGTCACTCAATTCTGAGGCTGTGTCCTCTGGTCCTAGACTCCCCCACTATAGGAAATATCCTCTCCACATCCATTCTATCTGTGTCCTCTGGTCCTAGACTCCCCCACTATAGGAAACATCCTCTCCACATCCACTCTATCTGTGTCCTCTGGTCCTAGACTCCCCCACTATAGGAAACATCCTCTCCACATCCACTCTATCTGTGTCCTCTGGTCCTGGACTCCCCCACTATAGGAAACATCCTCTCCACATCCACTCTATCTAGGCCTTTCAATATTCAATAGGTTTCAATGAGATCTCCCGCCATTCATCTAAACTCCAGCAAGTACAGGCCCAGAGGCATCAAACGCTCCTCATATGTTAACCCTTTCATTCCTGAGATCACTCTTGTGAACCTCCCCTGGATCCTTTCTAATGCCAGCACATCCTTTCTTAGATAAGGAGCAGTTCAGTCTAACCAATGCCTTATAAAGCCTCAGCATCACATCCTCGCTTTTATATTCTAGTCCGCTGAAAATGAATGGTAACATCACACTGGCCTTCTTCACCACCAACTCAACTTGCAAGTTAACCTTTAAGGAACTCTGTACAAGGACTCCCAAGTCCCTTTGTACCTCCGATTTTTGAATTTCCTCCCAATTTAGAAACTAGTTCATGCCTTTATTCCTTCTAACAAAGTGTATGACCATACATTTCCCCGCACTATATTCCATCTGGCACTTGTTTGCCCATTCCCCCAATCTAACTCCTTCTGCAGACTCACTGCTTCCTGAACACTACCTGCCCCTTCTTAGGTGCTGTTACGTTGCAGGAAGAGCAGTTGCCCGACTTATGCACAGCGAGACTCCACACATGGCCACGAGGTTAACGTGCTGGAGGTCACCAGTCATTGTAAATTGCCCTGCGATCAGGTTAGGGTTAAATTACGATTGTCAGGGGCGCTGGGCAGTGTGGCTCAAATGGCCAAGCGGGCCGATTCTGTGCTGTATCTCTAAATAAAATTTAACAAACCAGTGGCATTGTGCAGTACAATGTGCAAGTGAAAGTAAACGGAGCCTCGGTCCACACTTCCCTCTGCCCTAGGAAAACAGCCAGTATAATCAAGGATCCCCTCCACCCCAATCATTCCTCTTCTTCCTCCTCCTTTCAAACAGAAAACACAAAATCCTCTAACCACCAGGCTCAGCCAGCTTCTGTCCCACCGTTATAATACTCTTCAATAGTCCTCTTAATCCCTCAACGGGCGTGACTTCAGTTGTCTCCCTGTACTGCACTTTCTCTCTAACTACGCTCTGCAGTGTTCCTTTCCTCAGTACAACCTATTGGGGTAACGCTGCGGTTTGTCTAACTCCGTTACAGCACCGGCAGCCCGGGTTCCATTCCCACCACTGTCTGTAAGGGGTTAATACGTTCTCCCCATGACCTGGTAAAGGGTTAACACATTCTCCCCATGACCACGTGGGTTTGCTCCAGGAGCTCCAGTTTCCTCCCATGTGCCAAAGTCGTACGGATTGGTGGATCAGTTGGTCACATGGGTGGCACGGGCTTGTCAGGCAGAAAGGACCCGTTACCGTGCTGAATCTAAACCTCCATGCACGATCTGCTAAGTTGGCAGACAAGCAAAAGCTTCTCACTGTATCGGGGTACGCGTGACAACAGTTAAACTGTTACCGATTTGGCCCCTCTTGTCTGAACAATCCCATCAGACCCATTTCTCCACTTACATTATCGTAACCTATTCTCATCCCCCCCCACCCCCCCCCGTCCCAACCCACTCGATTCTCCCACCACGAAACGACATTTACAGTGAGGACCATACAACAAAGGAACAGTAGTAGGCCATTCAGCCCATCGAGTCTGCTCCAACACTCAATCATAGCTGATTTACCTTCCCTCTCAACCCCAGTCTCCAGCCTTCGCCCCTTAACTTTTAATATCTTTACTTATCAAAAACCTATGAATCTTTGCCTTAAATATACCTAATGACTTGGTCTTCACAGCTGTCTGAAGCAATGAATTCCAGATTCACCACTCTCCTCCTCCTCCTCTCTGTTCTAAAGGGATGCCTTTCCTTACTGACGCTGTGCCCTCTGGAACAACACTCTCCCATTGCTGGAGACATCCTCTCCACGTACACTCTATTTAGACCTTCCAATATCTGATAGGTTTCAATGAGATCACCCTCCATTCTTCTGACCAGTACAGGCCCAGAGCCATCAAACACTCCTCACACGTTAACCCTTCTGTTCCCAGCATCATTCTTGTGAACCTCCTCTGGACCCTCTCCAATCCCAGCATATCATTTCTTAGACACGGGGCCCCAAATCACTCACGGTACTCCTCCTGCGGTCTGCCCTTATAAAACCTCAGCATTACATCCTTCCTTTGATATTCCAGTCCTCTTGAAATGAATGCTAACACTGCATTTGCCTTCCTTGCAAACTCCACACAGACAGCGCCTGAGGTCAGGATCAAACTTCAGCCTCTGGAGCTGAAATCCCACCTTCCTGGAACCTTTCCTGCACCCATTCTAGTAACCTCACATTCTTCCTGCAGTGTGATCAGAACCTTCAGCTGAGATGAACATACCCACACTGTCACCGCACTCACACACCTTCACCCCGTCAACCTACCTACCTCTCAGGAGTTTGTCCAGCCGTGCGCCCGGCTACTATCGGGAGACGCGAGGCAGCCCCCGTGTCCACAACTGAAAGGAAACAGAAGAGAGCAGTGTTAAAGGCCTGGCGACCTGTGGATGTCGGTGGTGGGGCCCTGCCCTGCCCTAGAATACGCAAGCACGACAACCTCTTTCGGCCTAAAGCAGCTAACAGCCGGCCAGCCAGGTGAGCGGCTGGCGAAATGCTTCAGGGCGCCAACAACTGGGGTTCAATTCTCGTCGCCACCTGTAAGGATTTTGTGGATGATACAAAGATAGATTGATGGGCAGGTAATGCTGAGGAAGGAGGGAGTCGGCAGAAGGACTTGGACAGATTAGGAGGATGGGTAAAGTAGAAGCAGATGGAATAGTGTAGGGAAGTTTATGGAATAAAAGCACAGACCCTTTTCTAAACAGGGAGCAAATTCAGAAACTGGAGGGACAAGACACATGGGAGCCCTAGTGCGAGATTCCCTAAAGGTTATTTGTAGTTGACTCAGTAGTAAGGTAGGCAAGTGACGTAGGGGAGGCGGAGTTATGATGGCCACTCCTTCATGCTTATCTACAAAGAACAGCATTTTTTCTGCCTTTGGAGCCTCTCCTTTTGCCTTTCAGGGTGGATGCGGTTCTGCGGAAGACCCTGACCTGCAGTTCCACTCAGACTTCCGTTTTTTGTGGTGGGACCAGCTCCAGGGGACTCACAGTCTGCTGCTTTTCAATATTCCAAGGACGTGGCCTAGAAAACGAGCGTGCTTCGGGTTTCCGAGGTTTCGCGGCCCTGTGGACGGGCCGATTCCAAGCCGGTGCCATCGACTGAAGTGTTGCAAGACAGAGCGGAACATCGGGAACAGTGGATCAGCTGTTGGAGGCTCTGCACGCAGCGAGTCATGCCCCCTCCCTCTCTCGCTGGTGGGTGAGATCCTTGCCAATTCTCCGGGCAGAGAACTCAGGGGGGGAAAGCGGCGCGACAAATTTTTAACATTGTATATCAGCGAGTCGTTTTGTTATGACTCCCCTCTCGCTGCGAAAGGGGATGCCTCTTTTCCCCTTTGGGGGAGAGAGCGCCTGTGGCGTGTTGAATTGTCAGGTGAATGATTAGTTTTTGTTGTACTGCAGTTTTTGTCTTTACTGGGGGCTTTGCTGTTGCTTGCTTGGTGGGTAGAGGGTGCTGATACTTTTTTGCGGGTGGGTGGGGACGTCATTGCTTTGTGTGGGGGGAGTAAGGGGTCTTTGGGGTTCAAACATTTTAACTGTCATTCTTTGGGGCACTCTTTTTTCATGGACGTCTGTGAAGAACAAGAATTTCAGGATGTAAATTGCATACATTTCTCTGATACTGGGTGGGAACTATTGAACTAAATGCAATGCTGGCATTTGTTATGAGAGGACTGGAATATAAAAGCAGGGATGTACTGCTCAGACTTTATAAGGCACTGGTCAGACTGCATTTGGAATATCGTGAACAGCTTTGGGTCTCACATTTAAAAGAGGATGTGCTGGCATTAGAGAGGGTCCAGAGATGGTCCCAGGAATAAAAGGGTATGAGGTGCAGTTGATGGCTCTGGGTCCATACTCGCTGGAGTTCAGAAGAAGGTGGGGGGGGGGGGATCTTATTTAAATCTACCAAATATTGAAATGCGACACACACAAAATGCTGGAAGAACTCACCGGATCAGGCAGCATTTACAGAGTGGAATAAGGAGCCAACGTTTTGGGCCAAGAACCTTCTCAGGACTCGGCCTGAAACGTCCACCACTTATTCTCCCCTATTGGAGGGGCGAACTAGAGCGGAGAGAGAATATAGAACCACAGGGCAACATCTGAGCTGACAAAGGGACTGGAGTCAACTGGTGGTGTGAACGGCCAGTCACTGCTCGGCCTCGAAACCAAGTGGCGCTCCCTTGAGACGTAACTCCCCTCGAGTACGCAAGGCAGCACACCCTCAGCATGCAAGCCAAGTGTCAACGAGTAAATCCGTGATCAGACTCCCATAACACATGAAGAGCTGAACTAACAGAAAAATCTGCTGGAGGAACTCAGCAGGTCGAACAGCATCTGCGGACGGGTGGGGTGGGGGAAGGAACTGTTGGCGTTGCCGACAAAAGATTGCATCAAGACCGGGCGAGAAGAGGAGGGAGGGCCGGTATACAATGAGGTGGGGTGAGACAGGAGCCAAAGGCGATTGGTGGATTGAGGAGAGGTGAAAGGTAAAAGGGAGAGTGGAGGAGGAAGGAGGGGAGATAGCGGTTGGATGATAGATGGAGGGAGACAAAGGGTAAAATGAGAAGTAGATGAAGCGAGGTGGGGGCACGGGAAGGTGGAGGTCAGAGACAATGGCAGGAGGGGGATGAAACAAGAAAAGACCTTTTAAGACAGCAAAAGCCATTAAAAAGACCGAAAGGTTTGATCACCCAAGTAAACCCAGGATCGTTGAGTCAGCCTCATCTTACCAGGTCCTGGTTCCTTGCTGGGAGAGTCAGAGTCCACATTCACCTCCTCTGGCAGAGGTTCGTGTCCGCCTACCTCGGTGGTACTGACTTCAGGATCAACATCCTGACTCTCAGACAATTCCAGCAGTCCCAGACCAGCCTGAGAAGACTCTGAATAAAAGACACAGCAAAGCTGATCACAAAGCAGGAAAGTCTAAAGTTTCACCCAAAGACCCAAAGAAGGCTTGAGTTCCACATCTGTGGCTTTGGCAAAGCCAGTGTATTTTGCCCTTCCCTCACCCTCCACCTCCCCCCACCCCACTCCTGCCTTGAACTTGATTGAGTTTGAGGTGAGTGACTCTCCCCTCATTCTGACCATTTTTTACAGGAGCACCAGCGCGTCCTGACCAGGGGCATCGCCGTCTGGCACGGGAATGGCAAGGCATCGGACCACAAGTCCCTACAAAGGACTGAGGAGATCATCGGCGTCCAACCGTCAGAGATATTTATCAGAAGTGTTGAGGTTGCAGGGCCCTTAGCATTGTCAATGATCCTTCCCACCCATCTAGAATTTGACCCTCTACCATCAGGCAGGAGGTACCATAGAATTCAGACAAGAACTGTTAGGGTGGGAACCAGCTTCTTCCCCCGGGCTGGAAGACCACTGAACTCCCTGCCACCACCCAGGTCTCATCACATATGAAGCACCAGTTGCAGTATAGTGTCTACTTTTTAACTTATGTTGTAAATGCACCTTATTATTTGTTAATTTACTAGAGGTGATTTATTTTACGTGTTATGTGTGTGAGTTATATGTACTGTGTTGTGCACAATTACAAATACCTGGGGATACGAATTGACAATAAACTGGACTGGTCAAAGAACACTGAGGCTGTCTACAAGAAGGGTCAGAGCCGTCTCTATTTCCTGAGGAGACTGAGGTCCTTTAACATCTGCCGGACGATGCTGAGGATGTTCTACAAGTCTGTGGTGGCCAGTGCGATCATGTTTGCTGTTGTGTGCTGGGGCAGCAGGCTGAGGGTAGCAGACACCAACAGAATCAACAAACTCATTCGGAAGGCCAGTGATGTTGTGGGGATGGAACTGGACTCTCTGACGGTGGTGTCTGAAAAGAGGATGCTGTCTAAGTTGCATGCCATCTTGGACAATGTCTCCCATCCACTACATAATGTACTGGGTGGGCACAGGAGTACATTCAGCCAGAGACTCATTCCACCGAGCGTCATAGGAAGTCATTCCTGCCTGTGGCCATCAAACTTTACAACTCCTCTCTTGAAGGGTCAGACACCCTGAGCCAACAGTTTGGTCCTGGACTTACTTCCTGGCATAATTTACATATTACTATTTAACTATTTATGGTTCTATTACTATTTATTATTTATGGTGCAACTGTAACAAAAACCAATTTTCCCCGGGATCAATAAAGAATGACTACTACCTTGGTCTGGAGGAACACTGTTTGGTTTGGCAGTATACATGTGTACGGTTGACACCTTCCTCTGGAGGACGTAATCTCATGTGGTGGTATACACGTGTACGGCTGAACGACAATAAAGTAAATTTGAACTTGAACCTGCTTGAAAGCGTGCACAGAAAACTTACACACACGTTGCTGGGACTTGAGGACCCGAGTTATAACAAAGGGTTATAAATAAAGGGTTGAACTTTATTCCTTGGAACGCAGGAGAATGAGGGAATGCCTTACAGAGGGAGACAACATTATGAGCTGTGTCGATAGGGTAAATGCATGCAGACGTTCCCTCAGATCAGGTGAGACTAGAACTAGAGGTTATAGGTTTCGAGTGGAAGCTAGGGGAAGCGAGGGAGAAGGCTTGCGTGGACAGTATGTACATTTAACAGATAAGACAGTTAGTAGATTTAGTTAGGGTGAGGGTCACGTATTCTACCACAGTTCCAATAGTGTCAGGCACCTATTCTGACAGCACCCTCACTGTCAGTAACTGCAACAGTGGCAGCACTTCCCGTCACCCAGCCCACTACTGACAAATTTCTCGGTGACAACCAGGACATCCCCTGACGCTGAGAAGGAGCACTCTGCTATCAGACCCCATTTTCAACAACACAGCCAGTAGGGACAGCAAAGAAAATCCCTGTCTTTGAGCCACAGGTAAATCTATTGAATTATTCCATGCCGTTCGCCAACATTGCTGCATGGGTTAAACGACAGGGAGAGGTAAAAGTTTCGTTTCCCTACGGATACGCCGATTTTCGCCCACATCCCAACGATGCGCTGGTGAACTGGTGGCTGTAAACAGCCCTTACCGTGTGGGTGAGTGGTAGAGTCTGCATGGAGACAATGAGAATTGAAAAGGCATGTAATGCAGGTAATGGATGGCTGATGGTCAGAAGGGACTCGATGGGCCGAAACTATGCAGTATGTCCCTATGGCAGAGAGGTAAAGTGGGACCAATGAGGAAGGGTGGTACGTGAGCAAAGTGGTTAGCATAACGCTATATAGTGCCAGCCAACAGTGTACAACTCACACCTCTATCTGTACAGAGCCCGTGACTGCGTGGGTTTCCTCCGGCTGCTCTGGTTTCCTCCTACATTCCAAAGACCGACGGGTTAGGGTAAGTAAGCTGTGGGCTTGTTATGTCAATGCCGGAAGTCTGGAGACCCTTCCAGCACATCCTCAAACTGTTTGGTCACTGACACAAACAGCACATATCACTAGGTTCCAATGTACAAATGAAGCTGATCTTTAATGGGTGGTTGATGGTCAGTATGGACTCCATGGGCCAAAGGGCCTGATCTGTGCAATATGTATTTATGGCAGGGGCTGGGTGGGAAGTTAAAGAAGGCCACCTCGTGGGATCACCGAGCACAATATCCACGTAACCCCAGGGACAGACACAGCTCCCCCATCACTTCCACCCGCCTTTACCTTCAGCGCTGACAGAGTTGGTCGTGAGATCTGTGACGTCACCTTTTCCCTCGCATGGGCTGCTGCAGGTGTTCAGGGTGCTGCCAAAATAAGAGGTAGGACAAACGATGAGGTCCACATCACCTAACTCTCACGAGGCTTCAGAAGGCATTGGACAATCACACTTCAAGTATTCTGAGCAGTTTTGGGCCCCAAAGGATGTTATGGTATTGGGGAGGCACCCAGAGGAGGTTCATGACAATCATCCTGGAAATGACAGGGTTAACATATGAGAAGTGTTTGATGACTCTGGACCCATGGTAGCTGGAGTTCAGAAGAATGGGGGAGTTCTCATTGAATCCTATCGAATATTGAAAGGCCTGGGTAGAGTGGATGTGAAGAGAACATTTCCAATAGTGGGGGAGTCTAGGGCTAGAGGGCACAGCCTCATAATACAAGGACATCTCCTTAGAACAGAATCGAAGAGAGTGATGAACCTGTGGAACTTATTGTCGCAAATGGCTGTGGAGGCCAAGTCCATGGGTATATTTAAAGAAGTTGACAGATTCTTGGTCTGTAAGGGTGTCAAGCATTACAGAGAGAAGGCAGGAGAATGGTGTCGGGAGGAAAAATGAATCAGCCATGTTCAAATAGAAGAGCAGACTCGGGCCGAATGGCCTAACTCTGCTCCCATGCCTCATGGTCTTAAGGGCAGTGCTGGAGATGTGGTAAAAGAACACAGAGCAAGATCTCACATGTAGATAATGAGCAGTCATTTCTATGACTTCTTTTGCTGAGAACTATTGGTAGAAGCACCAGGTATAACCACTCCAATTTTTCTTTGAAATGGCACTCCACCAAGTAGGTTGTTAGTAGCACACCTTCTCCATGACATGCCATCTCTGCTCTACCAGGAAGAACCCTGCCCTGTACACTGGGCAGAGCTGAGGGCATCCAGGAAGGTAGGAATGCAGTGATGGAAAGATCTGATACCCAGCCATCTCTCTGTGACCACGAGACTCTCTCCCAGGTGCTCTGGTCACCTACCTGGTCTGTCCATTTGGTCGTGGCTGGTCTTCAGACGAGGAAGTGGAGCGCTCATCTGACCTGTGACCTGTCACCGTTTCCACGGTACTCACAACTGTAGACAGGAGAAGAGCGTTGGTCACACACAGAGCCTGGCACACAACACCCTAGCCCGCCCACTAACACAAGCCACACCAGCTCCAGAGGAGGTTCCACAAGTAACCTCTGCAGCAACATTCTCCGTGGCTGTTTAACCCATGCAGCACCAGCACTCACCCTTGATGTGCGACTCTCTCTGTCCCGACTGCTCATCATTGCCTCCCGTTGAGACCTTGGGCGCCGACTGACCAGTTAGCAGCTCCTGGAACACACAACACCGGGGAAGATTATGCAGTCTGCCAATTTTCCAAGGCCCAATGTCAACATCTGGGAGGGAGGAAAGAGGCTTATTTTTCTGTTGTTTTGTCGCTTGTTGTGTCCTGCCAAGCACTGTGGGTATGCAATGTTGGCCCAGGAATCCGTAGCCACCCTCACGGGCGCCAGTGACGCACCGTTAGGCCGCCACCCTCGCGGGCGCCCGTGTCACACCGTTAGGCCGCGACCCTCACGAGCGCCCGTGTCGCACCGTTAGGCAGCGACCTTCGCCGGCTCCCGTGTCGCACTGTCACATTCTGACCCTCATTGGCTCCCATGACGCACCGTTAGGCCGCGACTCTCCCGGGCTGCCGTGACGCACTGTTAGGTTATGACCCTCACGGGCTCCCATGACGCACTGTTAGGTTGTGTTGGCTGTTAACACAAATGACACATTTCACTGTATCTTTCCATAGACACGTGCCATTGGGAAGGGGAGCAGGAGGATAGTGGGACTAGCCAGGGGAGAAGATCCGGGTTTTCTCACCAGGACGGGGCTCGGGGTGGGTGCCTGCAGATTCGACAGGCACCTGGCTTGCAGGTGCCGGTAACTCCGATCCGGGTCATCCTCCGACAGCACGCTCTCCGGCTGGGAGTCCTCCACGATCAAGCACGGGGTGTCCTGCTGGGAGAAGTCTGCCTCCAGCTGTGTTCCGTTAGGGTCCATGTGATGTACTGTAACAAAGCAGAGCAGAGGGGAAAAGATCACCCGGTGGCAGCAAACAGACACAAAGACACACACGCACAAACACACACACACACACACACACACACACACACGCGCACAAACACGCGCACAAACACACGCGCACACATATGTACATGGGAACACACACACAAAAACACGTAAGTAGTCATATGCACGTGCAGACATCCACACATGTAAACATAAACACACACAAGACACACACACACAGACTCAAAGACATACACAAAGGCAGACATACACAAAGGCAGACACACGCACAGATGTTCATGTATACAGGAACATACAAACAGAAGCAACACAGAAAGACGCACACACACTCACAGGTAGACGTACGCACATGCAGACATCCACATATGTAAGCTCACGCACACACACACACACATCTCAGCACAAGGACATATACACACACAAACACAGAGACAGACACACACACACACGTAGATGTACACCAATGTGTGTGCACGCAAAGACACATAGGAACGTAGGCAGACACACACACACACACACGCACACTCACTCAGAGACAGACCTATCCACATGCTGACTTTCATGTACACAGGACACACACACACACTGACACACAGGTAGACGTACACACATGCAGGGGTCCACATACATAAGTGCGTGCGCATACACACAGACACTGACAGAAAGACACACACATGTAGACACGTGCCAGTGCGCGCACACGCGCGCAAGCGGGCACGCACACACACACACACTCACAAGACAAACACACAAGTAGATGTACACACACGCAGGTGTTCATGTATGCAGGAACACACAGATAAACAGGTAGACACGCACAGGCGTTCACAGACACACGAACATACGTACGAACAGACACACACAAAATCACAGACATGCACACAAAGACAGTCACACACGTACACGGGAACACACACATACGGGCGCAGATAGACGCATACACATGCAGACGTACACATTCATCAGTGTGCACGCGCACACACAACCGTAACGAACTCAGGTGTAGACTCAACCAGCTCCAACACGGACACAACCCTCCCCAACACTGAGAACATCTTCAAAAGGTGGTGCGTCAGAAATCTGAATCCATCACTGAGAGATGCTCTCCTCTTGATAGAGTCATCAGAGGAGAGGTAGAGAGCACAAGGATATACACTCAATGATTTAGGAATAGCTTCTTGTCCTCTGAATGTCTATGAACCCAGCAACACTGCCTCACAAAGACTGCCGGAAGAACTCAGCAAGTCAGGCAGCATCTCTGGAGGAGCACGGCTCCTGTTGTGTTTATGGTTCACTACCTCATTATTCCTCTTGGAACTATTCAGTTTAGTCACTTAGAGTAATTTTTCTGTCTTGCACTGTACTGTGGCCACAAAACAAAAGATTTCACAACATGCCATTAGACATTCAGCCCACCAAGTCTGCTCCACCTTCTATCATGGCTGATTTATTATCCCTCTCAACCCCATTCTCCTGCCTTCTCCCCGTAACTTTTGATATCCTGACTAATCAAGAACCTATCAACCTCTGCTTTAAATACAAGTAATAACTTGGCCTTCACACACACCACTGATAATAAAACAGGCTGTGCATCATCAGGGTCAGAGAGAGAGAGTAGAGACATTAGAATGGGCATTAAACATTACCCAAATCTGTTTACATCACTAAATCCCAATTCTGCACACGTTCCTGCACAATACCTCAGTTTTACGTTACTTGAGACTGCATGGCAAAGATGGCAGCTGTCTGGAGCGGGCTTCTCGGCACTACGGAGGAATTATAACCCGGTGGCGCCACCACAGGTGTAGAGGAGTAACTACAGTGTGACAGATTTATACGGGACATTATAATTGATAAACATATACACACCTGACAAGCACCAAAAAGTTTTCTAACTAGGAAGTAGATAAAAACTTGATCTTATTTATTGTTCCTTACTCAGAGCTACAGTACAGTAACTGGCCCAACCATCTGCGCCACCCAGTTACCAATAAATGTATGTGGGAGGAAAGCAGATCCCCCCAGAGGAAACCCACATAGCGCTGGGCAGAACACACAAACTCCTTACAGACAGTGGTGGAATTGAACCTGTGTCATTACGCTAACCACTACACCATTGCGCTACGCCGTACGATCCTTCTAAAACTAGAGGATTTAAGGTGAGAAGGGAAAGGCAAGCGGCTAGTTTTAATTCCCCACACTGAGCGTAGTGGGTGAATAGAACAAGCTGCCAGAGGGAGTGGTAGTGACAGGTACAATTACTGTTTAAAAGGCATTTGGACAGGTACATGGATAGGAATGGTCAGACAAACACAAATGAGACAAGCTCATTTGTCATGGACAAGTTCAAACAAAGAGCCCATTTCTATGAACACGATGCTGATACTGCAATAATAGTTACTTCGTACCAGATGAAACTACAAAATTTATACACCATCATGACATTGAGAACACCATTTCACCCATTTAATATCCTTCAACCACAATAACTATTTCTACAGTAACTTTCACAAGCTCAGGACTTCCCAATTAACACTGCGGCCAATTAAGCCTCTGCTTGAAATGCCATGACAATTGTACAAACTGTATCTCGGCTCAGAAAGAAAGCAAGATGAGCTTTAGGTGTCACAAGTACGTTGCAACACACAATGAAATACGTCAAATCAAATCAGCGAGAGGTGTGCTGGGCAGTCGACAAGTGTCACCATGTTTCCAGCGTCCTCAGGGTGACTAACCCTAATCCGTATGTCTTTGGAATGTGGGAGGAAACCCGAGCACCCAGAGGAAACCCAGGCGGTCACAGGGAAACCAGATAGAGCTGAAACCAAGCACTGTTCTTACACCTGGCTGCTGTAAAACACTACACTAACCTCTACATCACTCTGCCTTTGCCACCATGAACGTATTAACGACCAGATACGCGATTTCAGTGGCTGGCTGGGGAATTGACAGCAGTACTCCCTGGTCTTCATTAGCACAGTGACACGAGACCCTTTACCAACATCCGTAATACCCTGTCTCTGCCAGGCAGCACCTCCAGAGGAAGAGAATGTGTCAATCTGCATTAGCTTTTTATAACTTTGATGTTCTGCTGACGACACTTGAAATCAAAATCTTTCCTTTGATAATCACACAGACACACTCAGTCCATTATCCACATCAATTATTTGACATGCAGATTAGCAGCCAGAATACCCTCCACACAGCCTTTATGTTACTAGGATACAACCTTCCCGTTCCCCTGGGCACACAGCAGTGTGCGTCAAGCATACAATCCAGCAACATCTCACTTGCTGCCGAGGGTGGGGACAGAGGTCCCCACAGAATATAATCGCAAGACTTGCTGGAGATCCAGAGCAACACAGTCAAGATGCTGGAGGAACTCACAATCGGCAGCATCTATAGACGGGTGTAAACAGTTGACGTTTCCAGCTGAGGACTGGACCAGGAAGGAAGGGAGAAGGAAGCTGGAATAAGGAGGTGGGACATGGAAGGTATAGACAATAGACAATCGGTGCAGGAGTAGGCCATTCGGCCCTTCGAGCCAGCACTGCCATTCACCGTAATCATACCTGATCAACAACTATCAGTATCCAGTTCCTGCCTTATCCCCATAACCTTTGATTCCGCTATCTTTAAGAGCTCTATCCATCTCTTTCTTGAAAGCATCCAGAGACTTGGCCTCCACTGCCTTCTGGGGCAGAGCATTCCATACATCCACCACTCTCTGGGTGAAAAAGTTTTTCCTCAACTCTGTTCTAAATGGCCTACCCCTTATTCTTAAACTGTGGCCTCTGGTTCTGGACTCACCCATCAGTGGGAACATGGTTCTTGCCTGCAGCGTGTCCAATTCCTTAATAATCTTATATGTTTCAATAAGATCCCCTCTCAGCCTTCTAAATTCCAGAGTATACAAGCCTAGTCGCTCCAATGTTTCTACATATGACAGTCCTGCCATCCTGGGAATTAACCTTGTGAACCTACACTGCACTCCCTCAATAGCAAGAATGTCCTTCCTCAAATTTGGAGACCAAAACTGCACACAGTACTCCAGGTGTGGTCTCACCAAGGCCCTGTACAACTGCAGAAGGACCTCTTTGCTCTTATACTCAATTCCCCTTGTTATGAAGGCCAGCACGCCATTAGCTTTCTTCACTACCTGCTGTACCTGCATGCTTGCTTTCAGTGACTGATGAACAAGAACAAGCTGGAAAGTGATAGGTGAGGCCAGGTGAGGGGGCAGGTGAGTGGGTAGGGGAGGGGAGGGGGTTTGAATAAATTTAGAAGCTGGGAGGTGATGCATAGAAGAGGTAAAGGCTGAAGAAGGTGGAATCTGAAAGAAGAGAGTGCACCACAGGAGAAAGGAGAGGAACCAGAGGGAGATGACTTCCCAGTCCCCATCCTCGTTACCTTCTCACTCCTTCTCTTCTCCTCCCCTCACCCTCATGACCTGGAAGAGGGCAACGAAGATTCCTATGATACCTGTTGGCCATTATCTTCACCTGGCTGTTTCACCTACTCCCAGCTCGCATTCTTCACTTTCCAGTTTATTTCCCCCCAAAGATGCTGCTGGAAAGATGCTGGTAAGCTCCCCCAGCATCTTGTGTGTGTTGCTTTACATAAAGGGTTACCTACAGTTCAGGGAATTGAATCTGCAGTGATAACCTTGCATATGATCTTCATTCTTCTCCGACTGAAATAATTAGAGGAAACTATTCTGTATCAGATTTCTCCTGGGGAGACACATTGCCAGGATACAGACCAGCAGAGGAACTGCAGGAGCTGGAAACCCAAAAGGGAAGCAAAACGCTGGACAAGCGCAGGCCAGGCAGCATCATTCTGACGAAGGGCCACAGACCTAAACGCTCGCCGTTTCTCTCCCCACAGGGGCTGCCTGACCTGCTGAGTTTTTCCTGTTTCTATCCAAGTCTGGGTGAGCTAGGACTCTTCTCGTTGGAGCGAAGGGGGATGAGAGGCGACTTGCTGGAGGGAGAGAAGATGAAACGAAGCACAGATCGAGCGAACAACCAGACTTTTCCTCAGGGCAGAAATGACTAACAGGAGAGGGCATAATTTTAAGGTGATTTGAAGGAAGTATGGAGGGGGGAGGTTAAGTCTTTTACAGAGTGGTAGGTGCATGGAATGTGCAGTCCGGTGGGGTAGAAGCAGACATTTGGGATATTGCAGAAACTCTTAGATAAGCACATGGATGATATAAAAATGGAGGCTATGTAGGACAGAAGGGTTTGATAGATTGTAGAGTAGGCTAAAAGATTGACACAACATCGTGGGCTGAACTGTAGCGTTCTATGTTCTGTTACACTGGTCTGTGTAAGGGAAGAGTTAAAATGAGATTCCTTGTTGGTACGTGCTAAAACAAAATGGCAGTCTGCAAGACAAAATGGTTTCACTTGGACTGGGATCGCACTGAGAAAGTAGAAGAGGACCAGTCCACAGCCATGTTTTGAGGCAGTTTCAGAACACGGGCCTACAGTCAAAGAAGTGGATAACGGTGAAAATCTTGTTTGTACGGGGAAGGTGAGATCATTGTGCAGGTACAGACACCAGACACATGGGGAGCCATGGGCAAGTGTGAGTGTAAGGGTTTAAAAAGGAGCAATTCCTTTGTGCAAGGGGGAGAAGGAGGGTGATGAGGAGAGAGGGGAGAAGCCCCTCTTAGGACTAGTAGTGCAGGAGTAGGAAAAGACAGAGACAAACACATCAAGGAGGGGGATGCGTGCAACTTTATCAGCATTTTGCAGATCAGCTCATTTAGTGGATAATAAGTATGAGTTTGTTTTCTGTACTGCTGCTTCATTAACCATCTGTTTTCCGAAACTGTACTGTGTGTTTTAAACAACATTAATAAAGTGATTTCTTGTGTCTTAGCGCATGTACAGTGTCTCCCTTGCTTGCAAATCCACAGGCAAATGTCAATTTGTGAATCAGGAGAGAATACAAAACAAAGCTTAAAATAATTTTTGTTACAGTCTGTCAGCAGGCACAGGAAGCCATTATATTCACGTACACAAAAGCTTTGTCCAACAGGAGAGGAGGTGAACTCAGACAGGTCTCTGTCACCAGTTATATCCCACCAGGGATCGGGCAGAATCTGCTGACAAGCCCTTGGCGTGGCTACAGACTCTACCCGCCAGATATTAATGTTACTAATCAAACATCAGCCCACTATTCAGTAAGGAAAGTATGCCCAACAAATTAAGCACGCTGCACTCTCGGGTTAAACAGGTGGGCTGCTGGAGGGCACAGCCCAATGGGCCAGAAGGGCCTGTTTTACACCGCATCTCTTAAAATTGTAAATAAATGTTCTTTAATAACATCATACCAGCAAGGCCAATCAAGGAGCTTCACCTCATCCCAGGCCCACTCTCAAGGGTCTCAGGTGATCACAGGTAGAGATTCAGAATCAGGTTGATTATGACTGACCTGGGGAACAGTGAGGATAAGGCCATGCAAAGTAGGCCTTCTGCCTTTGGAGTGAAGGAGGGCGCGAGGTGACAGTCAGACTTTTACCCAAGGTGGAAGAAGCTAATGAGAGAACATCACTTGTAAGGTGATTAAGGAAGGATAGGGGTGGGGAGGGGGGTTACTGTTAGAGAGTGGTGGGTGCATGGAACATGCCTCCGGGGTAGCAGTAGAGCCAGATACATTAGGGGTTGTTAAAGACATGGATGAGAGAAAGACGTGGGAGGCAAGAGTTCGATTGATCGTTGAGTCTTTGCGTAAATTAAATCATAACATTGTGGGCTGAAGGGCCTGTACTGTGCTATACCAAGGAAGAATGGTGAAGTGAGGACAGGTACGAGATGCCGTATACTGATCGACTCCTCTGGAACGCACCCTCCGAGGGGTCAAGGAGACAGTTTCAATGATACCATCACCAGGAAAATGGCCATGCACCCGAGGTGACTGATCTGCAGGACTGTATGAAGTGGGGCTCTCCGGGTTGGTCTTGGATGGAGCCACCACAGACTCCAGAGGCCAACTGTACTCTGACCTTTGTGATCCTATGATCAGAGACAAGATGTTCAGATCACAGATCGGAACCAAAAAAAAAGAGAGGAAGAACACAAAGTTGCAAGGCCTTGGAGTTTATCTCCAAGTTATGTGGCTCAGGCAACATTAAATAAGATTCAATGTAATTAATTGTGGGGTCCTAAGAGGGAACTGGATCAGCACTGTGTGAAGGGGGCAGGGTAGAGTTAGAATGCATTCAATGAGCATCATCCAATTCTTTGATAGCTAGACCTCAGAAGAGTCTGAAACTTCAGGGACATCTCTTTCAGAGCCTTGGCCTTCTCCTACTACAGGGCCCCCGAACAGTCCAGGGATAGGAATAACCAGCTTTCCTCAACTACAGAGAGGGGCTAACATTTGGGGCCAGCCTCAGCACCGGACGCTCCTGCAACTCAACTGAAATATCCCAATAACACGACAGATAAATGTAAAGAATACCAAATCTAACAATGATTTTGGAGTCCAAAGTGGAAAAGGACAAACTCCACAAACGTTTGAAAACAATGGGAAAGTTGGACAACCTTTTCAGCAGTAAGTTTCACAAGGACTGAAAGATAAACTATACAAACAGCATCAACCACTGTGCAAACCAAGTCGACAAAATGACAATCACAACCAGACAACCACAAGGTAACATAAATGGCGCCTGATTTGCTGACCGCTCACCTAGACTAGGGATCATTTACAACTATCGACTAAGTTATGGAAGCAAGGATAGAGCTGACATTTCAGGTCGACACCACATGAGGAACCAAGTCAACCTCGCCCTGGTCTCGGTCACAGACTGCTGGCTGTCCCACTGAGTTCCTCCAGCAGCTCCAGTGTTTCCTTGCCCCAGATAACAGCATCTGCAGTCTCCTGAGTTGCCACCAATTAACCTCCCAACTTGCACATGTTTGAGATGAGCGAGGAAACGGGAGAAATCCAGACTGTTAGAGAGAAAACGTGCAAACACTACCCACAGCACCGAGGGTCAGAATCGAAACCCAGGTCACTGGAGCAGTGAAGGATCAGCACCACCTCACCTGAGAGAGCTCTCAGTACAAACACCACATCACAGTCCTATACACATATTGCAAACTATATAACAAAGATCAACACCTCAGCAAAGAGGGAAAAAAAAACTGCCAGGTGATGGAAACTGCAAGGTACTCCACAGGATGTAAAGAAACTTTCGCATTCCTTTGTAAATTTAGTGCACAACTCATCTTTGCCTTCCAGCACAAATAAAGTGTTGCAAATACTCAGCAGATCAGCGAGCATCTGTAAAGAGAGATGCAAAGTACATGCTTAACGTCTCGACCAGATCTGGCCTGATCAAAAGGGCAAGTTGGTCGAAGGAAAAATAACTTCACAACATCAAACTCACTGAGATACAAGAGTAGAATTTCCTCACACTGGGCATAAGTGGCAATAAGTGAA
The DNA here is from genome assembly GCF_963921235.1 of Mobula hypostoma. Lineage (NCBI taxonomy): Eukaryota > Metazoa > Chordata > Chondrichthyes > Myliobatiformes > Myliobatidae > Mobula > Mobula hypostoma. Next base: position 62,807,799 of record NC_086114.1, read on the forward strand.
AGGATAACAGATGCGGATCCTCTACTCTGTGTGGCTGCAGATGCCAGACACCCAGTTCCTACTATGTCCAGGTACACGGGACAGGTGCCAGGTAGCCCATTTCTGCCGTGTTGAGGACACAGAAGGAAGCCAGTCAGTCCATTCCTGCTCTATTAGATACACAGCAGTCAGGCACCCCGCTGCTTCGGGGCACAGTCAACAGTGTTGGGGCGTCAAGCAACCCAGTCCTACTGTGTGAGAGACACACGACCACCTATTGCAGTTCAGGAACATACACATCAGAGTGGAAGCAGTCAGTTCTCACGACGATGCGCAGCGTGTTTCACGTTCCAGACTCCGAACCGGGCTTTCTGACCTTCCCAAACCCGGTGAAATTCCTCCCGCTGTCGGGCACGTCAAGCCTGCCCAGCTCCCCGGCAAACAGGCCGGGACTCCCTCCGCTCCATACCTGCGCCCGGACCAGGGACTCCCCGCTCGGGACTCGGGATCGCGCTCCAGGATTCCCTGCTCCCACAAAATTGTTACACTCGAGCACACTGTATCCAACCGGCCAGCCCGCCCTTCCCATTGGTCGGCTAGCAGGAACTACGTCACTGATGGGCTGAGGCCTTGGCCAATTGCAAGGGCGAAGGGGAAAAGGCTGCAGGGAAAGGGCTGGGATGGCGCCGCAACTGTTTACCCCAATTCCCCCAGTGGCCCATTCATCAAATCCTCCCCCACGCCTCCTACCCTTCCCTCACCCTCCTCTCCTCCACAGACTCTTCCTCCGTTCCCTACCCTCACACTTCCCATTCCGTTCCCCTCACCTCCCCAACTCTTCCTCCGTTCTCTACCCTCACCACACTCCCCATCCCGGTCCCCTCAACCTCTTCTCCTCCCCGTTTCCCTCGCCCTCCTCTCCTCTCCGTTCCCCTCGCCCTCCCCTCCTCTCCTCCCCGTTCCCCATGCACCTTCCTCCCCCTACCCCTCGAACCCACCCCCAACCCCTATCTCTCCTCCCCTCCTCCTCCTCTCCTCCCCGATCCCCTCACCCTCCCCTCCCCCTCACCCTCCCCTCCCCCTCCCCTCCCCCTCCCCTCCCCTCCCCTCCCGCGCCCCTCCCCCTCCCCTCCCCTCCCCCTCCCCTCCCCTCCCCTCCCCTCCCCCTCCTCCCCTCCCCCTCCCCCTCCTCCCCTCCCCCTCCTCCCATTCCCCTCCTCCCATTCCCCTCCTTTCCCCCTCCCCCCATTCCCCTCCTTTCCCCATTCCCCTCCTTTCCCCCTCCCCCTCCCCCTCCTCCCATTCCCCCTCCTCCCAGTCCCCTCCCCCTCCTGCCATTCCCCTCCTTCCCCCCCCTCCTTTCCCCCTCCCCCTCCCCTCTCCCCTTCCCTCTCCCCTTCCCTCTCCCCTTCCCTCTCCCCTTCCCTCTCCCCTCCCCCTCCCCTCCCCCTCCCCTCCTCCTCCCCCTCCTCCTCCCCCTCCTCCTCCCCTTCCCCTCCCCTTCCCCTCCCCCCATCCTCCTCCCTCTCCCCTCCTCCTCCCCCTCTTCCTCCCCCTCCTCCCCCTCCCCTCCACGTTAACTCACCTACCCCTCCTTGTTCCCCTCACCCTCCTCGCCTCCCCATCCCCTCCTCTCCTCACCTCCGCCCTCCCCATCCCCTCCCCTTCTCCGCCTTCCCCATCCCCTTCTCTCCTCCCGGTCCCCTCCTCCCTGGTCCTCTCCTCCCTCCTCCCCTCCCTGTTCCCCTCACCCTCCTTGCCTCCCCTCCCCTCCCCTCCTATCCTCCCCATCGCCTCCTCTCCCCCTCCCCTCCTCCCCTCCCCCTCCCCTCCCCCTCCCCTCCTCCACGTTAACTCACCTCCCCTTCCCCATTACTCTCACCCTCCACTCCACCCCGTTCCCCTCCTCTCCTCACCTCCCCTCCCCGTTTCTCTCCTCCGCATTAACTCCCCTCCCCCTCCCTGTTCCCCTCACCCTCCTCTCCTCCCTGTTCCCCTCCTCCCCTCCACTCCCTGGTCCCCGCTCCCCTCCTCACCTCCTTATTCCCTCCCCCTCACCTCCCTTCTCCCTTCCCTTCCCCCCTCCTCCCTGGTCCCCTCGTCCTCCTCTTCTCACCCTCCCCCTCCCCCTCCCCCCTCACCCTCCTGTCCTCCCCTCCTCATGCTCCTGTCCTCCGCTCCCCATTCCTCTCCTCCACGTTAACTCACCTCCCCCTTCTTTCCTCCTCCCATCCCCTCCTCTGCCCCTCTCCCACTCCCCCTCCCCCTCCCCATTCCTCTCCTCCACGTTAACACCTCCCCTCCCTGTTCCCCTCACCCTCCTCCCCTTCCCCTCCCCGGTCCTCTCCTCCCTCCTCCCCTCCACGTTAACTCACCTCCCCCTCCCAGTTCCCCTCATCCTCCTTGCCTCCCCTCCTCCCCAGTCCTCTTCCCCTCCCCTCCTCCCTGTTCCTCTCCTCTGTGTTAACTCACTTCCCCTTCCCCGTTCCTCTCACCCTCCTCTCTTCCCCGTTCCACTTCCCCACACACACGCCCTCCCCTCCCCCACACACTCCCTCTCCTCCCCTCCCCCACACACCCCCTCTCCTCCTCTCCCCTCACCCTCCTTCCCCTCCTCCCCTCCCCGTCCCTCCCCCCCATGTTAACTCACCTCCCCCTCTCCGTTCCTCCCCCTCACCCTCCTCACCTCCCCTCACCCTCACCTCCCTTCTCCCTCACCCTCCTCACCTCTTCTCCCCTTCCCCCTCCCTCTCCTCCCCAGTGTCCTCCTCCCTTCCCCCTCCTCTCCTCCCCATTCCCCACACCCTCCTCTCCTCCTCCTCTTTTCACCCTCCCCATTCCTTCCTCACCCTCCTGTCCTCCCCTCCCCGTTCTCCTCACCCTCCCCTCCTCCCCTAGTCCACCCTCCTCTCCACTCCCCTCCCCGTTCCTCTCCTCCACGTTAACTCCCCTTTCCTCCCCGTTCCTCTAGCCCGCCTCTCCTCCCCGTTAACTTCCCCCTCCTCCCTCTTTCCTCCCCTCCTGTCCCTCCCATCCTTCCTTGTCACCCCTCCTCTTCCTCTTCTCCCTTCACCCTCCCCGGTGTCCGCACCCTCATCTCCTCCCCATTCCCCTCCTCCCCTCCCCGGTCCCCTCACCCTCTTCACCACCCCGGTCCCTCCCCTCGCCTCGTCCTCTCCTCCCCAGTCCCTCCCCTCGCCTCATCCTCTCCCCGGTCCCTCCCCTCGCCCTCTCCTCCCCAGTCCCTCGCCTCGCCCTTTCCTCCCCGGTCCCTCCCCTCCCTTCGCTCTCTCCTCCCCTCGCCTCGCCCTCTCCTCCCCGGTCCCTCCCCTCACCTTGCCCTCTCCTCCCCGGTCCCTCCCCTCACCTTGCCCTCTCCTCCCCAGTCCCTCCCCTCGCCTCGCCCTCTCCTCCCCGGTCCCTCGCCTCGCCCTCTCCTCCCCGGTCCCTCGCCTTGCCTTCTCCTCCCCGGTCCCTCGCCTCGCCCTCTCCTTCCCAGTCCCTCACCTCGCCCTCTCCTCCCCGGTCCCTTGCCTCACCCTCTCCTCCCCAGTCCCTTGCCTCGCCCTTCTCTCCCCGGTCCCTCCCCTCGCCTCGCCCTCTCCTCCCCGTCCCTCCCCTCGCCTCGCCCTCTCCTCCCCGGTCCCTCGCCTCGCCCTCTCCTCCCCGGACCCTCCCCTCGCCTCGCCCTCTCCACCCGGACCCTCCCCTCGCCTCACCCTCTCCACCCCGGTCCCTCCCCTCACCTCGTCCTCTCCGGTCCCTCCCCTCGCCTCGCCCTTTCCTCCCCGGTCCCTCCCCTCACCTCGTCCTCTCCGGTCCCTCCCCTCGCCTCGCCCTTTCCTCCCCGGTCCCTCCCCTCGCCTCGCCCTTTCCTCCCCGGTCCCTCCCCTCGCCTCACCCTCTCCTCCCCAGTGCCTCGCTTCGCCCTCTCCTCCCCGGTCCCTCGCCTCGCCCTCTCCTCCCCAGTTCCTCGCCTCGCCCTTGCCCTTTCCTTCCCGGTCCCTCGCCTCGCCCTTTCCTTCCCGGACCCTCGCCTCGCCCTTTCCTCCCCGGTCCCTCGCCTCGCCCTCTCCGGTCCCTCCCCTCGCCTCGCCCTCTCCTCCCCGGTCCCTCCCCTCGCCTCGCCCTCTCCTCCCCAGTCCCTCGCCTCGCCTCGCCCTCTCCTCCCTGGTCCCTCGCCTCACCCTCTCCTCCCCGGTCCCTCCCCTCCCCTCGCCCTCTCCTCCCCAGTCCCTCGCCTCGCCCTCTCCTCCCCATTCCCTCGCCTCACCCTCTCCTCCCCGGTCCCTCACCTCCCCTCACCCTCTCCTCCCCAGTCCCTCGCCTCGCCCTCTCCTCCCCGGTCCCTCGCCTCACCCTCTCCTCCCCGGTCCCTCACCTCACCCTCTCCTCCCCGGTCCCTCCCCACACCTCGCCCTTTCCTCCCCGGTCCCTCGCCTCGCCCTCTCCTCCCCAGTCCCTCGCCTCGCCCTCGCCCTCCTCCCCTCGCCTCGCCCTTTCCTCCCCGGTCCCTCCCCTCGCCTCGCCCTTTCCTCCCCGGTCCCTCCCTCGCCTCGCCCTTTCCTCCCCGGTCCCTCCCTCGCCTCGCCCTTTCCTCCCCGGTCCCTCGCCTCGCCCTCGCCCTTTCCTCCCCGGTCCCTCCCCTCACCTCGCCCTTTCCTCCCCAGTGCCTCACCTCGCCCTTGCCTTTTCCTCCCCGGTCCCTCCCCTCCCCTTGCCCTCTCCTCCCCGGTGCCTTGCCTCACCCTCTCCTCCCTGGTCCCTCGCCCTCCCCGGTCCCTCCCCTCTCCTGCCCGGTCCCTCACCTCCCCTCCCTTGTCATTCCCCTCACCCCTTGCCCTCGCCACCTCAAATGTTAATCCCCTCACCCCTCCCTCCCATCCTCTTCATCCCCTCCTCTTTCTTCCCCTCCCCCCTCCCCCTTTCCCCCTCCTCCCCTTCCCACCCTCCCTCCCTCCTTCCTCTCCCCTCCCCTCCTTCCTCTCCCCTCCCCTCCTTTATCACTCCCCTGCTTCATCCCTCACCTCCTCCCACCCCCCACCCCCCCCGAGTGCAGAGAAGGCCTGTGAGGGGATTGCTGAGTGAGAGGATGGGGTGAGGGATTCCTTTGAAATGAGAAGCTTCAGTAACTGGTCAGATGACATCGCATCACTCTCCCTGACCTCACCTCCACCTTCCCTACCTCCGTCCTGGCTGCCCTGCCAGTTCTTTCCTCCAGTGGATTCCCGGTAATCGGGGCAGCCGCCTACTCTGAAAGAACAAAAACTGAGAGAATAGCCAGGATTCCCTTTGTTTATTTGGGACACTATGCTGCTTAATTGGGACAGTCGACTGTTGCCAAGCACTTTCGAACACTCACTTGTGTAGCTGTTTTAGACACTAAACAATGCTTAGAGCAAACAATTTTTAAATAGATTTAATTGCATCCACTTGTGCTGAAAAAGCAGTGATTTTTGTCACTACTAGTTGGTGAGAAAGGAGCAGTGAGACAAGTTAGAATTGATTTGCTGTGGTTTCAAGCACTCGGGCTTGGAGATGCCACAAAAAGCTGGGAGTGAAAATAAATCAGTGTCACTACTTCAACATGTTAGGAACTACAAAGAATTTGAAGGCATCAGCAATCACCCTGAACGTTACAACGAAAATGAAGATTTGGAGGATACAATCGTCAATAACATTGCATGAAAACAGTCCATTAACTGCACTAGGTTCTCCGATTTTGTTTATTTACAGTGTGTTGGTTTTCCATCGTATCAAATGATGACTGAAAATTGTGTGGGAGAGTTTTGAAAATGGACAAGTCGTCACACTGGGAGAGATCCACTCTCCACCTCAAACTGGGGTCTTCCTTCATTGAATTAGATAACCACGACCACTTCTGTGCCTTAGAACGCCCTCCGCTCTCCATGAAGCAATGCAGAACTGCCTCGGCCGTTGGATCTCACTGTTAATCTCATCCACCCGGTCTGCCGGAGCTGACTTCACATGCTAGGACAGGCATGTTCCTGATTCAACGGGGGATGAGGCTGCCGTCACCTGGTTTTGCCTGCCTGTCGATGTGGTGTGCCGGGGTGTGGACGATGTGAGCACTGTCACAAGCAAATAGCAGGTGAGGATCAAAGGTGAATGAGTTGCCCCAGACTGGACATGACACCAGAAGTGCTACCCCTCCCTGGACACCTCATACACTGGATGAATTCCTCTGTCGGTAACTATTAAGAGCTAATTCACAGTTTTATAGTACTGTAGTAGCATTGGTAGTTTCCTAATTTATTCTGCATTTCATTTAAATATGTAATTTGTAACTCAGTTAAATGTAGTGTGTCTTTTTTGTACCTTTTTAACTATTTCCATGAAATTTTGGCTAATTGGGCAAACGCTTAATTGGGTCAAGATGTACTGGTCCGGATGTGGCCTAATTAAACTGGAATTTATTTTACTTAGAGACACAGTGCAGGATAGGCCCTTCGAGTTGCACCACGCAGCAACCCGCGACAATCCCGATTTAACACTAGGCTAATCACAGGACAATTTACAATGAGCAGTTAACCTGCTCACCGGTATGTCTTTGGACTGTGGCAGGACACTGGAGCACCTGGAGGAAACCCATCCATTCACTGGGATGATGTAAAAATTCCTTACAGATAAGACCTTAAGAAATAGAAGCAGAAGGCCATTCAGCCCTTTGAGTCTGCCCCGCCATTCAATCATGGGCTGATCCAATCCTTCCAGTCATCCCCACTCCCCTGTCTTCTCCCCATATAACCTTTGATGCCCTGGCTAATCAAGAACCTATCTACCTCTGCCTTAAATACACCCAATGACTTGACCTCCACAGCCTCTCGTGGCAACAGATTCCACAGATTTACCACCCTCTTCAATCCTGAAGCCGTGCCCTCTTGTCCTAGACTCGCCTACCACGGGAAATAACTTTGCCAGATGCCTTTGGAATTGAACCCCAAACACCAACACCCTGAGCTGTAATAATGCCGTGCTAACCGCTACTAGAGACTGGTCTTTGTAATCCTGTGCTCTGCTGTTCTGGATCTCCATGTCCTCTGAATCAGGCACAAAAAAATCACAAAGAACCTTCCATCTACTTCACATTAATCACATCAGCACAAGATTCTGCAGATGCTGGAACAACACACACACAATGCTGGAGGAACTCAGCAGACCAGGCAGCATCTATAATTCTGGCATCTTCCTCCTTCCTTTTCAGTCCCGATGGAGGGTTTCACCCCAAAACGTCGACCATTTATTCATTTCCATAGATGCTGCCTGACCTGCTGAGTTCCTCCAGCACTTTGTGTGGGTTGCATCTGCAGACTTTCTCATGTTTAACTATGTTGCAGTAGAGCTACTAGGACTTGATGTTTCAGTCCCTATGGTAAGTCGGCACTCTCGATGTTGGCAGTAGGTTTGGAGTGGTGACAAGGAGGGAGGGTAGGTACATCATCGGAGTCATCAGGTGGGCACCTTCCTTCTTTGACGTTTCGTTGATAAGCTCATGACGAATCCAGAGGGCTCAACGGTGCTACCTGGCATCCCAGATACTACAGCAGTCACAGAGGAATCTTACCTCTGTCATCATGGAAGACACAAAGTATATCAAACAAACGAGATAATCAAGAAATGAGGAAGTGAACAAGCCAAGTATTCGTCAAATCATAGTACTAAGAGAAGCTAGCGACCTTGAAACCTGATCATTCCTAAGGACCCAATAAACCACAGCCCAGACTTTTGGAAGATGTCACTTTAGATAGGGTGAATATTATCATATTCCAAAATTCTCTCGATTCTAGAGTTTTCCTGTGGCCCGGAGGGTAGCAAAGAGAGGGAGAGAGAAAACTGACTTGTCACCCTAATGAGGGTAATTGCTGGAATTAGTATTGAGGAATCTACTGTGGGCTCTGGTTAATTGGGGCAAATTGTGACAAGTACATTTTGGCCCAATTAACTATAACTCAACAAATAATAAACTGGGATAACTGTGGATAAACAGGCCATCAATGGTTTTAGGGCACGTGAGATAAAAAGGTAAATGATCTGTGCAGTTCCTGGTGCTGACTGACTTGCAGTGACTTCTGTGGGCAGTACACATGTGTCTGTCAAGCAAAAGCTGGCCTGGGCTCCACTAACATTTCTCCCCCGACTGCACGTTAGTCACCTGGCAAATCAGATGTTAGGATGAGGACCCTGGAGGCAGCCCGTGCTAAGCCTGCAGACCTATCTGTGTGTGTTAATGGGTGGGAAAGGAGATTGTTTTACTGCTGTTACTTTGTGCTGTTTTGTTATTAAGTCCATAAGACACAGGGTTAGAATGAGGCCATTCAGCCCATTGAGATTGCTACACCATTCCATCATGGCTGATTTATTATCCCATTATCCAGCCTTTTCCCTGTAACCTTTGCCCTGATTGATCAAGAACCTATCAACCTCCGCTCTAAATACACCCAATGACTTGACCTCCACAGCGGTCTGTGGGAATTAATTCCACAGATTCACTATCTGCTTGCTTAAAAAATTCTTTGTCATCTCTGTTTTAAGCAGCAGCCAAATGTAGATCGGAAGCGTGAGAAGACGTAGCTCACTCAGGTTTCCCAAATGAGTACATAAGGCATTGACTCGTGGTAATTTGGTGTTTTGAGCAGCAGCCAATCGGCGATCAGGATTGAGTGGCAAGAACCAATTAAAATAAGGCAGGGATAAGTGGAGCGGCCATTGTTGGAGTGGACAGTGTTAAGAGTGTGGATTTTGAGGCTTTAACTCTTTGAGGATGAGTGAAAGAAGGCGTAAAAGCTTGAAGTAGGACAGTAGTGTTACCAGGCAGGTTAGTGAAATGCTCCTCTTGTGGGATGTGGGAAGGCAGGGAGACCTCCAGTGTCCCTGATGACTACACCTGCAAGAAGTGCATCCAGCTGCAGCTTCTAACACTTCAGAATAGGGAGCTGGAGCTGGAACTGGTGAACTCCAGATCATTCAGGAGACTGGGGGGGGGGGTGATAAATAGGACATATAGAGAGGTAGTTACACCCAAGGTGCAGGTCACAGGAAACTGGTGACAGTCTAGAAGGGGAAAGCGGTTAAGGAGCCAGAACAGAGCACCCTTGTGGCCATCCCCCTCAACAACAGGTATATCACTTTGGTTACTGTTGTGGAGGATGACCAAGCAGAGGAAAGTCACAGTGGTCAGGTCTCTGGCACTGAGTCTGACTCTGTGACTCAGAAGGGAAGTGAGGAGAAGAGATGAGCTGTGGTGATGGGAGATTCGATAGTCAGAGGAACAGACAGGAGGTTCTGTGGATGAGAAAGAGATTCCAGGATGGTATGTTATCTTCCGGGTGCCAAGATCTGGGACATCTCGGATCAAGTCCTCGGCATTCCTAAGTGGGAGAGTGAGCAGCCAGAAGTCGTGGTCCATGTAGGTACCAATGACATGGGTAGGAAGAGTGTCGAGGTTCTGCAAAGTGAGTTCAGAGAGTTGGGTGCTAAGTTAAAGGGTATGGCCTCCAGGGTTATGATCCCAGGATTGCTACCATGCCACATGCTAGTGAGGCCAGAAATAGGAAGATTATACATGGCAAAGGAGTTGGTGTAGGAGGGAGGGCGTGAAGTTTTTAAGACCATAAGATATAGGAGCAGAATTAGGCCATTTGGCCCATTGAGTCTGCTCTGCCATTTCAACAAGGCCTATCCATTTTCTCTCTAGCCCCAATCTCCAGCCTTCTCCATGTATTCCTTTTGTGCCCTGACTAATCAAGAATCTATCAACCTCTGCCTTAAGTATACCCAATGACTTGGCCCTCTACAGCTCCCGTGGCAAAGGAATTCCACGGATTCACCACTCTCTGGCTAAAGAAGTTCTTCCTCATCTCTGTTCTAAAGGGATGTGCCTGTACTCTGAGGCCGAGTCCTCTGCTCTTCAGACTCTTCCACCACAGGAAGCATCATCTCCTGTGGTATTTTTGGATCTTTTGGCTCTCTTCCAGGGAAGATGGGGACCCGTACAGAAGGGGAGGTTTGCCCCTGAACTGGAGAGTGACTAATATCCTAGCGGGAAGGTTTGCTAGTGCTGCCCGACAGAGGGGTTATACTAGAGATGCAGGGAGATGGGAACCAGAGTGCCAGAGCAGATAGTGGATAGGTTTTGGGGACTTGTTGTTAAGACCTCAGACAAAGTCAGAAATCAAAGGGTTGAGCATGGTGCGACTAATGTCCTGAGCTGTGTATATTTCAAATGAAGAACTATCATGGGAAATGCGCAAGACCTCAGGGCATGGATCAACACCTGGAATTATGATTTTGTAGCCATCAGTGAGACTTAGTTGCAGGATGGGCAGGACTGGCAACCCAATATTCCGGGGATCCTGCAGCGCATTGGGAGGGATTAATGGGAGAGGGGTGGCATTACTAGTCAGGGAAAATGTCACGGCAGTGCTCAGTCAGGACAGACTGGAGAACTCGTCCAGTGAGGTGTTATGGGTAGAACTGAGGAATAAGAAACATTAATGGGTCTAGACTACCAACCACCTAATAGTCCATGGGAACAAATTTGTAGAGAGATCGCAAACTGTTGCAAGAAACATAAGGTTGTTATAGTAGATGATTTTAACTTTCCACATATTGATTGGGTCTCCCATACTGTTAAAGGTCTAGATGGGATAGGGTTTGTCAAATGTGTTCAGGAAAGTTTCCTTCATAAGTACATAGAAGTCTCAATGAGAGAACATGCAATACTTGATCTGCTGTTCGGGGATGAGACAGGGCAGGTGACTGAAGTTTGTGTAGAGGAACACATTGCATCCAGTGATCATGATGCCATCAGTTTCAAAGTAAGTATGGTAAGTCTGGTCCATGGGTTGAGATGCTAAATTGGAGAAAGGCCAACTTTGATGGTATCAGAAAGGATCAGGCAAGTGTGGATTGGGACAGGCTGTTTTCTGGCAAGGGTGTACTTGGTAAGTGGGAGGCCTTCAAAAGTGAAATTTTGAGAGTACAGAGCTTGTATGTGCCTGTCAGAATAAAAGGTAAAGATAACAAGTGTGGTTATTGTGTGGATAGCCAGAGGCTCTTTCCCAGGGCTGAAATGGCTAACACGAGGGGGCATAGATTTAAGGTGCTTGGAAATAGATGCCGAGGGGATGTCAGGAGTAAGTTTTTCACAGAGAGAGCAGTGGGTGCGTGGAATGCACTGCCGGTGCCGGTGGTGGAAGCGGATACAGAGACAGCAAGAGGTGTCTGGCACTGAGGGGTGGGGGTGACAGAGGCAGGAAGGGATGAGGTTGTCAGGGAAGAGGTGTAGCAGACTGAGGGGGTGACAGAGGTTGGTCATCTGGAAGATCAGAATGGTAATCCATGCGTGGAGCCAAAAGAGATGGGGAGATCTTAAATGAGTTTTTTGGGTCTGTATTTACTCAGGAGACCGACACGGAGTCGGAAGAAGTGAGGCAAAGCAGCGTCGACATCCCTATGCGGATCACAGAGGAGAAGGTGTTTGCTGTCTTGAGGCAAATCATGGTGAATAAATCTCTTAAGGCCTGACAAGGTGTTCCCTCGGACCCTGTGGGAGGCAAATACAGGAATTGCAGGGGCCCTAGCAGGGTTATTTAAGTTATCATTAGAGACAAGTGAGATACTGGAGGATTGGAGGATAGCCAATGTTGTTATACTGTTTAGATAGATAGATAGATACTTTATTGATCCCAAAGGAAATTGCAGAAGGGCTCTTAAAAATAAACCAGGAAATTGTAGGCCGGTGAACTTGACATCAGTAGTAGGAAGGAATTCTAAGGGACTGGTTACAGTGTCTATAAAAAGTATTACCCCCCCCCCCACCCCTTGGGAGTTTTCATGTTTTATTGTTTTACAGCATTAAATCACAGTGGATTTAATTTGGCTTTTTTGACACTGATCAAAAGAAAAAGACTTTCATATCAAAGTGAAAACAGATCTATAGAAACAACAGGAATTCTGCAGATGCTGGAAATTCAAACAACACACATCAAAGTTGCTGGTGAACGCAGCAGGCCAGGCAGCATCTCTAGGAAGAGGAAGAGGTCCTGACGAAGGGTCTCGGCCTGAAGTGTTGACTGTACCTCTTCCTAGAGATGCTGCCTGGCCTGCTGCGTTCACCAGCAACTTTGATGTGTTTTGCACAGATCTATACAAAGTGATCGAAATTAATTACAAATATAAATCACAAAATAATTGATTGCATTAGTATTCACCCCTTTAATATGACACACCAAATCATCACTGGTGCAGCAAACTGGTTTTAGAAGTCAGATAATTAGTTAAATGGAGATCACTGTGTGCAGTCAAGGTGTTTCAATTGATTGTAGTAAAAATACACCTGTATCTGGAAGGTCCAACTGCTGGTGAGTCAGTATCCTGGCAAAAACTACACCCTGAAGACAAACAAACACCCCAAGCAATTCTGCAAAAGGATTTTTGAAAAGTCAGGAGATGGATACAAGAAAGTTTCCAAGTCACTGAATATCCCTTGGAATACAGTTAAGTCAATCATCAAGAAATGGAAAGAATATGGTACAGCTGTGAATCTGCCTAGAGCAGGCTGTCCTCAAAAACTGAGTGACCGTGCAAGAAGGGGACTCGTGAGGGAGGCCACCAAGAGACCTATGACAACTGTGGAGGAGTTACAAGCTTCAGTGGCTGAGATGGGAGAGACTGGACATACAACTGTTGCCCGGGTGCTTCACCAGTCACAGCTTTATGGGAGAGTGGCAAAGAGAAAGCCACTGTTGAAAAAAACTCACGTGAAATCTCAGCTAGACTTTGCTAGAAGGCACATGGGAGACTCTGAAGTCAGCTGGAAGAAGGTTCTATGGTCTGATGAATCCAAAATTGAACTTTTTGGCTCACAGACTAAACACTATATTCGGCATAAGTCAAACACCAGACATCATCTAAAACACACCATCCCTACCGTGAAGCATGGTGATGGCTGTATCACGCTGTGGGGATGTTTCACTGCAGCAGGTCCTAGAAGGCAATCACCTCAAGCATAAAGCCAAAGCTACACAGGAATGGCTTAAAACAACAAAGTTAATGTTCTGGAGAGGCCAAGTCAGAATCCAGACCTCAATCCAATTGAAATTTTGTGGCTGGATTTGGAAAGGGCTGTTCACTCGATCTCCATGCAATCTGACAGAGTTTGAGCAGTTTTGTAAAGAAGAATGAGGAAAAACTGCAGTTTCCAGATGTGAAAAGTTGCAAGATTCAAGCTGTAATTGTTACCAAAGGTGCATCTACTAAATATTGACTTGAAGGGTGTGAATATTTATGCAATACTTATGTGTTTAATATTGTAATTAATTTAAATCACTTTATGGAGATCTGTTTTCACTTTGACACGAAAGAGTCTTTTTCTGTCGATCAGTGTCAAAAAAGCCAAATTAATCTACTGTGATTCAATGCTGTAAAACAATAAAACATGACAATTTCCAAGGCTTTGCAGGGGGGGGAGGGGGTGTGAAAACTTTTTTATAGGCACTATATATGAGTATCTAGTTAGACAGGGATTGATTGTGCATGGTAGGTTGTGTCTAAAAGAGAGTTTTTCAAGGAAGTTACCAGGAAAGTTGATAAAGGCCAGGCAGAGGATGTTGTCTACATGGGCTTCAGTAAGGAATTTGACAAGGTCCTTCACGGGAGGTTGGCAAAGAAGGCTCAGTCACTCTACATTCTAGATGAGGTAGTAAATTGGATTAGACACTGGCTTTGTGGTTGCCTTTCTGACTGGAGGCCTGTGACCAGAGGAATGCTGCAGGGATCGGTGCTGCATCCATTGCTGTTTGTCATCAATTTCAATAATCTGGATGATTATTTGATTAACTGGATCAGCAGATTTGCAGATGACACCAAAATTCAGGGTGTAGTGGACAGCGAGGAAGACTATCAGAGCTTGCAGTGGAATCTAGATCAGCTGGAAAAATGGGCCAAAACTAGCTGATGGAATTTAATGTAGATAAGTGCGAGGTGTTGCAATACAGTGGGACCAACTAGGGTAGGTCTTACACAGTGAATGGTAGGGCACTGAGGAGTGTGGTAGAACAAGGAATAGAGGTCCACATTTCATTGAAAGTAACATCACAGGTAGATAAGGATGTAAAGAAAGCAATCCAGACATTGCTACCCTTTCAGCTTTCTGTCCAACTCCTGATATTCTCTCTTCAGGACCTATCCCCTTTCCTGCCTACGTGTTGGCACCAATGTGTACCATGACTTCTTGATGCTCAACCTCCCCCCTTTAGAATGTTGCGGACCCTATCTGAGACATCCCTGACGCTGGCACCTGGGAGGCAACATACCATCTGGGTGCCTCTTTCAGGTCCACAGCCACAGAATCTCCTATCTGTTCCTCTAACTGTGGAATCCCCTATCATTACTGCACTCCTCCTCTCCCCACACCCTTCTGAGCCACAGAATCAGACCTGACCCCCCCCCCCCCAGCAGTATCCAAAGCGGTATACTTATTGAGGGTTATAGCCACAGGGGTATTCTGCACTGGCTACCTATTCCTTTTCACTTTCCTGACAGTCAGCCAGCTACCCTGCCTCCTGCAGCTTCCAGGTGACAACCTCCCCGTAGCTCCTATCTATCATTGCATTCTTCCTTATGAGACAAAGATTGTCAAGCTACAGCTCCAGTTCCCTAACACAGCCTCTAAGCAGCTGCAGCTTGATGCACTTTGTGCAGATAGGCAGCAGTTATCAGGGAGACTGGAGGTCTCCGAGTTCCCACATCTCACACAAAGAACATTCTCACCACACAGACAAAGAAAGAGAGGAAAGTACTTAACTAAAAACTTACGTAGAGCCTCCGCCTGTTCTCGCCTAAGCTCAGCCGCTCCAATACAGTCCACTCCTACAATGGCCGCTCTGCTTACTCCTCGCTTCTTTTTATTGGCCTTTGCCAATTACCTAAGAGATCATTATGATTGCAACCTCCGAAAAATCTTGAAAGGAGCTCTTTTTAAACCTCATGCCCTGTCCAACGGTGTGCAGTTGGAGTCAGTTGCAAACACTGTGAGGAGGAGGAGGAGGAGAGTGGGTCCTCGGGCTGCGTAGATGGCCAGGACCCAGCAGAGCTGGTTGGAGCAAAAGACTGAGCCTGAGTCCTGCTAGGTGGAGTTCGGCTTTTTGTTGAATTGCGTACTTCCTACTTCACACACATGGTAAAACAGTACAGTGAAAAGACTCAAACCCAGCTAGCCAAATGTTGACAGCAGTGAATATAAGCATTATGGATGAGAGGTACTTGAAACACACAACCCCATAGGAAAGACCAAGCTCACGAGACAGTGCATCTGACAACAGTTCTCACTGCAGTTTATTGTAATGGTGCAGATCATCATTTGCTGCTGCAGAAATGTGATCCAGAGGCTGCATGAACACGTTCTATACTTGCTGAGAGAGTGGTAAGTGGGAAACTGTTTTACCGCGACAGATCTGTCCAAGGGTTTAGTTTTAATTTTTATTCCGGCCTTTTTAAAAAATATAGCCCTGCTGACTTTGACTTTAATTCTGATGCTCAGTTGGACCACGTCAAGGGGTGGCCATATTGTTTTGGCGGAGTTCTTCACTCAGGGATTGTTATGATTGTAGTCACCGAAAGGTCTTAAAAGGCCCTGAGCTCTTCGTAAACCTTGCCCTGCTTCAGCCCGACAGCCGGCAGCTGGAGTCAGTTGCGAACACCATGAGGAGGAGGGTAGCGGGTCCCAAGGTTGTCTGCGCAGCCAGGATCCAGCGGAGTTGGTTGTTGACTGCTTGTGGTACACTCTGAATAGTCTCAGAAAGCCCCACGCTCTTTTTAAACCTTGTGCCACCTCAGCTAATCAAGCAACTGCTCACAATGATTGCAGCCCGCAAAAAGTCCTGAAAGGCCCAAGTGTTGTGATTTAATATTTAAGTAATATTTGAGTAATATTGTAAATACATTGTTTGATTAAGCACTCTGTAAAAGTACGTGAATGGCATACGTTATTATGCTACCCAGTCACACATGCGCATCTCACTTAAAGTGAAACGAAGTTAAGACACATCATTCCCGGCTTAATTAGTTTTATGTTTTGGAGTTACACAACATAACACTGAGCTCTTTTAAACCTCGCATCTCACATTGCCTCAGCCTAGCAGCGACTGCTCGTGATAACTGCTGCCCGCCGTTGCAGCATATATTCTGCTGAACATTGTGGGCATGCTCTATTGGCACTGGAATGTGTGGCGAGACTTGCAAACTGCCCCCCGCACACCCTTAAGTTGTGTTGGTTGCTGACACACGATGCATTTCACTGTATGTCTTGATGTACTTGTGATAAATCAATAAATCTGAATCTGTAAATACTTACACAATAGAATCATGGAATGATGGATGTCAAACAGAGACCAACTTGTTCCATCATAGGTGTCCTGGTACTTATGTACAAATGTCCACTGATCCCTTCTCTATACTTGTCTCACACTCTTGTAAATATTTCACTTCAAATGTATCCTTGAAGGGCCCCTGCTGAATCCAATATATGGCAAGGTGGGGTAGCAAGGTGGAATTTAGGAGATGAAGTCACTATCCTATTCTAACCAGCTCACGTTGTGTAAGATCATACTTTGCTTGTTTGGAATCAATAGCAATTTTTAACATCTGCAGGTATCAATTGATTAAGAGCTGTGACGACCCTGTTTTATCACTTCCCCCTCCTTCGAGTTCACACACACTTCACTTCGCTCAGCAGGACATTGTTCAACTGATACTGCAGGCATGAAAAGATGTTCCACTTACTTTGTAAGCAGTTTCTGCTGCCTCTCGTTAGATTTTTCTTTCAATGAAGTCATATACAAGTACAGTAACATCAGAGTTGATGGGATTGAAGGATGTGTTTCTATCTATCAGACACAGGCACAGCTAATAGAACACTTATCTCACAGCTCCAGTGACTCAGGCTCAACTCTTACTCTCAACAACAACCTTGATTGTGAACTTCAGGAAGGGGAAGTCAGGAGAGCAACCTACATAGCCCTCATCGAGGGATCAGAAATGGAAAGAGTGAACAGTTTCAAGTTCCTGTGTGTCAACATCTCTGAACATCTATCCTGGCCCCATCAATTACAAACAAAGCACAACAGCAGCTATATTTCATTAGGAGTTCGAGGAGATTTAGTATGTCACCTAAAGCACTTTCAACAGTCTACAGATGTACCATGGAGAACATTTTAACTGGTTTGTATCAGCATCTGTTAAGGAGGGGCCACTGCACAGGATCGGAATAAGCTGCAGAAAGTTGTAAACTCAGCCAGCTCCATCATGGGCACCGACCTCCCCAGCATCCAGAACATCTTCAAAAGACGATGACTCAAAAAGGTGGCATCCATCATCAGGGAACCCCATCACCCAGGACATGCCCTCTTCTCATTGCTACCATCGAGGAGGTGGTACAGGACGCTGAAGGAACACACTCAACATTTCGGGAACAGCTTCTTTCTTTCTTTCTTTCTTTTTTTCTTTTCAAATCTTTTTATTATATATATATATAGAAAAAATAACATGAGTACATCGAAGTAACAACACTTACAATGCCTCAAAAAAAACCATCATCTTAAAGATTGAAAACAAAATTTTGTGATAACAAAGAAAACCTACTGAGCGGAAAAGTGAGAAAAAAAAGAGAACCCATTAGTTGTACAACCCCGTAGTCATGCGTCGTACAAAAAGCTTCTAAAAATAAACATCAAACTGCCAGCAAGAAAAGAAAATATACTAAAAGAATTTACAATTAGATCATGGAAAAATCATATCAATTAACTCAAATGATAATAACGAGCAAATGAGCCCCATCTTTTCTCAAAATCAAATAAAGGTTCAAAGGTTCGACTTCTAATTTTCTCCAAACTAAGACATAGCATCACTTGAGAGAACCATTGTGACAAAGTGGGAGCTGATGTATCCTTCCACTTCAACAAAATGGACCTCCTAGCTATCAATGTAACAAATGCAATAACATGCTGGTCAGACACAGAAATACCACGAATATTTTGAGGAACTATTCCAAAAAGCACAGTTAATTTATTAGGTTGTAAACTAATTTTAAGTGCTTTAGATATTGTTGAGAAAACTGACTTCCAGGACTGTTCCAATATAGAACAAGACCAAAACATATGTGTCAGTGTCGCTATCTCAGTTTTACATCCATCACAATGACTATCAACATTAGGAAAGATTTTAGAAAGTCTCTCCTTTGTCAAATGATAACAATGTACAATTTTAAATTGAATCAATGAATGGCTAGCACAAATTGAAGAAGAGTTAACCAACTTGAATATCCGCATCCAGTCCTCCATCATAAAAGTCAAATTAAGTTCTTTTTCCCAATCCTGTTTAATCTTAGACAAAGGACGCTTATCCCATTGTAATAGTAAATTATAAATTCTTCCAACAGAACCCTTAATCAAAGGATTCATACTCATAATAGTATCTAACAGGTCAGCCTCTAATATGTAAGGGAAATTACTTAAATATTTTTGTAAAAAATGTCCAACTTGAAGGTATTGCAGAAAGAGAGTTTCTTCCCCTCTGTTGTCAGATTTCCGAATGGACAATGAACCCATGAACACCTCCTCACTGTTCATTTCCTCTCTTCTTGCAATACTTATTTAATTTATGTTTTATATTTACAGAATATACATTTATTGTAATTTGTATTATTATATATTACAATGTACTACTGACGCAAAACAACATATGCCAGTGATATTAAACATGATTCCGATCTCGATCTCTGGTGCTATCCTGTGAGAGTGTGGGTTTCCCCAGATGCTTGGGATTTTTAAACACAGCAAAAACGTACAGGTTAGTGAGTGAACTGGCCGCTGTTAATGCTCTCAGTATTATTACTCCGTACTCACAGTCTTAGTATTATTTATTTGCCAGTCTTCGTTTCTGTATAGCAGAGGTCCCCAACCACCGAGCCGCGGACTGGTACCGGGCCACAAAGCATGTGCCACCGGGCCACGAGGAAACGATATGAGTCAGCTGCACCTTTCCTCATTCCGTGTCACGCACTGTTGAACTTGAACATAGGGTTGCCAACTGTCCCATATTTGCCAGGACATCCCGTATATTGGGTTAAATTGGTTTGTCCCATACGGGACCGCCCTTGTCCCGTATTTCCCCCGCTAAGGTAGAGCGTTCCTATGAAACCTTTTGTGCCAAAATAACGAAGCGGAGAAGCAATTACCATTAATTTATATGGGAAAATTTTTTGAGCATTCCCAGACCCAAAAAATAACCTACCAAACAACACATAAAAACCTAAGGTAACACTAACATATAGTAAAATCAGGAATGATATGATAAATACACAGCCTATATAAAATAGAAATAACGTATGTACAGTGCAGTTGGGAAGATTAAGCCGAAGCAGATTTGTGGAAAAAAATCGGCACGTATGTGCATGCACACATCACATACGTGCATGTCACGCATGCGCACAGGTGCTTGTGCGAGGCTTCACGGTCATGGTAGTCTTTCTCGGGGTAAGAGAAGACTATGGAGAGGAGAAGATGGCAGCACGACGCAGCTCGCAGCGGCCACTCCGGTGGTGAATATCTGTTATCTGTCAAGTAGGGTGCCATGCATAATCCTGATTTGATGGAGACAGACGTGAGAGCACGGAGGAACATCTGGTGAAACTTCTGAAATGCCTGTTTCGCTGCCGCTGCTGCTGTGTGATCCAGAATCTCCGGAGGGGAAGGCCCCGAGTCCTCGGCTTTGCTTGTTGCTCGGCGGCTGGGGCAGGGTCGAAGCGCTCGGCAGAGACGGTGCTCGGTGCTGGGTGTCGGAGGGCTGGTCAGAGGCTCGAAGTTTTTGGACGGACTCAGAGTCGGCTGTGGTCGGGTGCTTCCAGGGTGCTGCATCGGCAAGTTTGCAGCGCTGGAGGTTCATGGCAGGGAGAGTTTCTCCCGTCTACCGTCTGCGTGAGATGATGGGCTATCGGAACTTTGAGACTTTTTTTTACCGTGCCCATGGTCTGCTCTTTATCAGATTATGGTATTGCTTTGCACTGTTGTAACTATATGTTATAATTACGTGGTTTTTGTCAGTTTTAGTCTCGGTCTGTCCTGTGTTTCTGTGATATCATACTGGAGGAACATTGTATCATTTCTAAATGACAATGAACGAGGACTGAGTGTCCTCATAATCTAATCTAATCTAAACACGAGTGTCCCGTAGTTGACTGCTACTTTTGTCCCTTATTTGGGAGTGAGAAAGCTGACAACCCTAACTGTAAAATACACATTGAGGTGAGTTTAACCGTACCTGAAACCGCCCCACCCCCCGGTCAGCCAGTCTGCAAGAATATTGTCAATATTAAACCGGTCCGCGGTGCAAAAAAGGTTGGGGACCTCTATTGTATCTCTTTGTTTCTTTGTAAATGCCCACATGAAATTGAATCTCAAGGTAATTCATGGTGACATACACTGTCTGTACTTTGATAATACATTTACTTAGCCTTTGACCAAACTGACCCAGACAGTGGTAGACTCCAGGTGGAGTGGAAGGAATGTGGGGAGGATAGAGCACATTCGTGTAAAAGTGTCATTAATGACCGGCATGGACTTGGAGAGTGAAGGACCTGTTTCCGTGCGGTATTGACTATGCCTGTACGACACAGACTTGTCCACTTTTACAACACATCCCATTAAAGTGTCCCAAACTCTGCAGGTAATCAGCTGCTCCTGGAAGACAGTTACTTTTGCAACATCTTCAGCAGTCAGTTCCCACAGGTACACCGAATCATAAGCTTCAAGCCACAGGCGAGGCATTCCCAAATAGCCAATGGACAGGGCACGGAGTGGGACCGTGGTAATCGTGATGTCGATAAGCTGGCAGCACGTACTGCACATAGCCCCAATGCTCGGCCACTCTGTTAGAATCTCTGAATGGCTGGAGGTTGAAGACCTGTCCATGTGAGAACAGGTGGGTGGGAGGGTGGAAAGGGACTTTCTTTCTTTCTTTGTTTAGTTAGTTATTTAGAGATACAGTATGGAACAGGCCCTTCCTGCACATCGAGCCACACCATCTAGCAACCCACCTACTTAACACTGGGTGGAGGAGCAACACCTCATATTCTGTCTAGGTAGCCTCCAACATGATGGCATGAACATCAATTTCCCCTTCTGGTATATTTATTTATTTATTATAATTTCCCCCTACCCCTTTCCCCCTCTTTTATTTCTATTCTGGCCTCTTACCTCTTCTCCTCACCTGCTACAACATCCCTATGGGGCCCCTTGTTCTTCCATTTCTCCCCTGGTCCACTCCTCTCTCCTATCAGTCTCCTTCCTCTCCAGCCCTTTACCTTTCCCACCCACCTGGCTTCACCTGTCACCATCTAGTTATCCTCCTTCCCCTCCCTCAATCTCTTCATTCTTGTGTCTTCCCCTGCCATTCCAGTCCTGACCTCAGCACAAAACGTTGACTGTTTATTCATTTTCATAGATGCTGCCTGACCTGATGAGTTTTTGTGTGTGTTACTCTAGATGCTTAAAAGTTTGAGAGTCTTTGCTTCCTCCACATTCTCTTAAGGCAGCAGATCCCAGACTCCAAATATTCACTGTATGAAAGAAAAAATCCCCCTTGGATCCTGTCTAAGCCGCCTTCTTCTCACCTTAAACATACATCTTCTTATCTTGGACACACCAGCTATGAGGGATAAAAATAGCTATTTATCCCTTTCATCCGTCAAATAATATTATCCAGCAGGTCAGGCAGCATTCCTGCAGGAAGTTGCAAACTCTGACGCTGGGTAGGCTGGTCCCCAGGATGGAGCTGGCTGAGTTTACAACTTCAAAAGGCGATTTCTCAAGAAGGAGGTACCCATCGTTAGGATCATCTATCACCCAGGACATGTCCCTTCTCATTGCTACTATCGAGAGGAGGTACAGGAGCCCGAAGACAAAAACTCAGCGTTTCAGGAACAGGTTTTCCCCTCAATCATCAGATTTCTGAATGGACAACAAACCCATGAACACTACCTCACTATTTTATATATACACACTTATTGTAATTTATAGCTTACGTTATTATGCATTTCCATGTACTGCTGCTACAAAACAATACATTTCATGACATAGACCGGTGATATTAAACCTGATTCTGATTCTGAGCTGTGGAGAGATCTCCACTGATGCTGCCTGACCTATTGAGTTCCTCCAGCATTTTGTGTCTGTTCCTCTGGATTTCCAGCATCTTCAAGAATCAAGAATGTTGATTGTCATTTTTGAGTACACGAGTGTAAAGGAGAACGAAATGGATGTTACTCCAGATCTGATACAGCAAAAAAAAGCACAATAAATATAAATACATAAGAGTAGCAGAATATCTTAAGTTTACAATAACATTATCCCTTTGGGGTGGAAACTACAGGTTGATTCCTAAGTCTATTGCTCATCTCCAAGGCAAGTGTTTGTTTATTTCTTTCTCTAAATCAATAATATCGCTTTGTTCCCTTTTCCTGGTTCTGTCAGTATTTGATTCGGTGCTGATTTTCTTTTTGGTAACACGCCTGCAACATAGCACGGGTTATGTTGCCTCGTTAAAGTTACTGTGTAGTTGGCAGGCGGCTGTGTAATCAAGTTCAAGTTTAATTGTCATTCAACCATACATGAACACCCAGTCAAACAATACAGATTTACTCTGGGGCCAAGGTGCAAAAACACAGTACCAAAGGTCACCCACAGTGCAAGGCACATATCGAACGTATAAGAAAACAGCAAATACACTCACACAGAAGAAATATATATCCAAGTCCCAGAGTCCCAGAATGCTGCAGCAGTCTGCAGTTGAACACAATACAGCTTGCTTTCTGCCCCTCCACATCACCCTGGTGGAGTGCCCAACTCCAACGTCTCCCCCTGGGCACCTGCAAACAGCTGACACCGTGGTTTAAGGCCTAGTCCTTACTACAACCGAGGCCACCGTTCATCAATAAACCGATGAATTGGACTTGCAGCATTCCACAACACCAATATCCAACAGGGTCTCATGATCACAAGAAAAGCAACTAACATGATCAATGGCTGTTAGACTGCACACGTTCTTTGCGCATCGATGCCTGTCTGTCACAGGCAGCGTCACGGTCCGCACCAAGTCCAGCTCCCTAAGTTTTTCAGCCAACGAACAACTCGCTGATGGTTTAGACCCGCAGTACTTTGAGTTCTTAATGTCAGGCACTGAGTCAGAGAGGGAGACATCATTCTCCTGTGCTTACCAAACGTGACTGCACTTGCAAAAACATCAACATAAAATCATTTTTCTTTATTGTAATGAATACTCCCAGTGTTCATAGAGATGGAGGGCTTGCAGATTTAAAGTGCACCATTCATTAAGAATTCTGTTGGAAGTGCAATATATTTGAGATATTATTGCAATTTGAGAATTGTAGTAGAGAGGCTGAACACTCAGTTTGGTCCCAGTGACAATGGCATCCACTCCAGCCTGTCACAGAAGTGACATCCTCCCCAGCTTTCTCAGTAACTGTCGGTTAAGTTTCAGTACAGACTGCAAAGAAGCAGGAGTTGGATTACTGGAGCAATAAACAATCTGTTGGAGGAACTCAGCTAGTTGAGCAGTATCTATGGGGGGGGGAGTAGATTATCAATATTTCAGGTCAAAAGCCTGCACATAAAACATCGACCACTTCTCTCTCCCCCCACCACTGCGGTTCCTCCAGGAGATTGTGGCTCCAAGCGCCAACGTGTTTGGCTGGTTTCTCGGTGTTTTTATTGTTGGGGATGGTGGGGTCAGAGGGGAAAGTGGGAGAGAAATAGTGATTACAATTAGTCTTGGCACCCTGGATCAGAGGAAGGCTTCAGACTACCCTCTAGAAGTTATTGCCACACACTCTGAAATGGTTATCAACTTGTACATCTACAGAACATTTTTTTGTCTGTTAATATTTTTTTACGTGCTGTATGTGATTGCAAGGCACCTGATCGTAAGTCCCTACAAAGGATTGAGGGAACTGCTGAGAAAATCATTAGGGTCTCCCTTCTACTCATCAGGGATATTTATCAGGAGCGCTGCATACACAGGACCCTTAGCATTGTCAGTGATCCCTTCCGTCCGTCCAACAATCCCTCTGACCCCTACCACCAGGCAGGAGGTACCATAGCATTAGGACAAGAATTGTTAGGAGGGGAAACAGGTTCTCACACCAGACCATGAGACTACTGAACTCCCTGCCACCACCCAGGTCTCATCACGTATGAAGCACCAGTAGCATTATACTGTTTACTTTTTAACTTGTGTCGTCCTGAAATGCACCTTGTTATTTGCTAATTTATTTGTGGTGACATCACTTTGTGTGCTATGTGTGTGAGATATATGTACTCTGTTGTGCACTTTGGTCCTGAGGTACATTGTTTCACTTGGTGGTATACATGCGTACGGTTGAATGACAATAATCTGAATTTGAACTTGAACTTGATATACATCCTGCGCATTGCACCTTGGTCCCTGAGGTACGTTGTTTCGTTTCGTTGTACGCTCATGGTCGAATGACAATAAACTCGAACTTGAAGGACATGTATTCCTATAGCACCACACACATCCTTCACAGCATGTCAGAAAATACCCTGCATCCAACGAAGCCTAGTCACTGGTCTAATGGAATAATTATCATAGGACAACCTGATTACCTGTGGTGACTCTTAACTCTTCGGGGTAGTGCACATTATAACTGGAGCTCAGGCTTCAGTGTCAGTGGTTAAATTACTGGATTAACAGCTAGAATTCCAGAGCACTGGTCCGTTGACATGTGTTCAAGTCCTACCATGAAGGATGGGGAGCTTAGCCTCCAGCAATTAAATCTCTTACAAAACATAGTTCATCTCAACAGGTGACCGTGAACCCACAGGACCTCAGTAGAAACAGATTCATCCAGTTCATTCTGTAGACATCTGACTGGTTGCATCATGATCTGGTGCAGCAATTCAAATGCACAGGAACAAAAGAAGCTGCAGAATGTAGAGGTCTCTTCCCAAAACATCACAGGCACACCTTTCTCAATCTTTCTGACTCTATCTCTGGAGACAGCTTATCCCATTACCAACACCACCCTGTCCGTTCTCAGTCTCTCTGTCTCTCTCTCTGGAGACAACTTATCTACTGATGTCTATTATAAACCCACTGGCTCTCACAGCTACCTGGACTATACCCCTTCCCTCCCTCTTACTTGTAAAAACACTATACCCTTTCTCTCAATTCCTCCGTCTCCATCGCATCTGCTCTCTGGATGAGGCTTTTCATTTCAGAATGAAGGAGATGTCCTCCTTTTTCAAAGGAGGGGGCTTCCCTTCCTCCACCATCAATGCTGTCCTCAACCACATCTCTTCCATTTCACGCATCTCTGCTGTCACTACATCCTCCAGCCACCCTACCAAGGATAGAGTTCCTCTTGTCCTCACCTACTACCCCACCAGCCTCCGTGTCCAGCACATAATTCTCTGCCATCTCCAAAGGGATCCCATCACCAAGCACATCTTTCCCTCTCCCCAGCTTTCTGCTTTCTGCAGGAATCATTCCCTACACAGCTCCCTTGTCCATTCATCCCTCCCCACTGATCTCCCTCCTGGCACTTATCCTTGCAAGCGGAACAAGAGCTACACCTGCCCCTACACCTCCTTCACTATCATTCAGGGCCCCAAACAGTCCTTCCGGGTGAGGTGACACTTCCCTGTGAGTCTATTGAGGTCATTTACTGTGTCCAGTGCTCCTGTATATCGGACAGACCCGATGTAAATTGGGAGACCGCTTCGCCGAGCATCTATGCTCTGTTCGCCAAAAGAAGCAGGTTCCCCCTGCTGTCATCCATTTTCATTCCATCGACTTCCCATTCACATTCCAATATGCCAATCCATAGCCTCCTCTACTGTTCTGATGAGACCACACTCAAGTTGGAGGAATAACGCCTTATATTCCGTCTAGGCAGCCTCTAACCGGATGGCATGAACACTGATTTCTCAAACTTCCGTTAATGTCCCCCCAACCCTTCCTTCGCCATTCCCCATCCCCTTTTTCCTCTCTCACCTTAACTCTGTGCCTGCCCATCGCCTCCCTCTGGTGCTCCTCCCCTCTTTCTTTCTTCCATGGCCTTCTGTCCTCTCCTATTAGATTCCCCTTTCTCTGGCCCTGTTTCTCTTTCACCAATCAAGTTCCCAGCTCTTTACTTCATCCCTCCCCCCCCCCCAAGATTTCACCTATCACTTTATGTTTCTCCCTCCCCTTCCCCTACCTTTTAAATCTACTCCTCATCTTTTTCTCTCCAGTCCTGCTGAAGAGTCTTGGCCCGAAACATTGACTGTACTCTTGTCCATAGATGCTGCCTGGCCTGCTGAGTTCCTCCAGCATTTTCAGTGTGTTGCTCTGGATTTCCACACCTGTAGGTTTTCTCTCGTCTGTGACAGGCACGTCCCTCCTCACCGTATAGTGTCTATGTAAGGCACTGCTGAAAGAAGTCAGCACCTGTCATCAAAGAACCCACTAGCCAGGCCATGCCATCTCCTAGCAGCTCCCATCAGGCAGAAGGTACAGAAGCCTGAAGTCCCACACCATCAGGTTCAAGAACAGCTCTTTCCCTTCAACTATTCACTCCTTGAACCAACCGATAAAACCCTAATCACCACCTCAGAACAGCAACACTCTAACCACTTTGCACCACAATTGACTTTTCTATATTCTAATTCTGTTCTTTTAGATATTCTTTTGATTAATTTATGCTTTTTGTTGTGTATCTGATGCCATATGTCAGGATGCTCTACAAATAAGATTTTCACTGCTTCTGTGTTTATATGTACTTGTGTGTACTGTACTGTACTACTGTTGCTAAACAACAAATTTAAAATCGCATAAGACAGTGAAAGTAAACCGGATTCTGATAGGACAATGAACTCGACTTGCCTTGAGACCTGCGGCGTTTCCCCAGTCTGACCTGTGTTTCATTCTATATTCCACCTGACCACAGGAACACTGCTTTCTCCAATTTCCAGTACTTTCTCCCCTCCCCCCTCCCTCCCCCTCCCTTTTTTCTATTCCCTATTCTGGCTCTCCTCTTACCCCTTCTCTTCTCCTCAATTGCTCATCTCCTCCCTCTGGTGCCCGTCCTCCTTCCCTTTCTTCCTTGGCCCACTGTCCTCTTCACTCAGATTGCTCTTTCTTCAGCCCTTTACCTCTTCCACTGATCATCTCCCAGCTTGTACACTCTCCCCCTTCCCCACGCCTCCTGCCCCCTTCCTTTCCAGTCCTGATGGAGGCTCTCAGCCTGAAACGCCGACTGTTTATTCGTCTCCAGAGATGCTGACTGGCCTGAGAAGCTCCCCCAGTGTTGTTTATTTATTCAGTCAGCGATACAGCATGAAACAGGCCCTTCCAGCCCAACCAGCCACACCCTAGCCTAATCACAGGACAATTTACCTCCTAACTGGTATGTCTTTGGACTGTGGGGGGAAACTGGAGCACCTGGAGTTGTGTATGTGTGTGTATGCTGCTCAGTGTTAATTACTTCCTCTGCTCTGCAATTAGGAATGGATAATAATAACGGCCAGGGACAAGGACATTTTGTGAACAAAGGAAATGAATTAAAAGTACGGGCACAGAGTCATTTGCAAGCATCTGAACAACAGCTTCTCCAGCTGTACCAGGGCATCCACAAGCTCTGCAGCCAATAAAGTCCTTTCTCAAGTGTTGTAACATAGAACATGACCACTTAATCTGTTCCATAGTGATTTTGAGTGGGGGATGGATATCAGCTTCAGCATCTAGGAGTACGACCTTTCTTGCTCTACTGGTCCGGAGGTCTCAATCTTCTACCTGCGAGAGCTGAGGAGGACCTCAGTTTGACATATCAACTGATAGACGATACATCTGCCGGTGAGGTACTCCCCATCAGAAGGGAGGACCTAAGTTTTTTTGCACTTAGATTTCTGGAGCAAGACTTGAAGCCACAACCTCAGACAAGAGTTTTACCATGGTCGGGGATTGAGGCCCAGGGGTTGATTCGGACATCCAGAAGTTGAGGCCCGTTGGCTGGAGCCGAAGTCTGCGAATCTCTGCACTAGGTAAGTCGGAGGCCCATTGTCTGTGAGTCCCAGTCGCAATCCGCAGGAAGCTGAAGACAGCCTGTACTAGGGTTGGAGGACGGCGTATGTGCGAGGGAGACAGGGAGGAACCAGGCTTGTTTGGTTGTCATTGTTTCGTTGCCTGTTGCTTTGCGTTTTGATGTGCTCTCTGTTCTCCCAGACATGGTGGGCGTGAGAATAGATGGTGACACTCGCAGGCTGCCCCCAGCACGTCTTTAGGTCGTGTTGGTTATTGATGCAAATGAAGCATTTCACTGTATCTTTCAATGTGCTTGTGATAAACACATTTGAACCTTGAATCTTGAATCTAGCCAATGTCTTAGAAGAAGAGCTCAGGACCCAGGCTGTTTGAAACTTGACCCCCAAAGTCCAACGGCTGATGGTTAGGGACCTAAATCCTGGCGTGATTCAGCACTTCGACAAGATTGAGCCAGAATAGGCAGAGTTCCGGCCTGCAATCATTGTTAGTTCACCAAAATGTGCTGCAGATGTTTTAAGTGTCAAGGTCTACACTCAGTGGCCACTTTATTAGTTACAGGAGGTACCCAACAATCTGGCCATTGAATATATTTCCATAGGTACATGTTCTGCTGCAGTAGCTCATCCATTTCAAGGTTCGACATGCGTGTTCAGAGATGCTCTTCTGCACACCACTGTTGTAACAGGTGCTTATATAAGTTACCATTACCTTCCTTTCACCTTGAACCCGTCTGGTCATTCTTCTCTGACCCTTTCACTAACAAAGCACTTTCACCTACAGAACTGCCACTCACTGGATGTTCATGTCTGTTTTCTGCATCGTTCTCTGTAAACTCAAGAGACGGCTGTGCGTGAGAATCCCAGGAGATCAGCAGCTTCTGAGATACTGAGACCACCCCGTCTGGCACCAACAATGGTCAACGTCACTTAGATCACATTTCTTCCCCATTCTGATGTTTGGTCTGAGCTTCTTGACCATGTCCGAAAGCTTTTATGCATTGAGTTGCTGCCACATGATTGGCTGATTAGATATTTGCATTCATGAGCAGGTGTACAGGTGTACCTGATAAAGTGGCCACTGGGAGTACATGAGAGGTAAATTTAAAATGGATGGATAAATTATCATTTTAATCCCAGCCTCCCTTGTATGCTCCCTTTAAATTTCAGATCATTCACAGTGGGATGAATGAATCAGCCAACCCCCACCCCCTATGCATGTCCCACTGAACTACCTGAAGGCAATCCAAATGTCAGACATCACTGTCATCTAAGGTGGGTCAAAGCCCTTTGCTAGAAATCGATTTGTTCCCTCCCACCATTTGTCCAGCCACAGGTCCAACTGAGCATTAGACAGTGCAGCTCCTGATGGGTGGGAAGACACAGGGTGGAAACAAATTGATTGTGATCAATGACATGTCTGTTTTTCAACATAAAATAGCACGTTACATGCAATCTGTGTTACCCCAGTATTCACTCAGAATATTTGGAGCCAATTCCCCAAAAGGCAAAGCCTCCTCCATTACGATTCCTTGCCATTGTAATTCCAGTGAAACATAAACGCATATTGTTAGTGAAAAAACCTTGGGCTTTCGCTCTGCTGCGTTTTTTAAAGCACTGCACATCTGTCTTGGTACATTACATTTCCAGATGCGTGTATTTTTCAACGGCCCCCTTAACTGCAAAAAAAAGCACTCAAATCGTAGGGTGATTTATGCAAAATCATACTCAACCCCGCGTTTCGTTTTAATTCCCTATTTTAGATATAAAACGTGCAAAGTCTATTGACATAAGCTCGTAAATTGTAAAAAGGTGGCTAATAAAGAATACAAAAATATTATTGCAATGAAGGTATTGCGCAGTCAGAAACGGCAGCTTTTTAACATATAATTCTTTACGACGTTGTATAGATTCATATCTTCTTTTAAGTACTGACATTAAGTGTTGCCGATTAAACCCCCTTTTAGAACATGCAATGCAAAAGAAAAGCATTATTTTTACAGCTATGATGCATGCATAAAGCGAAAGGGATGTAAATGCAGTTTTTTGTTTACCTGTTTGATGTGGAGCGGGGTGATTGAAAATCAGATGAAATTCGCCGCAGTCTTTCCGACTCCTCGCCTGTGCTGACGGCGCCTCGCCACCGCGGGCGCTGCAGGACAGACTCCCAGTACGCCCAACATGGGTGTGGAGCCGACATTGCTGTTAAACTCAGTGTAGAAGTTATATTTTAACATGTAATAAACATTTACAGCACGTCTTTCGTTTATGTAGCACTTGTGTGTTGCTTGCACTAATGTCG
This sequence comes from Mobula hypostoma, assembly GCF_963921235.1. Taxonomy (NCBI): domain Eukaryota; kingdom Metazoa; phylum Chordata; class Chondrichthyes; order Myliobatiformes; family Myliobatidae; genus Mobula; species Mobula hypostoma. Next base: position 62,838,213 of record NC_086114.1, read on the forward strand.
TTTATTTTGTTATGTATAATTTATGCTAATTCAAGTTTATGTTAACTGATGTTTATCATTGTAATATACTGCACTTCCGCTGTAAAAAGCTAATTTTCATTGCGTTTACATCCATAAAACCAAAAGACGCAGGAGCAAATTAGTCCATTCAGTCCATCCCTCTGTGTTTTGAGCATGGCTGATTCATTTTCCCTCTCAATCCAATTCCCCTGCCTCATGTCTCAGGAAGGAAGACACGAAAGCCTGAAGACGCACACTTAACGTTTTAGGTACAGCTTCTTCCCCTCTGCTGCCTGATCTCTGATGGACATTGAGCCCATGAACACCACCTCATTATTTCTGCTTTCTATTTACATATTTGCATTACTTGTTTTAGCGTGTTTCTATATTTATTTACCTGGTTTTTATTTATTGTTTATATATATTTCCTATTGCATGTCAGGTCACACATCTGAGTGCTACTGGTACCACACTACCTGTCACATGGTCGGGTGGTCGGCGACTAAACCAGCTCCCCCACCAGGCTTGCCTGGTGAGGAGGGTGTCTAGACACCCTGCAGGACGACAAACAAGACCTGTCAAAGGGTGGATGAACCCTCTCGTAGGGTCAATGGCCATCTAGCAAACACGTGCCGTGAAGCGCGGAAAGGGCATCCCTTGCATCGAAGCTTGGTCTGGCCATTCACTGCAACAGAACTTCCCCCAGCTGTCTTGGACCCCCCCATGCTGCTGGATCCGGGAGGGGATGTCGGGTGGGTCTGGACCTGTGCGACCCCCTACTCACCTAAAATCCATTCACATAGATGCTGTTCCTTTCTGAGGAGTGGGGTCAACCCCACTAACTGACTGAAAGGAACCATCATCATCCTATGGGATGGATAGCCAGAGGTATTTCTAACTGTAATTTATAGTTTTTAATGTATTATATTTTACTGCTGCAGTAAAACAGCAAATTTCACAGCATATGTCAGTGATATTGAATCTGATTCTGATTCTGCCTTACCTACTACTGACTCAGCCTGCAAGATAACCTTCAGAGAATCCTGCACTAGCACCCCCAAGTGCCTTTGCAGCTCCGATTTTTGAATTTTCTCCCTATACAGGAAAGTCTTTTATTCATTCTACATGACCATACACTTCCTGACACCGTTTTCCCTCTGCCACTTCTTTGTCCATTCTCCTGATCTGTCAAGCCCTTCTGCAGACACCCTGCTTCCTCAACACTATCCGCCCCTCCACTTATCTTTGTATCATCTGCAAACTGTAAGACGTTTGCATCTCCTTCCCATGACTGCGTGGGGTTCCTCCGGGAGGCGTGGAAGTTAGTCTTTAGAGGGTTAGGGTTAGCAAGCTGTGAGCATGCTATGTTGGTGCCAGAAATGTGGCAATATTTGTAGACTGCCCAGCAGAATCCTCACTCAGATGACTTGGTGCATTTCACCGCATGTTTCACTGGGCATGTAGCAAATAAAGCCAATCCTCACTAAAGGGGAGGTATGTAGTAAGAAGCCGAAGGGCAACTTTTCCACCCAGAGGGTGGTCCATACACTGAACGAGCGGCTAGAGAAAGTGGTTCAGACTTTTAAAAGACCATTGTTCGGGTACACGGATAGAAAAGATTTAGAGGGATATGGGCCAAATGTGGGCACATGGCTTAGCCGGGTATCTCGGTCAGCATGAACTAGTTGGGCCACAGGGCCTGTTCCCTGCTGAGCGACTCTGTGACTGGAAAGGTGGAAGTGAGACTTTTAAGGAAATGGAAAAAAGGGCCCAAAATCTTGGACAAAGATGAAAATGTTCAGGGGTACGTCTGGAGGAGAGCTGAGAGTGTTCACTACTTGTGGATTCATTTTGGGGTCGGTGTAAGAGGAGTGTGGTGGCTTAGGAGAGCTGAAGGATCATCATTAAAAAATTTACGTAAAGAAATCTGTGATGGAAAAAGGAAAAACCTGGAAACACTCGAGAGGTCAGGCAGCATCTGTGGAGTCAGAAACAGTGAATCTGTTCTGATGAAAGGTTCCAAGCCTGAAACATTCATGTATTGATATATTCAGAGATACAACACAGAATAGGCCTAGCAACCCACAGATTTAACTCTAGCCTAATCACAGGACAATTTACAATGACCAATTCACCCACTAACCGGTACAACTTTAGACAGTGGGAGAAAACGGGAGCTCCCGGAGGAAACACGTGCACACATGGGGAAAGTACAGACTTCCTCACAGAAGATGCCTGAATTGAACTCCAAACTCTGAAGCCCTGAGCTGTAATAGTGTCACACTAACTGCTTCTTTTTCCACCGATTCCGCCTTCCAGGCACTTACTGCTTCTATTCATATTGGCTGATTATTGTCATCTGTACCAAGATACAGTGGCATTGCAGGGCTGATTACAAGCAAGAGAAAATCTGCAGATGCTGGAAATCCAGAGCCACACACACAAAATGCTGGAGGAACTCCGCAGGCCGGCCGGCGTCTATGGAAAAGAGTACAGTCGACGTTTCAGGCTGAGACCCTTCATCAGGTTAGAGAGAACCTTGTTCTGGAAACACTCCAGTTTAATGAGCAACACACACGAACACGCTGGATGAACAGCAGGTCAGGCAGTACCTATGGAGTCAATGTTTCTGGCCAAGATCCTTCATCAGGACTGGAATGAGGAGTACAAGCCAGCAGGCGATAGGTGAGACCAGGTGAGGGGAGATGGTCTAATGAGATAGAGGTTTGATGATGGAGGCTGGCTGTGGGAGGCTTTAGAGGATGCAGGGGTCAGAAGCTGAGCAGGCACTTATCACCCACAGAAGGCAGAGAAGAACCCAACATGTTATTATCAGGCTAGAGTCATGTATAAACCAAACTGCAACAGTATAGTAACACACAAGGTGCTGGAGGAACACAGTGGGTCAACAGCATCTATGGAGGGAGATGGACAATTGGTGCTTCATGTCCAGACCCTGCATCTCAAAGCTTGAAGTAAATTTATTATCAAAGTAAATATATGTCACCATATACAACCTTGAGATTCATCTTCTTCCAGGCATTTACAGGAAAATAAAGAAATACAATAGAATTAATGATCGAATGTACATAAACAAATACTGACAACCAATGGGCAAAAGAAGACATATTATGCAAACAAATAAAAATAAGTAATTACACAATGGTGAGAACATGAGTTGTAGAGTCCTTGTAAGTGAGGAACCAGTCTAGAGATGAGGTGAGTGAAGTTATCCATGTTGGTTCAAGAGCCTGATGGTTGAAGGGTAATAACTGTTCCTAAGCCTGGTGGTGTGGGACCTAAGACTCCTGTACCTTTTTCCTGATGGCAGCAGCGAGAAAAGGGCATGACCTGGACAGCGGAGGTCCCTAATGATGGATGCTCCATGTGGATGTGCTCAATGGTGGGGAGGGCTTTTCCTGTGATGGACCGGGCTGCATCCACCACTTTCTGTAGCCTTTTCCATTCCTGGGCATTGGTGTTTCCATATCAGGCCATGGTGCACCTGGTAAAGATACTCTCAAGGTACGGATTGAAAGGCAGCACAGCAGATTACAGTATATTCCTGACAGCCAGAAGTGAATCTGATCAAGTAGGTCAATGGTTATCATTGCTACTCTTTTTTTTAATATATTCCAGATTTATTTAATTACTTACTAGGATGGGATCATAATTCCTGATCTTCAGACAAGTGTTCAGGACTTCAAATGCTAGTCTGGCAACTTAATCATTATTCTGCCATCTCCTCCGTGTTTGAGTATAGTCGCACTGCACAGAAACAGACTCTGCTGCCCAATTACCATCAGCACTGATGCACCACAAGCCACCGTGCTTAGCCCTCTGCTCTACTCAGTTTACACTTGTGACTGTGAGGCCGTGTACTATTGTGTATTTAATATTTCAGTAGTATTTGAGTAATATTGTAAATATATCGTTTGATTAAGCATTCTTGTTTATTTGAATAATTCATTATGGGTTATATGTAAAAATGAGTGAATTGCATACATCATGACACTACCACATGATATGTGCATGCCTCATTTAAAGTAAAAATGAACTAAGACTTGCATCTCTCAGCTCTCTTGTTTTCCTTTCGATTAGTTTTTATGTTTTGGAGTTACAAAACATAACAGTGGCAAGGAGGTATTTTTAAAATGAACCCCAGACGATTACCTACCTGTTGAAGTGCAATGAGGCGTTCAAGTTTTTAAAAAAAAGCACAGTGAGAAACGTGGTGTTCAAAAAAAGTGCAGCACTTTTTTCCTTTTGAGAAACAAGTTTTCTTCACAAAAGGAATAACAATTGAGGGAAAAAAGGCAGAACAGGGATGAATTCATAGATTTGTAAAGTGTTGGTACTGGATGATGATAAACATGAAACAAAAGAGCAGAAATAGCTGGCTACTTTGGAAAGATTGATACATTTGATTGCACAAAAGGTATCTGGAATATGTATACTGAAAGGATAGATCAGTATTTTAAAGCAAGTGGATTAGCTAATGATGAACAAGTGCCAGTTTTGCTGAGTGCATTGGATTTCAACGCATCCAGTTTACTTTGAAATTTAACTGCTCCAGCCAAACCAGCCAAAATGAGCTTTGCTGATATTGTGAAAGTAATGCAGGAATATTTAGAACCAAAACCATTATTGATTGCAGAACACTTTAGGTTTCATAAGCAGAATCAAAAGGAAGGGAGTCCATTTCAGCGTATGTGTCTGAATTGAAGAAGTTGTCTGAGTATTGTCAGTTCAGTAATAGGCTTAATAGTGCACTGAGAGATTGTTTAGTTAGTGAAATCGTACATGAAAGCATTAAAAACGGCTTCTAACTGAAGCATAACTTACATTTAAAAGAGCAGTTTAAATAGCTGTATCAGTGGAAACAGCAGACAGAGACATAATTGAGTTGAGTCAGGAATGAAAGTGAGCCTGAACAAAATTGTAAGTTTTTACAAAGGCCTGCATGGCCAAACAAGTTGCATCACCATTGTGGCAGGGGCTCACATATACCAGAGCAATGTAGACTTAAAGGCAAAACCTGCAGATAATGCACCAAAGTAGGACACATACAAAGAGCATGTCAGGCAAACAAAAATAAATCGACTGCGCAGAGAAGAGAAGGAGATAAAAAGTTAAGCTGCAGTTTCAAAAAGAGCACCAAATAGCATGCTGTTGATGATAAATCTGATGTGATTAGAGTGACACAGGACTGAATAGCCTTAGGGTTTACAATGTGAAAACTTACAATACACAAGCAAAATGGCTTACACCAGAAGTGAACTGCAAATTAATTAAATTGGAATTGGACACTGACTCGGCTGTTTCAGTCATTCCACAAAACGAGTTTGAACAACAATTTAAAAATACTGAACTAAAGTCTGCATATATACAACTATGAACTTATACTGGAGAAAAGATAACTCCAGTATGAATGAAATTCATAACAGTGAAATACAATGGCCAACAAGTCACATTGAGCTTGTAAGTGGTAAAACCAGGAGGGCCAGCATTGTGGGGCATGATTGGCTGAGGTAATTACAGCTTAATTGGAGATCATTATCCATCATTTACATGCCACATCTCCTGCAACAGAGTCAACTGAAAGCCAATTAAGCACGGGTACTGGATGATGCCACAGCAGTGTTCAAGGATGGCATTGGAAAACTCAAACATACCAAGGGTAAAATAGTGTTAAATGAAAATGCCACACCCAAGTTTTACAAAGCCCATCTGGTTCCTTATACCATCTGTGATAAAGGAGCCAGTGAGCTAGATCACCTGGAGGCCGAAGGAATTCTTTTCAGGGCTGAGTGGAGCCCATGGGCAAGCCAGTGGTCCCAGTAGCCAAGAAGGGTGGGTCTGTCAGGATCTGTGGTGATTTTAAGGTCACCTTCAATACTGTACCGAAAGTAGATCAATACTCTCTGCCCAGGACAAAGGATACCTTTGCAAATCTTTCTGGAGGAAAACACTTCAGCAAGATGGATTAGCTGAGACCTACCTACAAATGGAGATGGAAGAAGAGTCTGAAGTATTTCTCACCATAAACACTCACAATAATAGACTTATCACTATCAATTATCAGTATGATAGGCTTATTTTTAGAGTAGCAACTGCATTAGGACTCTGTCCAAGCACACAGTGTTACCTGGATGACATCACTGTACATCTCCAAAATCTCAAGAAAGTGTTAAAAAGATTAGAAGATTATAGGCTCAGTGCACGACACAACAAGTGTGAATTTTTTGAACCACCATTGACACGCAAGTATTACACAAGCGTGCTGAGAAAATTCAAGCAATGGTAGACGTCATAAGATCAAAGGGCATGTCAGAGTTTTTTTGGGATTAGATTATGAAGACACGCAGTCCTCTTTTATTGTCATTTAGTCATGTATGCATATTTCCTCCGGTGTGATCTCACAAAACACAGGACAGACCAAGACTGAAAAAACGAACAAAACCACATAATTATAACATATAGTCACAACAGTGCAACAATACCATAACTTGATGAAGAACAGTCCATGAACACAGTAAAAAGTTCAAAATCTCTCAAATGTCCCACATCTCACGCAGATGGGAGAAGGAAGAAAAACTCTCCCTGCCATGCCTGACCACAGTCCGATTCTGAGTCATCCAAAAACTTCGAGCCTCCGATCAGCTCTCCAACGCCGAGTATCGAGCACCATCTCTATCTGAACGATTCGACCTCAATCTTGGTCACCAACAGCAGGCGAAGCCGGGGATTTTGAGGCCTTCCCTCCGGAAGATTCTTGATCGCGCAGTAACAACAGCAGCGAGCGGGCGTTTCAGAAACTTCTCCAGATGTTCCTCTGTGCTTTCACGTCTGTCTCCATCAAATCAGAATTGTCCACGGCCCCTATTTAACGGATACGATATCATTTTCACTGGAGGGCTGCGCACACGCGTCGCGCTGCTATCTCTCCTCCGACCCAATTTTAGAATTTGCAGTCCTTTTTAGGATTTGTTGGTTACTATAATAGGTTCCTGTCAAACCTGGTCAAGGCAGTGTGAGGTAGCTTTCCAAAAGGTAAAGGAAATGGTGATGTTAGACACTGTACTCACACATTATGATCCACATCATCCAGTGAAGCTTGTCATGCACTGTTCAGGCTGCCAACACGTCCAGAAGAATGGTGCCCAGAGCTGTCAGAACCACTTCCTACAGTCTCAGAGTCACCTCCTACGATCACCATGAAGCAGGCCCTAGATCTCGAGATTGTTTCACAACCTCAAGTCTCACCTGCCAGGAAAGATGTAATTCCACAAGAGTAAGAAAGCCTCCAGGGAGATTAAATCTTTAGGCCTGAATGGGACTATTTAAAAATGTACTATGCAGTGGATATCTGTATAGTAGTTGTATTATATAGTATACTACGTTTATCATTGAGATGCATTCTGTATTTAGTGGAGTTTATAGCTAAGTAGGGAGGAGTGTTGTATATTTAGTAATATTGTCAGAATATTGTTTGATTAAGCATTCTTGTTCATTTAAATAATTCGTTACAGGTTACATATAAAAATACGTGAATTGCATAGGTCCTGGCGCTACTGGTGACCTGCCTTGCTTAAAGTAAAAACACAAACTAAGACTTGCATCTCTCAATGCACACAAAATGCTGGAGGAGCTGAGCAGGTCAGGCAGCATCTATGCAGCTGAATAGATAGACGATGTTTCGGGCAAAGGCCCCTCTGACTTCCAGCATCCGCAGACTTTCTCACATCTCTCAGTGCTCTTGTTTTCTTTTCAATTCTTCTTTATATTTTGGAGTTACAAGCACAGCTCCAATCCCATATTTAAACTTGCTGACTACACTATTGTTGTTGGCCGAATCAAAGGTGGTGATGAATCAGCAAGTAGGAGGGAGATTGAAAATCTGGCTGAGTGGTACCACAACAACCTCTCGCTCAATGTCAGCAAGACCAAAGAGCTGATTATTGACTTCAGGAGGAGGAAACTAGAGATCGTGAGTCAGTCCTCGTCAGGAGATCAGAGGTGGAGAGGGGCAGTAACTTTAAATTTCTCAGCGTTATCATTCCAGAGGGTCTGTCCTGTGTCCTGCACAGGAGCACTTCCACTTTCTTAGACGTTTGCACAGATTTGGCAGTTCATCTAAAACTTTGGCAAATTTCTTTAGATGTACTGTATAATGACCGGTTGCGTCACGGTCTGGCATGGAAACACCAATGAATGGAGAAACCTACAAAAGTAATGGATACAGCCCAGTCATCGCAGGCAAAGCCCTCCCCACCACTGGGAACATTGACAAGGAGGGCACCACTGAGTGCATCTATATGAAACACTGTCACAGGAAAGCAACATCCATCATCGGTGACCCCCACTACTCGGGCCATTCTCTCTTCTCGCTGCTGCCATCCAGACAGAGGTACAGGAGCCTCGAGATCCACACCACCAGGTTCAGGAGCAGTTATTACCCATCAGTCATCAGGCTCCTGAACCAGAGGGGATAACATCAATCAACTTCACTTGCCCCAGCACTGAACCCTTCCCACAACCTATGGTTTCACTTTCAAGAACTCTTCATCTCATGTTTTGATATGTATTGTTTATATATTTATTCTCATTATTTATTTATATTTCTTTTCTATTTGCACAGTTTGCTGTCTTTTGCACATTGGTTCTTTAACCATCTTGTATATGGTCTTTCATTGATTCTATTGTGTTTCTTTGTATTTACTGTGAATGCCCACAAGAAAATGAGTCTCAGGATGGTACATAGTGGCATATATGTACTTTGAACTTTGTATGGTCTGTGCTGAGCAAGATGTCCCATTTAAGCCAGTGTCATTTGCCTGTTTGGCCCAAAACCTTCTAAACTTTTTCTGTCTATGTTCCCTCCAATTGTCTTTGTTGCATTTGCCTCAACATTTCTCTGGCAGCTCGTTCCATATACTGACCACCGTCTGGATGGAGAAGTTTCTCTCATGTTCCTATTAAATCTTTCCCCTCTCACATTAAACCTGTGTCCTCTAGTACTTATTTCCTGAACCCTGGGAAAAAGACTGTACGCATTTACCCTATCTATGCCCCTCATGATTTATACACCTCTTAGAGATCACCATTCTGCCTCCAACACTGCAAGGAATAATGTCCTAGCTTGTCCAACCTCTGCCTATGGCTCATTCCCTCACGTCCTGGTAATGCCCTTTCAAGAATAGCTAATTATTTTAATAATAAAGTGGTGGATGAGGGTTTCTGCAAAAGATGAGCTGAGCACTTACGAAGTTGGACAACAATATGGAGATGTGGATAGTCAGTCACGATGTCCAAAGCTCTGCACAAGGTCAAATAGGGCATAGACAGTTGCCGGGGAAATTGAATAAGGAGCAGAATTTTTAACATGCACTGGATCCTTTCTCAGTATTAAACCAGAGGAAGTTTCTGCTCTTCCAGAACTGGATGGCAGACACGTTGCTTGACAATATAGGAAGCGTGGAGGTTGTTGGTGCATGGGAGGCTTAAGGTAATGTCCAAGTATGGATATTTTACAGATAGTGGGCAGTCAACCCTGGTGAGGGATGTGTTGATGAGCATAGGTTCCCTTTGCCCAGTGTGGGAGCTGTAGCCATTTGGCATATCGAGAAATTATAAAGATGCAAATGAAGGATTCTAGGGTGACATTTACAATTGATCAATAACTTTACTAGTTCTGAAGAATTATTGTCTTTTAACACGTAGATTCTATTAATAGCTGAATTATCAGAGTGTGATTGGTGACTGATTATGCAAATAAGGAATTTGAACACCGTAAAGTTACTAACTGGTCAGTATCTGTATCCAACAAGTCAATTCCTGTGTAAAATGGCATTTCTTTGTTCAAACTTCAGACAGCTTGGTGACAGAGTAAGTTGTGCACAAGTGAGTGTGATTGACGGTGGCAGTCAGTGCATTGCTTTAGCGCCGGTGACCATGGATGGGTTAATCCCCACCACTGCCTGAAAGGAGTTTGTACGTTCTCGCCATGACCACATGGGTTTCCTCCGGGTCCTCCGGTTTCCTCCCACAGTCCAAATACATACAGTTACAGTTAGTTGTGGCATTTGTGGGCTGCCCCGAGCATAATCCTCAGTAATTAGATTTGACACAACAAATGACATATTTCACTGTATTTTTCAATGTACATGTGACAAATAAAGCTGATCTTTCAGGAACGAGTCCGGTTAATTGGCAACGACAGGTGGAGGAGAGCTGGAACTGTAGCTGAGTTTTCAGGTGATGGTCGGGTAAAGACAGCGCACTGCTGGGCGACTGGGGAACATATAACATCCATTAAGGTGATCCTGCTCTTTCCAGACGTGGAGCATCACCAGAGAAATTTGCAGCCAATTAAGCAGTCACAGATAAGGGGTTCCTGGCCCAAAACGTAACGACTTATTCTCCTCCTTTGGTGCTGCCTGACCTGCTGAGTTCCTCCAGCATTTTGTGTGTGTTTCAATGAACTGGGGCCACTGTTGTTCTGTAGATAATGAGTGGCAGGTTTTGCCTTTTTAAATGGCAATGGTCCCACTACCAGCTGTCCACAGGCTAGATAATCCACTTTGGGTAAATATGACCTTAATATTGATTTTGGGGATTGGACAGTGGTGGGCTACTGAACACTGGGCTGGGTCGCACTGCTCACAGAAAATCAAAACAGGTGCAGGTGCAGGAAATCAGAGACCACACCTGAGAACACTGAGTTGTACAGTAGTGTAGTGGCTAGGGTAAAGTCTTACAGTGCCTGTGATCAGGGTTCAATTCCCACCACTGTCTGTCAGGGGATTGTACATTCTCCCCATGACCGTGGGCTTTCCCCTGGGACTCCAGTTTCCTCACGTATAGGGTTAGTAAGTTGTGGGTATGTTGGCACTGAAATTTGTGGTCTTTCCCCAGCACATCCTCAGGTGGTTGGTCATTGACACAGACAATGTATTCCATTGTATGTTTCCAATTTTCAATGGAGAAGGTGTAAATAAAAATTAATCTCATCTAATCTGGCCTCTTGTCCAATCCTAGCGTTTGGTATCAATCTGAGCCCTAGGCCTCACCTATTTCTACCTGCCCAATCTGAGCCTGAGCCTCACCTGTTTCTACCTGCCCAGTATGAGCCCTAGGCCTCACCTGTTTCCACCTGCCCAATCTGAGCCCTAGGCCTCACCTGTTTCTACCTGCCCAGTATGAGCCCTAGGCCTCACCTGTTTCTACCTGCCCAATCTGAGCCCTAGGCCTCTTCTGTTTCTACCCGCCCAGTCTGAGCCCTGGGCCTCACCTGTTTCTACCCGCCCAGTCTGAGCCGTGGGCCTCACCTGTTTCTACCCACCCAGTCTGAGCCCTGGGCCTCACCTGTTTCTACTGCCCAATCTGAGCCCTAGGCCTCACCTGTTTCTACCTGCCCAATCTGAGCCCTAGGCCTCTCTTGTTTCTAGAGCAACAAAACCACACCGTGCTTTCCAATTTTAAATTAACCCATCTCTCCTGGGCATATTCTCTCTCTCTCTCGCTCACAACCTTCTCACCCACTCTCCCTCTCTTACATTCTTCTCACTCTCTCTCTCACTCCCTCTCCCTCTCCCTACTCCTCCCCTACTCCTACTCATTTCCTACCCTCACTCCAGTCCCCATCACCTGTATTCGTCCCCCTCCCACTCGTGTCTCCACCCACCCACCATATACACAATTCTCCCATAGAAATGCATGCTCCCAACTGGTAATGATCCAATTGACCATTCACCTCTCCCATAATGGTTCCCTTTATCACTTTCGATCACACTGGTAGCCCATGTGTTCCTGCTTACTGTTACGTATTTAATATTTCAGTAATATTTGAGTAATGTTTTAAATATTAACAACATATTTACAATATTACTCAAGTATTACTTCATTACATATTATATATAAAAATACGTAAATGACAAACATCATGATGCTACCATGTGATACGTTTGTGCCTCACATAAATTGAAAATGAAACTAGATGTTATCTTCCGCCTCCCTTGTTTTCCTTTCAATTAGTTTTTATGTTTTGGGATTACGAAACATAACAGTGGTGATGAGGAAGTTTTAAACAAACCCAGGCCAACTACCTACATATTGAAGTGCAGTGAGATGCCCGAGTTAAAAAAAAGCACAACGAGAAATGGTTGAGTAAAAAAAAATAGGGAAGTACATGTTTCTACAGGGATGGACAGAGACTGCTGAGTTTAAAAAAAAAGAAAATGGAAGAATTCATGGGTTCATAAACAGTGAGTACCAGGTGACAATAATCATAAAAAAAGCGCAGAAATGGCTGGCTACATCAGAAAGCTTGACATGTTTGATTACACAAGAGATAACTGGATTCTGTATACTGAGTGGATTGAGCAGTATTTTAAAGCAAAGGGAATGAATATCCAATGAGAAACAGATGCTAGTCTTTTTGAGTGCGTTGACCTTAAAGACATAATTTGCTTAGAAGTCTAACTGCTCTAACCAAACCAGCAGAAATGAGTTTTGCTGATATTGTCAAAGTCACACAGGAACATTTAGAACTGAAACCATTGTTGATTGCAGAATGTTTTGGTTTCAAAAGTGGAATCAAAAGAAAGGGAAGTCCAGTTCAACATATATAGCTGAACTGAAGAAGTTGTCTCAGCATCACCAGTTTGGAAATAGGCTTAATGAAACACCGAGAGATCATTTACTTTGTGGAATCTTACAAGAAAACATTCAAAAACAGCTCCTAACTAAAGCACAATTTACGTTTAGGAGAGCAGTTGAAATAGCTGTATCAATGGAAACAGCAGGTAGAGACGCAATTGAGTTGCAGTCAAAAATGAAAGTGAGCATAAATGAAATTACAATGTCTGAACAGCAACCTGCCTGGCTGAAGAAATTGTGTTACCATTGTGGCAGAGGCTCACAAACACCAGACCAATGTAGGTTTAAAGGTGAAACTCACAGAAAATGCAACAAATGCAGGACACATACGAAGACAATGTCAGGCAGACAAATATACATGGAATACACAGGGAAGAGAGAAAGAAAAAAGTCAAATTGTCATTTCAAAAAGTGCACTAATTTGCATGTTGTTGATGAAAAAATCTGAAGTGTGATAAGAGTGATGCAGGACTGAGCAGTCTTGAGATTTAAAATGTGAAAGCTACCGATAGACAGGCAATACGGCTTATACCTGAAGTGAATGGCAAATTAATTAAAGTGGAATAGGACATTGGATTGGCTGTTTCAGTCATTCCAAAAAATGAGTTTGAATGGCATTTCAAAGATACTGAATTAAAGCCTGCAGATATCCAGCTAGGAACTTATATTGGAGGTAAGATACAGTGCCTATAAAATGTACTCGACCCCGCCCCCCCCCCCGGAAGTTTTCATGTTTCATTGTGTTCTGTATAGCCACTGTATAATATGGGACTAATTTATGTTGCAGGGGCACGTTGCTGCATGCTCTATCAGGCATGTATTGAGCATGCGCTATTAGGCGGGTATTGATCTGTACGTGTGTGTTCAGTTCGGTTTCAGTCAGTAAGGAACCCTGTTAACTTAGCTCCCATCTCCAATGTTTTTATTTATAGCTTTGTTGTGTAACCCAGCCACAAACACAACAAATTGGCGAAGAGGTTAATGAACCTATATTGTATCGGAACACCGTGTTTTAATTGATAGTGATACTCGGAAGAAGAGTGCAAGGTATGAGCCAAGGCAGAGTGAGGCCACGAGTCCAAAAGGAAATGGAAGCACGGCTGCAGGTCGGGAACATCGGGAGACCGAGAGATATGGTCAAAGCCGCAGTACGTCCAGCTGGGACCACAGCCGGCGCTTTCCCCAGGGACTGAGGTTCTGCCTGCCCCAGAAGAGAGATAAAAAGAAGCCACACAGGCGTCTAGACGGAGTGCACTCATGGCGCTAGCAAAAAGGACACATGAGTCAAAAAGGAAAATAAGAGGAGAACGGGGCTTAATTAACATAACAAAGATGGTGATGATTGAACCATTGTAGCATTTGATAGTGGTGTTGAAGACTGGGCAATTTACATTGAGAGAGTGGAGTTATATTGTGAGGCTAACAGTGTTAATGGTGCAAAGGAAGCAAGTGTCTTACTCAGTATTGTGGGAGCAAAAACACATGGCCTGCTACAGAGCTTGTTAACCCCCGAAAAGCCAGCTGACAAAACGTTCAAGCAAATAGTAGACTCCAAACCACTGGTCATTGCTGAAAGATTTAAGTTTCACAATGGGAATCAGAGCGAAAATGAAAGCATTTCTGAATATTGTGCTGAATTGCACAAATTATCAGAACATTGTCAATTTGGAGCTGGTCTATCGGACGCATTGAGGGGCAGGTTAGTGTGCGGAATGCACTGTGAAACCACACAGAAGAAGCTCCTGGGTGAAAAAGACCTTATATTAGAGAAGGTGCTAAACATTGCAATATCAACGGAAACAGCAGCACAGGGTGCTTCAGAGATACAACAAAAATCTCTGGACTATGCTACAAATAAAATGTCACTGAACAGAAATGAAGGAAAGAAATGTTACCATTGTGGGAACAGGTCACATGACTGTTGGTTTAAAGACAAAGAATGCAGAAACTGTGGCAAACAGGGCCAGATTGGCAGAGTATGCAAAGCTAATAAACAGCAGAAAAAGGACAAAATACAGAGAAACAAGAAACCCCAGAAAGGAAAATACAACAAGGTACACAAAATGAAAGAAAGCAGTTCTGATGAAAACGACTCAGACAAAAGTGAATTGTCTTGTCTGCAAATTCACAGCATGAAAGAGACGGATGATCGAAGAGTAATATGGATCACTCCACAAGCAGCAGGTGTGAGACTGAAAATGGAGTTGGACACAGGCTCAGCTTTAACAGTGATCTCTGTACACGACTACAAATGACTGTTTTCTCACATACCGCTGAAACCAACGAAAAGTCTACTAAAAACTTACACAGGACAGAAAGTGCGTCCCGAAGGCAAAATTAAAGTGAGAGTGACCTATGGAGATAAAACACAGCAGCTTAACCTCTATGTACTGGAAAATGGAGGACCACCGTTGCTGGGACGTTAATGGCTCAGGAAAATCCAGTTGGATTGGCACACCATCAAGGCACTAGTTGTGTCAACAAAGAAGGGCAGCTCGGCGGGGAAGATGTCCGCAGCTCTCCTCTCACCCATTGCCGACTATTACAATGACAAGGAGGAGCTAGACAGCATCGACAGGGAGACAGATATTGCCAATAAGCAGGATGATGAAGACTACCTGGAAGTAAAAGAGCAGATGTACCAGGAGAAATTGACATCTCTCAAAAGACAGCTACAGCAGTTACAGGAAGGCACTTTGTAGGAGTATCAGAAAAGGATGAAGAAACTAGATCAACAATACAAGGAAAGAATACAAAATGCAGAGCTTTTTCTGCAACTGAAGACAGAACAAGTGGAAAGGAATTATATTAAAGAGAAGAAAGCAGCAGTGAAGGAATTTGAAGATAAAAAGATTGAGTTAGAAGAAAAGATAAAGATGATTGAGAATGAGAGGCTAACAATGGAACTCACAGGAGATTCTATGGAGGTAATGCCAATAATGACTAGGAAACTAAGGAGGAGACCTAATGACCCTGTTCCAATTACAGACAAAAGACGAAAACCTGCACCTGCATAGTTACTTGTTAACAGATGAACAGATAATGAAAGATCTGCAAACTCTCAGTAAGCTCTTGGACAAAATCAATTCCATTCAAACAGAACAGCTTTCACACGGGGTAAATCTTGAACCAATCATTCCCTCCATTGAGAATCATACACTTAATCCTTTGCAGAGAAGTTTCTTTTGCACATACATATTTTGAATCCTCAGCCAATGTGTCTTCTTTTGCACAAAGAAGTTGGGAAACAGCATCAAAACAGAGGCGAATTCTGGCAACAAACTGTAAAGTTTCTATTGTTGTATTTTCACACTTGTGCTGAATGTGCATCTGAAGGAATTCTCCCTCTTGAGAAACCCCAGAAAGGAAAATACAACAAGGTACACAAAATGAAAGAAGGCAGTTCTAATGAAAACGAATCCAACGAAAGTGAATTGTTTTGTCTGCAAATTCACAGCGTGAAATCTTTTCTTGCACTGTGCACAACTGGGATTTTTCATACATGGAATCCTCCAAACAATTCAAAAACCATGCGTCGAGTTCAGTCTCATTTTCCTGACCAAGATTATTTTTTTTAAACTTCATACAGATAGCACTGCAGGTAATCCTTACTATCAGCAAAACTGTACTTTAACAGCAGCTTAAGAACAATGGAATGAACAACAGGATTTCGATCAACTGCTTCTTCAAACAGTGAAAGATTACAGATAAAGTACTGATCTTTCTGTGAGTCATTGGATTGCCCCGACTTTTGAATAACTAGCAGAGACAGCAGATCACCAACCACTTCTTTTGGAAACCAAGCTACGAAAAATGCATCACACCTCTTGCGAAATATGACTAATTTTGCTACAGCTTCACTTATTTCTTCTGTTATGGCTGGTACATAATCATCATCTAGAAAAGTATGGCACAGTGGGAAGAGTCCCCCCCAGAGACTTGAGTTATAAATGGGTCTTAGACCAAAAGTTAAAAAAGGCTTGTTATAATTTGATATTATTACATTACTTTGTTATAATATGATATTATTGAGTTACTAAGTAAACAATTGGTAGGCGTTTGTATGTTAAGGGTAAACATATTTGTTTAGCGTAGTGCCCCAGTAAAAAAAACAGTTGATACACTATTAAAATAAAGGAGGAAGAGTGTACTGTAAAGCTACTGTATAATATGGGACTACTTTATGTTGTAGGGACACGTCATTGCATGCACTATTAGGCACGTATTGAGCATGCGCTATTAGGCGCGTATTGATCTGTACGTCTGTGTTCAGTTCGGTTTCAGTCAGTAAAGAACCCTGTTAACTTAACTCCCGTCTCCAGCGTTTTTATTTATAGCTTTGTTGTGTAACCCGGCCACATACACAACACATTGTTTTGCAACATTGCATTCAGTGGATTTAATTTGGCTTTCTTGACACTGATCAACAGAAAAAGTCTCATTTGTGTTGAAGTCAAAACAGATCTATAAAAAATGATCTAAATTAATTGATTGCTTAAGTGTTCACCCCCTTTAATATGACTCAGCAAATCACCAGTGGTGCAGCCAATTGGTTTTAGAAGTCACATAATTAGTTAAATGGAGATCTGTTTTTGGAGACCTGTGTGCAGTCAAGGTGCTTCAATGGATTATAGTATATATACTCCTGTATCTGGAAGGTCCAACTGCTGGTGAGTCAGTATCCTGACAAAAATTTGACCATAAAGACAAAAGAATGCTCCAAGCAACTCTGCACAAAGGTTATTGAAAAATACAAACCAGAAGAGGGATACAAGAAAATGTCCAAGTCACTGAATATCCCTTGGAGTAGAGTTAAGTCATCTTCAAGAAATGGAAAGAATATGGCACAGCTGCCTAGGGCAGGCCATCCTCAAAAACTGAGAGACTGTGTAAGAAGGGAACTAGTGAGGGAGGCCACCAAGAGACCTATGACAACTCTGGAGGAGTTCCAAGCTTCAGTGGCTGAGATGGGAGAGACTGGACATACAACTGTTGCCTGGTTGCTTCACCAGTCACAGCTTTATGGGGGAGCAGCAAAGAGAAAGCCACTGTTGAAAAATATTCACATGAAATCTCTACTAGAGTTTGCCAGAAGGCATATGGGAGACTCTGAAGTCAGCTGGAAGAAGGTTATGTGGTCTGATTAAACCAAAATCGAGCTTTTTGGCCATCAGACCAAACGCTATGTTTGGTGTAAGCCAAACACCGCACATCATAAAAAACACACCATCCCTACTGTGAAGCTTCATTGTAGCAGGCCCTGGAAGGCTTGTGAAGATAGAGGGTAAAATGAATGCAGCAAAGTACAGGGAAATCCTGGAGGAAAATCTAATGCAGTCTGCAAGAGAATTGTGACTTGGGAGAAGATTTGTTTTCCAGCAAGACAATAGCCCCAAGCATAAAGCCAAAGCTACACATGAATGGCTTAAAAACAACAAAGTTAATGTCCTGGAGTGGCCAAATCAGAGTCCAGACCTCAATCCTCAATCTTAAAATGGGCTGTTCACTCATGATCCCCATACAATCTGACAGAGCTTGAGCAGTTTTATAAAGAAGAATGGGGAAAAATTGTAATGTCCAGATGTACAAAGCTGATAGAGGCCTATCCACACAGACTCAAGTCTGCTGGAAGTGCATCTGCTAACTACTGACTTGAAGCCGGAGAACACTTAGGCAAACAATTATTTTGTGTTTTATATTTGTAATTAATTTAGATCTTTTTGCAGAGATCTGTTTTGACTTTGACACGGAAGAGTATTTTTCTGTTGACCAGTGTCAAAAAAGCCAAGTTAAATCCACTCTGATTCAATGATGTAAAACATGAACATTTCCAAGGGGGGTGAAAACTTTTTTCGGCACTCTAACTCCTGTGGGAATGGACTCATAACAGTGACATATAACATTGTGGGGATGTGAGTGTCTGAGACAACCACAACTTGATTGGAGATCCATCCACCAATTGCATGCCACATCCCCTGTAAGAGAGTCAACTGAAAGTGAATTAAGAAAGATACTGGATGATGCCACAGCAGTGTCCAAGAATGACATTGGAAAACTCAAACATACCAGGGGAAAAATAGTGTTAAATAAAAAATGGCACGCTCAAGTTTTCCAAAGTCCATCTATTCCTTATACCATCCATGATAAAGGAGCCAGTGAGCTAGTTCGTATGGAGGCTGAAGGAATTCTTTCCAAGGTTGAGTGGGGCCCATGAGCAATGCCAGTGGTCCCAGCAGCCATGAAGGATGGGTCTGTCAGAATAAGTAGTGATTGTAAGGTCACATTCAATCCAGTGCTGAAAGTAGATCAATACCCTCTGTCCAGGATAGAGAATATCCTTACAAGCCTTTCTGAAGGAAAGCACTTCGCCAAAGTGGACTTTGCTGAGGCCTACCTACAGATAGAGGTGGAAGAAGAGTCTAAGTCTTACTCACCATAAACACTCAAATAGTGTTTAATTGCTATAATAGGCTTATTTTTGGGTAGCATCTCCACCTGCACACTCGACCAGGTGCTGCAAAGCTGCCCAGGACTCTGTGTTACCTGGATGACCTCATTATTACCAGTAAAGATGACAAGGAAGATCTCCAAAATCTCAAGGAAGTGTTAAAAAGATTAGAAGATTACTGGCTTGGAGCACGATGCAACAAGTGTGAGTTCTTAAACCAAGCATCACTTAGTTGTTGATGCGCGAGATTTACACAACTGTGCTGAGAAACTTCAAGCAGGGGTGGATGCCCCAAGCCCCAGCAGCACGTCACAGTTGCGGTGCTTTTTAGGATTTGTCAATTACTATAGTAGGTTCCTGCCAAACCTGGCTACTGTGCTTCAGTCCTTGAACTCACTACTACAGATTGGGAAGAAATGGCAATGGACAAAGCAGAGGAGGTGGCTTTCCAAAAGCCAAAGCAAATGGTGGTGTCAGACACTGTACTCACACATTATGATCCACATCAACCATTGAAGCTTGCCATTCACTTTCCTGGATAACAACGTGCCCAGAAGAAAGCTGTCCAGAGTAGTCCCAGAGTCACTTGCTACAACCACTGCGGAGGAGCTCCCAGAACCTGAGACTGTTTCACAGCACCAGGCTCTCCTTCTAAGCAGAGCGACCTCAAATTTCTCCCCCCACCACCTCTGGCCCTGTCAGTGAAGACTTTATCCCACCAAAGTAAGAAATCTTCCACAGAATTTCAATCTTTAGACTACATGGGACAATTTAAAATTTACAATACTGTGGATGTCCATATGATAATTGTGTCATATACTTT
This sequence comes from Mobula hypostoma, assembly GCF_963921235.1. NCBI lineage: Eukaryota > Metazoa > Chordata > Chondrichthyes > Myliobatiformes > Myliobatidae > Mobula > Mobula hypostoma. Next base: position 62,858,144 of record NC_086114.1, read on the forward strand.
ACCGTATATACACTATATAGCTAGGGCGCCTATGACTTTTGTACAATACTGTAGTAACTTTATGTCCTACACTGTACTGCTGCCACAAAAACAATTCAAAAAATGTGAGTGATGATTCAGATATGGGTCTCTATTGTGGACTGAGAATGGGAAAGGGGAATCATTGTTGGAAAAAGGGGAAGGGGGAAGGGAGAGGAGAAAGAGCGGGAAGTACCAGAGAGACATTCTGTAATGATCAATAAACCAATTGTTTGGAATCAAATGATCTTGCCTGGTGTTTCAGGGTTGGTGTGTCTGTACCTATGTCACCCCTATGCCTGGCTCTCCTTCTCTACCAGTTCTACACCCCTCCTGCAGTGCTCCATCCACGCCATTCCCAAAATCCTTTGCTCCTTCCAGGTTAACAAACTCACGCTGTGCACCACATTGACAAGTACAGTACTGTTTACAAGTTGAGATGCATTTTATACTGAGTTGGAATTTATAGCTAAGCAAGCATACTTAATATTTCAGCAACATTTGAGTAATATTGTAAATATGCTATTAATTAAACATTTTTTCTTTATTTAAATAATTCATTACAGTTTATATGTAGAAGTATGTAAATGGCATACGTTATTACGCTACCACATGATATGTGTGCTCCTTGCTTAAAGTAAGAACGAAGTACATGAGTTATCCCTGGTTCTCCTGTGTTGTTTTTTTTTTGAATAGTTTTGGAGTTTACAAAACATAACACTTATCTTCCGCTAATGTTTATTGCAAAACAAAAATGATAAAAGATGGTGCCCAACATGGTGGCCACTGTATTTTGGCATTTTGTCCTGTGTTTGTTTTTTTGTTAATTGTGTCTAGCAATATTCCATATACGTCTTCTAATCTCTAATGATATTAGATTTTTTCTTTTTCATTTCATTTTTAAATTTTTTTTATTCATTGTTGTTGAAGATCAACAAAAAATACATTAAAGTAATCAAGTCAACATGTCAATATATACAATGAGGAATTAAATTACCAAATAACTGATTAACAAAGCTAAACAATATAGCAATAATAATAAGAGAAAATAAAGTGTTAAGAATATTTTTAGTGGAAAAAAGAAAGAAGGAAAAAAAGAACCTCTACTAACTAAAGCAAAAAAGCCCTGCTAACAGAAAAAAAATGGAAAAAAAACCCGTTGGGAGCACAACCCTGGAGCTATACACCATACAAGCTTCCATAAAAGAAAAACATCAAACTGCCAACTCAAATCCATTTAAACAAGAATCAAAAAGAAATCATCTAAATTAACTCAAATCAGATGATAGTAGCGGGCAAAAGAACCCCACCTTTTTTCAAAGTCAGATCGAGGATCAAAAGTTCGACTTCTGATTTTCTCCAAACTAAGACATAGCGTCACCTGAGGGAACCATTGTATCAAAGTGGGAGCAGAGGCATCTTTCCATTTCAATAAAATAACCCTTCTGGCCAATAATGTAACAAATGCAATTGCATGTTGGTCTGATATAGAAATACCATGAATATATTGAGGGATTATACCGAACAAAACTGTCAATTTATTAGGTTGTAAATTAATTTTTAAAACTTTAGAAATTATAGAGAAAATAGATTTCCAAAACTGTTTCAATACAGAACACGACCAAAACATATGTGTCAATGTAGCTGTCTCAGTTTTATATCCTATCACACTGACTATCAACATTAGGAAACATTTTAGACAGTCTCTCCTTTATCAAATAGTAAGATTTTTTCTTCTTTATAATCCTCTATTTTTATATAGTTCCTAATTGTCGAATGTTGCTGTTTTTGTTGCATGTCGTGTCCTGACCAACACACCACAGCAGATTCCTAATACATGTAAATGTTTATGGTGAATAAAGTTGATCCTGGATCCTTAATAGTAAGATATACAGTGTTTATGCTGCCCCAAAGGTAAATAATGACAGACTTTTTCAAATTACTGCAATTAATAAAAATTTATATTACTTTTATGTAATTTTGTCTGACTTGTGTTTAATTCACCACAAGTTTGAAGTGGAGGAGCTTCAAACATTTGGTAGCATCTTCTTTTGTGATATTGGGTACATTTAGGCTCAGGATATACCTGGTCTCCTCCACCCACCTGAAAGGCAAATGGCTCATCCTATGACAACTCCACCCAACCAATCTATTGTTTTCCCTCTCCTTTTCAAACAGTTTGAGCTTGGATAGTACAGTGGTCAAGTTATTGGATTAGTGGCCAATGTCCTAGAGCATTCATTAAGAGATATGAGTTCAAATCCCACTCTGTCAGCTGTGGAATTTAAATCAATAACTCTGAAATTTTAAAAGAATAGGCCTAATAGCCATGAAACAATTGATCGTTACAAAGATGAATTTAGTTCACTAATGTTCTTTAGGAAAGAAATGTGCTGTCCTCATCCAGCCTGGCCGATATGTGACTCAGGACCTATAAATGTGCTTGACCTGTAAGTGCCTTCCCAGTTCAGGTCCAATAAAATCAATGCAGGATTTCGACCAAAAACATTGATAGTTCCTTTCCTTCCACAGGAAGGGCCCAGCCTCTGAGTTCCTCCAACAAATTGTTTGAAGGATTAGATTTTTAAGGATCTAATGTTAAAGATTAGCTTTGTATGTCACATGTGCATCAAAACATATAATGAAATACATTGTTCGTGTCAATGACCAACACAGTCCAAAGATGTGCTGGCAATAGCCTGCAAGTGTCACCATTCTTCCAGCACCCAACATAGCAGATCCACATCTTACTAACCCTAACCCAAGTGTCTGGAATTTGGGAAGAAACCAAAGCACCAGTGGTCATAGGGAGAACATATAGTGGTGGCACCCGTTAGTCTCTCGAGACCATGGATCTGCGCCTGGAAAGTCTTGCTTCAGTCTGTGTTGGTAGAGCAGTGTAGACTGCTGCTTTCCGTGTTGTGCCGTCGTGGAGAAGGCGACGCTGGAGTGTCCTCTCCAGGGCGCAGGCCTGGGCAAGGTTGTATGGAAGACCGGCAGTTGCCCATGCAGCAAGTCTCCCCTCTCCATGCTACCGATGTTGTCCAAGGGAAGGGCAAGGGCCGACACAGCTTGGCACCAGTGTCATCACAGGAGTTGCCAGAATGAGGTTGAAGGCAATGTCAGACTGCCTTAGGGACTCCAGCTCCGGATTTGTCCTCAGGGTTTACTCCCGAAGCCTTTCCCATGAGTGGGTATGGCCGCAAGGCAGCGGAGGTTTGAAATCAGAGTTTTCCCTCTCTTAGATGGACTGCCTTCCCAGGCTGACAAGCTCCATCTACCCAACGCACTGGTTTTAAGGCGCCAGGACCTGCCTTTGTCCCTTCTCCTGTCAGTAGAAACAGTTCTGCTGGGCTTAGAGGCTAAGCCACACGAGAAGCCCAGGAGTTGGACTTGGTTGCCAGAGGCTATTTGAGGCGCATGCCGTGAGGAGCACTTTTAGGTAGTGAGGGCTTGTTCCCACTACCACCCCTCGGCTTGACAACCTTGGAACATATAGACAGTTCTGTAAAAAGCTATACTACCAAAAAACTGGCTTGTTGTTCCCAAATTAGGGTTGGCAGTCTTTTGTTCTCCAGAGGTATAAAGAGGTGGATATTAAATTTTAGCACTGCTTTTCACATTCTGTAATGAATAAATAAACCACTAATTAACTTTCCATTGTATATACCATCACAATAGAAAGTTAGTCAACCCCAAAGTGTCGCAGCCAATAGACAGACTGCTTTACAATTCTGGCAACCCTAGTTCAACCCTGACCTCTGGTGCTGTCGGTGTGGAGTCTTTCTGCACATTCTCCTCGTGCTGTGTGGATTTCCTCCAAGGTGCTCTGGTTTCCTCCCACATCCCCAAAAGACAGCTAATACTTTCAAGGTGACTAGAGGAAAGTATAAGGGGGACGTCAGAGGTAAGTTTGTTACACAAAGAGTGGTGAGTGCCCTGCCAGAGGTAGTGGTAGAGGCAGATACAATAGCAACATTTAAGAAACTCATAGGTAGGTGTGTGAATGATAGAAAAATGGAGGGATATGTAGGAGAAGGTTAGGTTGATCTTGCAGTAGGTTAAAAGGTTGGCACAAGATTGTGGGTTGAATTGCCAGTATTGTGCTGTAATGTTCTATGTGCAGATTGGAAGGTTAAGTTACCACTATATCAGTCCCTTGTGTGTAGGTGAGTGGTAGAATCTGAAGGTGGGGGATTCGTTGGGAATAAAGGGAGAACAAAATGGGGCTAGTATAATTGGGTCAGCATGTATTGGGTGGGCAGGGAGTGGGGAATCATTGTTGGAAAAAGGGTAAGGGAGCGGAAAGCAGAGGGACATTCTGTAATGATCAATAAACCAATGTCTCTACCTCAGCAAAGAATTTTGTATTTGAGAGGAAGAGAAAATGGTGAAGACATGTGACTCAAGTTTTCCTCCTGGCATGAAATCTCTTTGCATTGTTGGTCTCTGTGTTGATCGGGGTTAACCATGGATGTTGCATCCCAGCTATCAAAGGCGGTACACTAGCAGTGCAAAAGCCAGGGGAGTACGATTTGGAGACCAAGCTGTTGCCCATACAACAGGCTCCCCCACTCAGCTGATGAATCCAAAGGGCAGGCAGAGACCAATTCAGATTGGCACCAGTGGCATCGCTGGAGGTGCCAGTCAATGTTGAACTCAATATAAGGCTGCCTTAGGGACGCCAGCTCTGGATTTTTCCTCAGCGGTTATTCCCAAAGCCTTCCCCATGAATGGGCATAGCTTCGAAGGTTTGAGATCAGAATCTTCCTCCTCCTGGATGAGCTGCCTACCATGGCTGACAAGCCCCACCTGCCCTGGTTTTAAGGCACCAGTCTCGTCCTTACTCCTTCCCCAGTCAGTAGAAACAGTTCTGCCGAACTTAGTAGCTAAGCCACATGTGAAGGCTAGGAAGTGGACTTGGTTGTCAGAGGCTATTTGAGATGCATGCCTTTGGGAGCATTGAATTGGTAGTGGGAGCTTATCCCCATTACCCCACCGCTCCCTGGCTAGGACGACCTAAGGAACCTTGCATTGTTATTGCAGAAATAACCCCTTGCCAAGCAAGAGACTATCTCTGAATCATACTCCTACAGAGATGGTGGCTTCATTTAGTATTGATCGATCTAAATTCAAATTAATGGAGTTTCTTCCAGAAAGTAGCATTTAGAATACAGAAAGGAGCACTGCAATAAATCAGTGTCCAATAGTTATCTCGAATGTGAGTTAGGGGTCCAGGGTGCCTGAACTAGGACTGGAACTGGAACAGCAGGGGCCAGAAACATGGTTGGTCGCAGCTGTAACCATGGTCCAGAGTACTAGTTGATTTCCATTCTTTTTTAACTGGCTGGGTCCACAGTAAAAAAAATGTGCAATACTACTGTGAAACATGTAAACCATAATGAAATAAAGGTTTTGGGATATTGTTAGGAGTCACATTCAGCTGTCCGGATAATCTGTGAGTCCAGAGGTTGCAAACTTGTTCAACATTCCCTCTGCTCTGAGGGTAAAGAGGTGTACGTTGGGCTGCCTTCACTGTCTCCGCACAACCTAATGGATGAACTGCTCAGGTTAGCTCAAGGTGACAGTGGTTGAAAGGAGTAGTTTTCTAGATTGGGGACTGCGTACCCAATATCTGGAGAGTGTGTTCCTGTGACCGTGTGGGTTTGGAACTGCGTACCCAGTATCTGGAGAGTGTGTTCCTGTGACCGTGTGGGTTTGGAACTGCGTACCCAGTATCTGGAGAGTGTGTTCCTGTGACCGTGTGGGTTTGGAACTGCGTACCCAGTAGCTGGAGAGTGTGTTCCTGTGACCGTGTGGGTTTGGAACTGCGTACCCAATATCTGGAGTGCGTGTTTCTTTGACCGTGTGGGTTTGGAACTGCGTACCCAGTATCTGCAGAGTGTGTTCCTGTGACCGTGTGGGTTTGGAACTGCGTACCCAGTAGCTGGAGAGTGTGTTCCTGTGACCATGTGGGTTTGGAACTGTGTACCCAGTATCTAGAGAGTGTGTTCCTGTGACCGTGTGGGTTTGGAACTGCGTACCCAGTATCTGGAGAGTGTGTTCCTGTGACCGTGTGGGTTTGGAACTGCGTACCCAATATCTGGAGTGTGTGTTCCTGTGACGGTGTGGGTTTGGAACTGCGTACCCAGTATCTGGAGAGTGTGTTCCTGTGACCGTGTGGGTTTGGAACTGCGTACCCAGTATCTGGAGAGTGTGTTCCTGTGACCGTGTGGGTTTGGAACTGCGTATCCAGTATCTGGAGAGTGTGTTCCTGTGACCGTGTGGGTTTGGAACTGCGTACCCAGTATCTGGAGAGTGTGTTCCTGTGACCGTGTGGGTTTGGAACTGCGTACCCAGTATCTGGAGAGTGTGTTCCTGTGACCGTGTGGGTTTGGAACTGCGTACCCAGTATCTGGAGAGTGTGTTCCTGTGACCGTGTGGGTTTGGAACTGCGTACCCAGTATCTGGAGAGTGTGTTCCTGTGACCGTGTGGGTTTGGAACTGCGTACCCAGTATCTGGAGAGTGTGTTCCTGTGACCGTGTGGGTTTGGAACTGTGTACTTAGCATCTGGAGTGTGTGTCCCTGTGACCGTGTGGGTTTGGAACTGCGTACCCAGTATCTGGAGAGTGTGTTCCTGTGACCGTGTGGGTTTGGAACTGCGTACCCAGTATCTGGAGAGTGTGTCCCTGTGACCGTGTGGGTTTGGAACTGCGTACCCAGTAGCTGGAGAGTGTGTTCCTGTGACCGTGTGGGTTTGGAACTGCGTACCCAGTATCTGGAGAGTGTGTTCCTGTGACCGTGTGGGTTTGGAACTGTGTACCCAGTAGCTGGAGAGTGTGTTCCTGTGACCATGTGGGTTTGGAACTGGGTACCCAGTATCTAGAGAGTGTGTTCCTGTGACCGTGTGGGTTTGGAACTGCGTACCCAGTATCTGGAGAGTGTGTTCCTGTGACCGTGTGGGTTTGGAACTGCGTACCCAGTATCTAGAGAGTGTGTTCCTGTGACCGTGTGGGTTTGGAACTGTGTACCCAGTATCTAGAGAGTGTGTTCCTGTGACCGTGTGGGTTTGGAACTGCGTACCCAGTATCTGGAGAGTGTGTTCCTGTGACCGTGTGGGTTTGGAACTGCGTACCCAGTATCTGGAGAGTGTGTTCCTGTGACCGTGTGGGTTTGGAACTGCGTACCCAGTATCTGGAGAGTGTGTTCCTGTGACGGTGTGGGTTTGGAACTGCGTATCCAGTATCTGGAGAGTGTGTTCCTGTGACCGTGTGGGTTTGGAAACTGCGTACCCAGTATCTGGAGAGTGTGTTCCTGTGACGGTGTGGGTTTGGAACTGCGTATCCAGTATCTGGAGAGTGTGTTCCTGTGACCGTGTGGGTTTGGAACTGCGTACCCAGTATCTGGAGAGTGTGTTCCTGTGACCGTGTGGGTTTGGAACTGCGTATCCAGTATCTGGAGAGTGTGTCCCTGTGACCGTGTGGGTTTCCTCCTGGTGCTCTGATTTCCTCCCATATTCCAAAAGATGTACAGATTAGGGTGAGCACGTTGTGGGGATGCTATGTTGGCTCCGGAAGTGTGGCAACACTTGTGGGCTGCCCCAGCACATCCTTAGACTGTGTTCGTCGTTGATGCAAACAATGCTTTTCATTGTATGTTTTGATGTACATGCAACAAATAAATCTAATCATTGAATCTTTAAACCTTAAAGAAGTTTCTCCTGGGAATCCCTTTGGATGTATTAATGATCATCATTGTTCATGATCCCCAAGTCTGTGTCTCACTCAAAATTAGGATCATCTTTGCCTCACCTCCATCTCCCGTATTTCCCACACTTGTGCCCTCAGCTCATCTTAACGGCGAGAGAGTTCCCCTGGTCCTCACCCACCACCCAACTAACCTATGCATCCAATATTTCATTCTTAACAACCTTCACCTTCTCCACATATTCCCCCACCCACCTTTGTTTCCGCAGGAGTCACTCTCTCCATGATTCCCTTGTCTGCTCATTCCTCCCTCCCTTTCCCCCTCCCCAGTGACTGCAAAAGATGTAACACCTCCCCCCCCGCCAATCACCATCCCGGGCCCTGAACAGCCGTCCCAGCTGAGACAGCCCTTCAGAGGTGAGTCCCACAGAGCAACTTGTATCTTGTGCTCCTGTTCCTGCTCCTTTACATCAGCGAGACAGGTCGCAGACTGGGTGACATTGCTTGTACCCCATTCTCTCCCTCGCCTTCCTCGTCATCAAATCCTTCAGCAGGTAGCTAAAGCTGGTACCAATACTGCCAGGGGTGGTCCCATGCCTGGATGCAAAAGGAAGAGGGTTGGTCATGGCGCTAGCAACCCCATCCCGTAAAAACCCAAAGTTACAGAAATGCCAACAGGAGCTGCAAAGACCTCATCCCTGGGAGAGAAAGGATCTGAAGTGTGGGTTACTTCTGGCAAGACTGGCCCAGGATGGAGGATTCTGGTGCGCTGTTGGCAGCCCATGCCCAGGATGGACTTAATCAAGTAAGTGGAGTTGGCAATGGGAACACTCCTCTTAGAGGACATAACTTCAGTCCAAATTTAATGCTGACAGTTCCTAGTTTCAAAGTAAATTTATTATCGAGTATGTATATGTCGGCATATACTATCTTGAGTTTCATTTTCTTGTGGGCATTTACAGGAAACTGAAGAGTTTATGAAAAATATACATAACAAAAGATTGACAAACCATAGAACCATAGAACCATAGAAACTACAGCACAGAAACAGGCCTTTTGGCCCTTCTTGGCTGTGCCGAACCATTTTCTGCCTAGTCCCACTGACCTGCACACGGACCATATCCCTCCATACACCTCCCATCCATGTATCTGTCCAATTTATTCTTAAATGTTAAAAAAGAACCCACATTTACCACCTCGTCTAGCAGCTCATTCCATACTCCCACCACTCTCTGTGTGAAGAAGCCCCCCCTAATGTTCCCTTTAAACTTTTCCCCCCTCACCCTTAACCCATGTCCTCTGGTTTTTTTCTCCCCTTGCCTCAGTGGAAAAAGCCTGCTTGCATTCACTCTATCTATACCCATCATAATTTTATATACCTCTATCAAATCTCCCCTCATTCTTCTACGCTCCAGGGAATAAAGTCCTAACCTATTCAACCTTTCTCTGTAACTGAGTTTCTCAAGTCCCGGCAACATCCTTGTAAACCTTCTCTGCACTCTTTCAACCTTATTTATATCCTGCCTGTAATTTGGTGACCAAAACTGAACACAATACTCCAGATTCGGCCTCACCAATGCCTTATACAACCTCATCATAACATTCCAGCTCTTATACTCAATACTTCCATTAATAAAGGTCAATGTACCAAAAGCTCTCTTTACGACCCTATTTACCTGTGACGACACTTTTAGGGAATTTTGTATCTGTATTCCCAGATCCCTCTGTTCCACTGCACTCCTCAGTGCCTTACCATTAACCCTGTATGTTCTACCTTGGTTTGTCCTTCCAACGTGCAATACCTCACACTTGTCAGTATTAAACTCCATCTGCCATTTTTCAGCCCATTTTTCCAGCTGGTCCAAGTTCCTCTGCAGGCTCTGAAAACCTTCCTCACTGTCTACTACACCTCCAATCATTGTATCATCAGCAAACTTGCTGATCCAATTTACCACATTATCATCCAGATCATTGATATAGATGACAAATAACAATGGACCCAGCACTGATTCCTGTGGCACACCACTAGTCACAGGCCTCCACTCAGAGAAGCAATTCTCTACCACCACTCTTTGGCTTCTTCCATCGAGCCAATGTCTAATCCAATTTACCACCTCTCCATGTATACCTAGCGACTGAATTTTCCTAACTAACCTCCCATGCGGGACCTTGTCAAAGGCCTTACTGAAGTCCATGTAGACAATATCCACTGCCTTCCCTTCATCCACTTTCCTGGTAACCTCCTCGAAAAACTCCAACAGATTGGTCAAACATGACCTACCATGCACAAAGCCATGTTGACTCTCCCTAATAAGTCCCTGTCTATCCAAATGCCTGTAGATTCTGTCTCTTAGTACTCCCTCCAATAACTTACCTACCACCGATGTTAAACTCACCGGCCTATAATTTCCCGGATTATTTTTCGATCCTTTTTTAAACAACGGAACAACATGAGCCACTCTCCAATCTTCCGGCACTTCACCCGTAGACAGCGACATTTTAAATATTTCTGCCAGGGCCCCTGCAATTTCAACACTAGTCTCCTTCAAGGTCCAAGGGAACACTCTGTCAGGTCCTGGGGATTTATCCACTTTAATTTTCCTCAAGACAGCAAGCACCTCCTCCTTTTCAATCTGTACAGTTTCCATGGTCTCACTACTTGATTCCCTCAATTCCATAGATTTCATGCCAGCTTCCTTAGTAAATACAGACGCAAAAAACCTATTTAAGATCTCCCCCATTTCCTTTGGTTCCGCACAAAGCCGACCACTCTGATCTTCAAGAGGACCAATTTTATCCCCTACAATCCTTTTGCTCTTAATATACTTGTAAAAGCTCTTTGGATTATTCTTCACTTTGACTGCCAAGGCAACCTCATGTCTTCTTTTTGCCCTCCTGATTTCTTTCTTAAGTATTTTCTTACACTTCTTATACTCCTCAAGCACCTGATTTACCCCCCATTTTCTATACATTTCATACAACTCCCTCTTCTTCTTTATCAGAGTTGCAATATCCCTTGAGAACCAAGGTTCCTTATTCCTATTCAATTTGCCTTTAATCCTGACAGGAACATACAAATTCTGCACTCTCAAAATTTCCCCTTTGAAGGCTTCCCACCTACCAATCACATCTTTGCCAGAGAACAACCTCTCCCAATCCACGCTTTTTAGATCCTTTCTCACTTCTTCAAATTTGGCCTTCTTCCAGTTCAGAACCTCAACCCTAGGACCAGATCTATCCTTGTCCATGATCAAATTGAAACTAATGGTGTTATGATCACTGGAACCAAAGTGCTCCCCTACACAGACTTCTGTCACTTGCCTTAATTCGTTTCCTAACAGGAGATCCAATATTGCATCCCCTCTAGTTGGTCCCTCTATATACTGATTTAGAAAACTTTCCTGAACACATTTTACAAACTCTAAACCATCTAGACCCCTAACAGTATGGGAGTCTCAATCAATGTATGGAAAATTAAAAACCCCTACCACCACAACTTTATGTTTCCTGCAGTTGCCTGCTATCTCTCTGCAGATTTGCTCTTCCAAGTCTCGTTGACTATTGGGTGGTCTGTAATACAATCCCACTTATGTGGCCATACCTTTCCTGTTTCTCAGCTCCACCCATAAGGACTCAGTAGACAAGCCCTCTAATCTGTCCTGCCTGAGCACTGCTGTAATATTTTCCCTAACAAGCAATGCAACTTCCCCACCTTTCATTCCTCTGCCTCGATCACATCTGAAACATCGGAACCCTGGAATATTAAGCTGCCAGTCCTGCCCCTCCTGTAGCCAAGTTTCACTAATTGCTACAACGTCATAATTCCACGTGTCAATCCACGCCCTCAACTCATCCGCCTTCCCCGCAAACATCCACTGTTCAAAAGAGGACAAATAATGCTAATAATAAATTAGAAGGTAAATAAATAATACTGAGACAGAGACTGCACAGAAACAAACAACATCAGCAGACATGCCTATGAATGATAAACAGAAGTAGATTCCCTCCTGATCCACATAGAACCTACAAACACTCCCCTGCATTAATGAATCACTGCGTGGAGTGAAATATGGTAATACTATTGATTGGCCAGAACACTTCTCAGTCCTTTAAATTAGGAACAAGAGTACAACATTTTTTTTTATTTGCCAACTTAAAAATGATAAACAGGCCCTTGTAAATGTTTCTACCCAGTAACATTGAACAGTAGCATTCCTGGGCTTGGACCCGGCCTGTGAGCAGTCTGGCGAGGTTGGAATTATTCCTGGCAGTCTATGAGCTCACAGTTCCATGGTGCCTATTAAAAACTCAGTTCAGCACAAAACCCACTGTGGCAATGAAGTTTAATAGCTTCTATTTGGCTGTTATGACAAATATCTACAGATGCCCAGTGGAGAATATGCTGACTGGTTGTATCATGGCCTGGTACGGAAATACCAATGCCCAAGAGTAGAAAAGCCTACAGTCCATCACAGGCAAAGCCCTCCCCACCATTGAGCACATGACCAGGAGCGCGGCCACAAGGAAGCAGTATCCGCCATCCGGGCCATGCTCCCTTCTCGCTGCTGCCTGGGGAAGGAGGTCCTTTAGGTTCCTCACGACCAAGTTCGGGAACAGTTATTGCCCTTCAAACCTCAGACTCCTGAACCTGCGTGGACAACTCCACTCACCTCAACTCTGAACCGATTCCACAACCTATGGACTCACTTTCAAGGACTTTACCACTCGTGTTCGCAGATTATTTATTTATTTATTATTTTTTTCTGCATTTGCACAGATTGTCTTGTTTTGCACATTTTTTAGTTAGTCTTTGCAGTTTTTCATGATTGTATATTTCCTTGATCTACTGTGAATGCCCGCAAGAAAATGAATCTCTAGGTACTCTCTGGTGACATCTATTTGAACCTTTGACTTTGAATTGAAAAATAGCAACTATTTTTCTTTTTGGAATACAACTCCAACCACTTGGGTGTTTTAACATTAATTCCCATTGTCTTCAGCTCTTCCGGGGAGTCCGGGTGAACACTGCCTTGATGTCAAGCCCAGTCAATCTCATTTCATGTCTCAAATCCAGCTCTTTGATCTATGTTTCCACTGATGATGAGATGAATCCTGGAAAAACTCAAACTGGGCAGGCTATCGGCAATTAAGTGAAAATAAAAACAAAAGGCAGGTAATGAAAGTTTGAAATGAGAACAGAGAATAGTTTAAGTATTCAAACAGCATCTTCAGAAAGAGAAACAAGAGTTACCCTTGCAGGCCAGGGCCCTTCATTATAATGACCCAATTATAACTCTGCTGATATCGTCTGCTGAATGCTTCTAGCAATCCTGTTTTTATTATTCTTCATAAAGTGGCACTTGACAGCAATGATGCCTTCCATTACTTTACTGATGGTTAAGTGTAGACAGACTGGCTAGTAGCTGGACTGAATGTATCCTGCATTTGTTGACAATAGGATGTACAATATCTGGTTAACCATACCAGTTATATATGACTATATCGATGTAGGGTTTAATCCTGAAATATTGACAATTCCTTCCCCACCCTCAATATCCACAGAAGCTGCTTAACCCTGTAGCAGACTGTTGCTGCAAACTGCAGCATCTACAGCCTGTGGCCCCAGACGTGGGTGATTATCTTCAGTGAGATACAGTGCTGTGCAGAAGCCTTGGACATATACTGCATATATAGAGAGCCAGGGTGCCTGACCTTCGCACAGCACTGTCTTTCCAGTTACCAAATAACACAATACTACTGAGCTGGTACAAAGCTAAGTACTCTTATTTCTGTTTCCCAACCACCTTCCTATTTTAACCAGAGTACAGTACTGTGCAAAATTCTTAGGCACTCTAGCTATTTATATCTATTGGTATTGGTTTAATATTGGCACAAGTACCTAGGTACAGTAAAGGGCTTGTTTTGCATACTGTTTGCACAGATAAGATAAGGTAAAACAATAACAGTGCAAAATAAAATACAAAAGGTACTGAAAAAGTACAGTGTAGGTAAACAAAAAAGTTCAAGATCATAATGAGGTAGATTGTGAGGTCTAGAGTCCATCATATTCTACAAGAGGTCTATTCAATACTCTGACAGCAGCAAGATGGATAAAAGCTGTCTTTGAGCCTCTTGGGATATGCTGTACTTTGTAACTTCTGTCTGATGGGAGAGGGGAGAAGACAGAATGTATGGTGTGAATGGCTCGGTTGATTATGCTGGCTAATTTACTGAGGCAGTGAGAAGTATAGACAGGGGAGACTGTGTCCACAATTCTCTGCAGCTTGTTGTGGTCACATGCAGAGCAGCTGCTGTACCAAGCCGTCACGCGTTCACACACAATCCTTTCCATGGTGCATTGATAAAAATTGGTATGAGTTAACAGGGATGTGCTGAATTTCTTTAGCCTTCTGAGGCAGTAGAGGTGTTGGTGGGCTTTCTTGGCTGTGACATCAATGTAGTTGGATCAGGACTGTCTACTGGTAATGTTCAAACCCTAGGACCCTGAAGCTCCCAACTCCCTCAACCTAAACACCATTGATGTAAACAGGAGCATGTGTGCCACTCCCTTCATGAAGTCAATGACCAGATCATTAGTTTTAACACTAATGCTAACTTTAGTCCATGTTGTAAGTGGAATAGCATGGGTAGAGGCACAGCTGGTACTGCAGCTAAGTCTACAGTAACATAGCTGGATTGTGGCCTGCACCCCTACACTGTGCTATGTCCAGTGCTCTCAGCTGTTTCTTTTTTATAACATGTGGCGAGTTTAATTGGACGAAGAATGGCTTCTGTGCAGGTGCTGAGCTAAAGTGGAAACTGAGATGGATCATCTGATTTTCCTTTTGAATAAACATGGTTGCAAACACTTCTGCCTAGCGTTTAGCTCTAAGATGGTTGGGTTCCATCCAAATCACTATCTCATCCAAATGATAGCATCTCGAATTCTGCAGCACTGCAGGTACTGCCTGAGAGTTCCTCTGAAAATCCTCAGAGTGGTACACGTTGGAACATCGCCTAGAACTGTTGCCTTGTGATCTGTCCAGTAAAATGGCAGCATGCTTGGTCACTGCGGCCTCTCTGGGCCTAACCAATGGTCTTTACACCTTTCATATGATCTCAGTACACTGCTGGATATTAAGGACATGAAGTACTGCAGGTCTACCTCACTAGCAAGTTGCTGGATAGTGGTGAAACTGCACAGCATGGGCTTGTTGTTGCTGAATAGTCATCCAGGGAAGGAGGTGTCTTACGCAGAGCGTGGACCAACAAACGGTGCAAATGGTGGCCTTGGACATTTTTCTTGTGATCACAAGACCTTCTTGGACACTAGTAATGTAGTATAATACACGTGAGGTTCATTAGTTCATTGGAGAGATCGATGGCAGGGGAGCTGTCTGGCCTTGGTTGTTGCACTGACCAGGTCCCCATGTAGCGGTGTTGCCTGTTGCAGCCGCTGAGCGGAGGGGACCTCGGAAATGGTGTGGGAGTGAGCGCAGGAGCGGTGTGTGTGCTGGAGTCTGTGCTGGGTTAGGGGCTTGCCCCAGCCGTTGGTGCTACACCCTCAGTGTTCTCCGGGTGGAAAACAAGCCGGATTGCGTTTGTCTGCAGCTGACCCAGTGAAAAATGAGGAGTGCTTGAAGGATGCTGAGTGTTTGTTGTTGAGGAAAGGTGGCTTTAGGACAGCATCCATGCACCATACATCTTCAGGCCGTGCCAATCAAGGACTTGGCTGTGTTATTTTTTGTGACTGTATGTTCCTCTGCTGACATAATTACATGTGGTGTGTGCTGTTGGTACTTTGTTTTGCACCTTGGCCCTATAGGAACATTGTTTTGTTTGGCTGTATACGTGTACAGTCGAATGACAATTAAACTTGAACTTGAATTGAACTTATTGTGTACTGGTGTGTTGTCATCTGGACTTCTTGTGGTGGTGTGAGTGGTTGTTTTGGATGATATTATTGTGATTGCAAAACCTTGTTGGATAGATGAGATTAGATTAGATGCAGTCCTTTTTTATTGTCATTTAGTAATGCATGCATTAAGAAATGATACAATATTCCTCCGGTGTGATATCACAGAAACACAGGACAGACCAAGACTGAAAAACTGACAAAAACCACATAATTATAACATATAGTTACAACAGTGCAAGCAATACTGTAACTTGACGAAGAGCAGGCCATGGGCATGGTAAAAGAAGTTCAAAGTCTCTCAAAAGTCCCATGATCTCACGCAGACGGGAGAAGGAAAGAAACTCTCCCTGCCATGCTTCCAGCACCGCAAACTTGCCAATGCAGCATCCTGGAAGCACCCAACCACAGTCCGACTCCGAGTCGTCCGAAAACTTTGAGCCTCCGACCAGCCCTCCGACACCGAGCACCGAGCACCATCTCTGCCGAGCGCTTCGACTCTAACCCCGGCCGCCAGCAACAGGCAAAGCCGAGGATTTGAGGCCTTCCCTCCGGAGATTCTCGATCGCACAGTAGCAGCGGCAGCGAACCGGGCATTTCAGAAGTTTCTCCAGATGTTCCTCCATGCTTCTCACATCTGTCTCCATCAAATAAGAATTGCGCATGGCCCCCTATTTAACAAATACGATATCATTTCACCGGAGAGGCCGAGCGCGCTGCGTCGCGCCGCCATCTTCTCCTCCCTCCTCAGTTACAGAATACTGAGGCGGGAGGATAGTAACCAAATACTGCAAGTCCATTCACTGGTTCATTGGCAAGACTGATGACAGGGGAGCTGTACTGACTCATTTGTGGAAAGCACTAGGTCCTTACTGCAGCGCCACCTGTTGCGGTCACCCAAAGGAGGAGACGCCAAAGGAGTGTGGGAGAGAGCATGGCTGAGTGACAACTTAACCTGAATTTGAACTTGAACTTAGTGGACAGCAAGCTCAGTGTTTCACTTTGATTTCTTCCACCCAACACATGGTTAAGGAAATGGGGTGGGACATGGGAGCTAAACCCATGAAGGAAGCACTTGTAGGAGGTGGATAGGAGGTGGGTGGAAAATTAAAGCCTGCTGAATGAAATAAGAAGAGAAATCAAAGACACAAGAGAAAATAACCTTCCTTTAAAAGGGCAAACCTGCAGATCTAATATAAAAGTAAATGCTGAATCATTGAGTACTGTAACTGGTCTGGAAGAGTTTGTCTTGGATTCTGGCTTCCTGCTTCTGATAATGCTGAATAGCACATTGTGATCCAATCAGTCCATTCCTCTGTTTTCCATTGGTTTGTCAGGAATATTGAACCATTCTCAATCCTCGGCTGATATCCTGAAAGAAATTGAGTCATGGAAAATATTAATAATCATGGATTGCTACATAATTTAAATATATTATTAATGGGTATACTGATTTCTCAGAATCTATTGTTCCTATTCTGCCGGCTGATTGAACAGCAATGCAGGGAATGTGATCAGATCAATAACCCTGTGATTTGTGAACACAAGGTGCTTCCTTAGTTTCAGTTTTGCTTCAAGTTAAGTGCCTTGCCAACTAGACAGTCTGAAATAATAGTGATGAGGATGACTGAAATTTGGGGGAGGAATCTGAAGAAATAGGCACCCAGATACCGGAGGAACTCAGCAGGCTAGGCAGCATCAATGGAGGGAAATAAAGAGTCAACATTTTGGTCCAAAACCCCTCGTCAGGACTGGAAGGGAAGGGGGAAGAAGATGGGGGAAGGGAAGGAGTACAAGCTGAATGGTGATAGGTGAAGCCAGCTGAGGGGGAAGGTAGGTGGGTGGGGGAGGGGAATGAAGCGAGAAGCTGGGAGTTGATAGATCTGAATAGACAGCATGCAAAACAAGTTTTCCCTGTCTCGATACATGTGACAGCAATAAACCTATTACTAAATATACCATTTTCCTTTGCATCTACAGCAGAAATTTCTTAAAATGAAAATTCAAGAAGTCATTGCTTTGCTATCATTGGACTGGCCTTTGTGCACAATGTTACCAACTTCCAGTGATCTTCTAAGATCATTAAATATCAAGGATCAACTTTATTCGCCATATACCTTTACTTGCTTTAGGAATCTGTTGTGGTATGTTGGCACTACATGCACCAAAAAAAATTAAACAAATATAAGAAATAAAAAATGATTTAAAAAGCTAGAAGTTGAAGTACCATGCATTAATGCTCTTTACTGGCCTGCCATTATTATATACTTAATATGCAGGTAATTGCAAGGGGTTTGGTACGTGCTGGATTTAGAACATGCTGGAAATGTATTGTAGGTCAGACAGTGTCTGGGGAGACTGAGCTTCACATTCTGGTTGCAAATTTCCCTCGCTGAAGAAAGCCACAATGTTGCATTGACATCATCTCTTGTTGTGCTTAAGTCATCAAAGGACAGAGGTGTGCATTATGTCCTTGTTTACTGCACAAATTAACACAGAGATTCCACTTATATTGTATTATTTGAAGCAGTATTGCAGCAATACTCCTCAATCCATTTCTTTAATATTAAACTTGCAAGTGAATGAGAATTGAAAGTTATTATTAGTCTTCAGTAAAAAGG
Source organism: Mobula hypostoma (assembly GCF_963921235.1). Lineage (NCBI taxonomy): Eukaryota > Metazoa > Chordata > Chondrichthyes > Myliobatiformes > Myliobatidae > Mobula > Mobula hypostoma. Next base: position 62,876,405 of record NC_086114.1, read on the forward strand.
ACAGTTAAATGCAAACTGTGATGGTTGTAAAGCGCAATGAACACGCCCCATGTACGTTCACACTGCACCACAATCACTCTCCGCTTGCACTGACGCAGGATTTTAAAAAAACACTTTGCACATTTTCTCTCGTGTGTGCGAGTGTGCGCACACCTTCACCAAGTCCCGCCCATCGACTGCCTGCATAGGTTCTAGTTGACATCACCCGAACGTCTGTCAAGAGGCCCGGCCAATGAGGCTGCAGCCGGCTCCCTTAAGAAGGTCCGGCAGAGGGCAGGCAAGCTGCTGATTGACGTCGTTGCGATGGCGACAGCAGCCGGGTCAGACACGCTCCCCGGCGTCTGCGAAGTCCCAGAGCCGGGGCAGCTCCAGGATCAGCACCATGGACAGCGGCACCCCGCGCCAGCCAGCCACCACAGACACTACATCCTGATAGTGATCGGAGAGATCAGCACCGACAACCAGTTGCGGTCGGCAATCCTCCACGTTGAGCAAGGTGAGGATAAAACAGGATGGAAACATTAAAAATCAGCTGCAATAATAAACATTTCGCAACCCTGGGATTTTCCTAGAACCGCAGACGAAGATATTTACCGAATAATGTCTAATTAAATATATGATTATGCTTGTTTTCTAAATTTTGATGGGTGCAAAGTAATATTTAGCACCTTCCAGAACGTCACGGGACACTCTACAGCCAATGAAATACTTTTGCTAATGTTTTAATGTAAGAAACTCGACAGGCAGTATGTGCACTGCAAGTTCCTATCAACAGCAAATTACAGTACAGAGGTTAGGTTTTTCTTTTAGTTGTTGATTGAGGGATGAATATCGGCCAGCGCGCCGGGCAAAATTCCCCCTGTTCTTTGAAATACCGCCCGTGGACTGGTTTCCATCTACTCGAGAGGGCAGACAGTGTCTTGATTTATCGTCTGATCCCAAAGACACGCCTTTCCTATTTGTATCGTATTAAAATTGCCGCAGCTCCTGAGTTAATCAAGATACTGCAATGTTGCAATTAAAATACCTCCTCAAACAGATGAACATCGATGCATGCTCTTGTTACAGTTGAACTCTTTCCGAAGAAATGGCGTGGTATTAGTCAAAGGCCAAAACAACGATTACCGGCGGTAAACTGCTCCAATCGGTTATTCATGTCATTTTAAAAAATGCTTTTGAAATTCAGCGGTTCGGGCAGCATCTGTAGAAAGAGAAAATAGCATCGTTTCTGGTCTGACACTTTGCAGAACTTGCAGTATCAGCAGTTTTTTTGCTCATCATTTCGTTAATGGTTGTTTTACCATCTGATTTGTTTGCTTACGCAGTTATTAAATTGCCTGGGAGACATATTGAAGTAGTTGAAACCACTAAAATGTTTTAAACTGAAGAGGGTTGTCCGCTCTCTATGGCAGCTTTAATACTGCTGAGTTAAAATGCAAATCTTCTGCCTAGTATCTTGGATTCCCAGAGTCCAGAACTGCAGCATTGCAGGGCAATAAAAAAAGTTACTTTTCCCAAGCGATAAGGCAGATCAACATCTCCACCTACTAACTCACCCCACCACCACTATATTACCCTTTCCTGTCAGAATCACTATGTACAGACACTCCTGTGTCCGGAGTCAATTTAATTATATACACACACACACACACACACACACACACACACAATATATATTATTTATTATATAATATATACTATATTAGATAACAAATTTGTTGTTTTTATTATTGTGCTTTTTATCTTATTGTTTATTTTGTGCTGCATTGGATCTGGAGTAACAACTATTTCATTCTCCTTTACACTTGTGTACTGAATGACATTATATAATCTAGAACCTTGAATGTAGATTCCAGCATGCACTGATGCACTGGTCTTAACTGTTGCTGCTACATAATCAATGCTAGCATTTCCTCCAACTGTGAGCAAAAACTGTGATTTATTTATTGGAGATCAGCATTGCTGGAGAATCCACGGGACTGTGTCCGTATCTGCAGGAGACTCTTGGGAGAGTTTAATATACAAAGGGTCTCTTAAGTCTGTGCAGATACCTGCACAGTCCCATGAACCCCTATCATCTTTGGCTCCCTATTCCAATTTGCAAACCATTCAATATGATGATGACAGTTCTACACCAGGGTCACTTCCTGTTTCTGAATTTGTCAACCTCCACCTTAAACACTTCTAATGATCTCAATTTGGCCATTTCTAGATTGTCCACAGGAGTGGAGTGTTTCTGCAGATTTTCTTAAGAGTCTCTGAATCTCCAGAATTTTAGAATATCTCTAAATTCATATATTTCTAGGATGTGAATCCTAGGAGCATCTGTATTTAGAATGGTTGGGAGAGTACAGGTCAGGCGCACAGTTTGCAGACATTAGCAATATCGAGGCTGGCCATGGAGTGTGTGAGTGTTTGGAAGTAATTCATGCTGCATGTCACTGCCTGCAAAGATCCCTGAAGTGGAAAGGTTTAAACCCCATTCCTTTCCTACTGTAGCTGTCTTGACCACAGGTACAGTAGTTACTGATGGTTTTTCTGCCTTTGTTCATCAAAAAGCAGGCAAACATGAAGTGAACATTTTAGATGTGCTAGGGTGAGGAAAATCTGAGATTTAGAGTTGATTATAGCAAAATAGATTACAGCACAATTAAAGCAACAAGCCATCTTTCTGTCCCACCTCATACATTCATGAGTACAGGTGAATGCAATTGTTGCCAATTCTACAGGAAACTTGATAGCATTTGCCCTTTTGACAGAGGGGCTCTGCAATACATGCAGGGCAGATACAATGGCTCCCACAACAGGGAATGCGGCTGATGGTAAAGCCCAGGTAAGAAAGAGAACTTTGTGCGATTGTGAAACACAATGTATTACAATAACTGATATTTATGTAGCACCTTTAGTAGAACAAAGTATCTGAAATGTTTTAAAAGCTTGATATTTCAGACTCAGATTTCAGATTCAAATTAATTTATCACATGTACATCAAAACATACATTACATTAAGAATCAATATAACTTGGGGGTATACTGGGGGCTGCCCACATCTTGCCACACATGCTGGTGCCAACAAGGCATACCCATGCTGCTTGTCAGAACAACACAGGACACAACAACACAGATCATAACAAGCAACTAAACAGCAGCAGCAAAACGAGCCCCTTTCCTCCTCATCATCCACCCACACAGATGGACAGTCCTCCAAATTTAGGACAGGCCTTCAAACCTCCAGGCTTCAGCCAGTGGGCTTCAATTTCTGGACTTCCAATTGACCTTGGGGCTCCAGTCTTCAGCATAGGCCCTCAGACTAGCTGATGACAGGACTCTGAACTCCAAGCCCTCATGACTGACCAGCGTCTGGGCTTCCTCATGTCTCCTGCTGATTGGACTCATCTGGTCTTGGAACAGCCCAACATCCAGTGATGACCTCCGTCACTCAGTCACATTCGAGGTGGAGAATAGGCTTGACTTTTAACTCCTCCACATCCCTGGCCCTAAGGCTTAATCTGATCTCTAAACCTCTCATCTCCTTGTCCCTAAATCCTAACCCGATCTCCAACCTGATCTCTATGAAGAGGAATAAATAGTCGATGTTTCAGGCTGAGGTCCTTTCTTCAGGACTGAAAAAGGAAGAGGGCAGAAGCCAGAATGAGAAGGAGGGGGAAGGGGAAGAAGTACAAGCTGGAAGGTGATGGGTGAAGTCAGGTGAGTGGGAAGGTAGGCGGAGGGGAGGGGTGATGGGAGGTGATACATGGAAAAGGTAAAGGAATGAAGTAGAAATCCAATTGGAGAGAAGAGTGAACCATGAGAGAAAGGGAAGGAGAAGAGGTATGAGGGGGAGGAGATAGGCAGGTAGGGAGAGAAGAGATGAAGGGAAGTCACAATGGGAAATGGAAGAAAAGGGAAGGGAGAAGGGAGAAAATTACTAGATTAGAGAAAAGATGTTCATGCCATCAAATTGGAGGCTACCCAGATGAAATATGTGGTTTTGCTCTTTTTAACCTGATAATGCCAGTAGAGGAGGCTATAGACTGACATGTCGGAATGGGAATGGGGACTGGAGTTAAAACAGCTGACCATTGGGATATCCTGCTTGTTGTGGACAGAGCGAAGGTGACCGCTTTGTTGAGCACCTAACCTATGTAGAGTCTCGGATGTAAAGGAGGCTGTGCCAGGAGCACCAGATGTAGCAGATGACCCAAAAGACTGAATCAGATGCTCAGTTTGGGGTACTGGGGAACGTTCAGAGATGGTGTTCAGCAAAGGCGCCAGAGAGGACAATGAGGGTCAATAGTGGGTAGATTTAGTTCGTAACATCTGAGATGAGTCCTCAGCCCAACCTCTTTTGCATCGGCCCTCTTGGCCCCATGTATGTTTGCTGCTGAAGAACGATGGGAAAACCTGGTGGAAAGGTTGGCAAGGAGAGTAACGTTTGTGTGAACAGATTGTAAGGAAATGGGGCATGATCCCTTTATAAGAAGGGTGCAATCAAGTTCTTTCAGGAAGCTGGGGAGGAGATGGGGCTCTTGTTGGTCAACACATACCTTGTGGTGTGTTTAGTCTGCCTTTGCTAGCCCGCCTTAGATTCAATTTCAGATTCTGATTCATTTTATTTATCACATGTATGTTGAAACATGCAGTGAAATGCGTCATTTGCACCTACACTCAACACACACACAGATGTGCAGGGGCAAGCACCCAACTGTTGCCACACATTCCAGTCCCAACATAGCATGCCCGTCATGTTTGCAGACAACACGAGCAGCAGCAACAACAGAACAAATCAACAGCAAACCTTTCCCACCCACCCACTCAGGCACATAGACCGGCCTCTGACCCCAGGATAGGCACAGCCCTTCTCCGGTTCAGCTGTCAATGCTTCTGGACATTAACAGAGGTACTGTTGAAGAACATTGTCCAGCTGGGTTGACGGAAGGTTTTTCACTAGGGAACGTCAGGCAGCTATATCAGAGCTGGTCCACAGGGAACAAATTTAAGGTTTTTCTAGAACTTTGACCCAAAGGGAGACATCAGTCTGAAAAGAAAATGCTGGGATGCGCTGTAGTATCTGTGGAAAGAGAAACAGAACTAATGATTTGGACTGATGATCCTCCACTTCAAGTGAACTTTTAATTCTGTTTCTCCATCCAAGGATGCTGCCTGAGCTGCTAGTGTTTTCAACATTTTTTTGTTTTATTTCAGATTTCCAGCATCTGTAGCTTTTCTAATTTTCAGATGTGTCAGAGTTCGTGGAAATAGTGTCATGACTAACTCCAGTTCTTGCGTTCATAGGACATGGAAAGAGGCTATGTGACCCATTGCGTCTGTACTAGCTCTCAGTACAATCCTATTTCTCTATTGTTTCCCTTTAATACGTTATATCTGTAAGGAGTTGATGTACATCCTCCCCGTGGGACGTGTGGGTTTCCTCTGGGTGCTCTGGTTTCCCCCCCACAGGGCAAAGACATACTGGTTGGTGGGATAATTTGTCATTGTGAATTATCCCGTGATTAGGATAGCGTTAAACCAGCGGTTGCTGGCGGTGTGGCTGGAAAGGCTGGAAGAGCCTGTTCTGCGCGGTTTCTCTAACTAAAATATAATGATTCTCTGTCAGGTGCTCAGCAATTCCACTCCCCTACATAGGGACCCCATTTGCAGTAACCAATTAATCGACCAACCAGCATGTTTTGTGGATACATGACAAAACCCGGGTGGTGACAGAGAAGATGAAAGCTGCGCACAGACAACGCCCGAGATCAGGATCGAACCCGGATCACGGGAGCTGGAGCAGCAGCACTACCCGCTGACTCACTGTGCTGCTCAGTAGTCTTGGGATTGGTCCACCCCAAGGCGGCGCGGTAGCTCAGCGGTTAGCTCAGCGTTAATTGCAAAGAAGGCAAGCCCTCAATCGAGTGTCGCAGCCAAGAGTCAGCATTTCCTGGAGCGCCGCACTCCCTCTGAGGGTCAGCATGTACAATATACACGAGGTGGGAGTGGGACGTGAACCCACGGCCTTCCGACTTGCGGGGAAGAGAGCTGCCTACGGAGCAACAGTAAGGGCACCAAGGGTTACCGGGAGAAGGCGAGAGAATGGGGTTGAGGGGGATGATAAATCATGGCCTAATTCTGCACCTCTGTCTTATGGGCTTAATACATATAGTTGGTATCTTAATTCCTTCTTTTCAACCTTCCCTCACACTGGGCATCTTCACCCCCGTTTTCAGTTCCATCTCTGTTCCGTAGTATTTTTTAACCTTGATCCTTAACATAGATTCCTCTTATAAATTTTTTTAAAAAATTGACCAGTTGCAAGTAGCAGTTGAGGTCCTGATAAATAATGCATCAAGTTTGATTTTCCATCACTGATCTCAGAGCCTGGGGCCACAAGTCTGGAAAGCTTTGCTCAGTACGAGACTATTGAGACAATAGGACATCTGCCTGCTCAGCCAGAAATCCAATGCACTCAGTGTGGTTCTGTGTCACAGCAACACAGATTCAGGCCATTCAGCCCAACCAGCCCATGCCGACCCTAGTGCTCACCCAGCTAGTCCCAATTTCCTGCATCCCAGTCCATATCCGTCCCTGCCCCACCCTTGCATCCGGTCCCTGCCCCACCTTTGCATATACCTGTCCAAGTGCTTCTTAAATGGTGCTATTCTATCTGTCTTAACCAATCCCTCTGGCAGTTTGTTCAATATACTCACCACCCTGTGTGTGGAGAAAGTTACCCCTCAGGTTCCTTTTAAATCTTTCCTTCAATTCCCAAACCTATCTTCCCCTAGTTTTGGTCTCTCCTACCCTTCCACCTGAACTATACCTTATAATTTTATCCCCTTCAGGATCAGAATTGGGTTTGTTATCACAGACGTACTGTATGTTGTGACATTTGTTGTGATGCAGCGGTAAAGTGCAATACAGAGCAAATTACTACAAGTTACAATAAGAAATATATTAATAAAAAAGGAAAAGTGCAATATACTGAGGTAGTGTTCGTGGGTTCATGGACCATTCAGATATCTGATGGTGGAGAGGAGAGGCTCATCCTGAAATGTTGACAGTGTGCCTTCCTGTCCCTCCTCTCTGATGGTAGTAATCATTAGAGGGCACGTCATGCATGGTGAGGGTCCTTAATGATGAATGCTGCCTTCTTGAGGCACTCCTTTTTGATGGTGTCCTCGATGCTGGGGAGGTTTGTGCCCACGGTGGAGCTGGCTGAGTTTACAACCCTCGGCAGTTTTTTCTGATCCTGTGCAGTGGCCCCTCCGTACCAGCTGGTGATGCAACCAGTTAGAATGCCCACCATGTTACAAGTTCTACAACGTCAGTCCCCTGTGTTCCAAGGAATAAGGGCCTAACTTGGCCAACCCTCCCAATAACAGAAACAGGCCCTTCAGCCCATCACATCTATGTTGAACTGTTATTCTGCCTAGTCCCATTGACCCGCACCTGGACCATAGCCCTCCATACCCCTTCCATCCATCTACCTATCCAAATTTCTCTTCAATGTTGGAATCGAACTCGCATCCACCACTTCCACTGGCAGCTCATTCCACACTCGGACCACCCTCCGAGTGAAGAAGCTTCCCCTCAGACATGGCAACATCTTGGTAAATGCTGTCTGCGCTCTCTCCAGTTTAACCATGTCTTCCCTATAACAGGGTGACCAAAACTGTGCTGGGTCCTCCAGGTGCGACCTCACCTCCCTTGGCCTTGACTCTCGGAGTCGTAAGTTGTGGCTGTCCCTGAAACAGTACAACATTGTGGGCGATGCTCCCATCACCATGCAGATGAAATTTAAACCCAAAGCCCCACATTGATGATTGGAGATGGTGTAAGTTTTGCCGTTATCAGTGGCAAGCTGGGAACCACATAGCGAGTTAAACCGCAGGAATTGATAGCCATTTAAGAATCCCATAATAATGGGGAGAAACAGGACAGGTGATCTTGTAGGAATGGTTTTGTACTAGGAGTGGAGTTCAGGATGTGGGTGGGGTGGGGCTGTAGCAGTTAGGCCTCCGTTCCACGAACCGCGTTTGAAGGCCAGCGACGTGGCCGGGTGGTGAAGGACATCCGGAGCACAGGCCTCTGCTCCTTGCTTGAAGGCCAGCGATGTGGATGGGTGGTAAAGGACACCTGTAGATATCAGGCTGTCACAGGTCAGTGGGTCTTGGCATTGGATGTCCAGGTGAGCAGGAGGCACGAGGGCTGGTCAGTCAGCGAGCCTGGCATTCAGGGTCCTGCCACCAGCTCATCCGGGGTGTTGATACCAAAGGCTGAAGCCTAAAGGTTGATCGGAAGTTCAGGGCTCGAAGCCCGAGAGACTGGAGGCTGGTTCTGGAGGGGTGTGTATCTGAATCTTTCAGAGAACTGGGCTACTTTCTGACAGAGAAACACTTGGGAGTTCCTTTAATGCTTTAATAACATAGAGAATGGAGTCATCGACTTAATGTCTGTGTTAAGGCACTGGAGTTACCATGTTATGGAACTGAAGCTGCGGCTGGATGACCTTTGGTTCATACAGGAAAATGAGGTGATAGGTAGGATCTACAGGTCACCCCTAGGTTGCAGGAGGCAGGTACTTGGGTGCCTCCTCAGGAGAGGGAAAGGGATTGGGCAGCCAGTGCAGAGTACCCCTGCAGCCTTCCCCCCTCAAAAATAATTATACCACTTTGGATACTGTTGGGGTGTCAACCTACCAAGGGGGAGCTGCAACAACCAGTTCTCTGGCACTGAGTCTGGCTCTGTAGATCAGAAGGGAAGGGAAGAAGAAAAGGAGTGATAGGGGATTCCATTATTAGAAGAGCAGAAAGCAGATTCCATGGACGTGAATGAGGCACCCAGATAGTATGATGTAATGATCCAGTTTTTGGAGCTTAGGGTAAAGGAACCTTTAGGAGGTAGTGATCATAATCTTAAAGAATTCACCCTACAGTTTAAGAAGAAGCTAAAATCGAATGTAGCCGATGGAGTAAAGGGAATTACAGAGACATGAGAGAAGAGCTAGCCAAAATTGATTGGGAGAGTCACTGGAAGAGATGATGGAAAAACAGTAATGACTGGTGTTTCTGGGAGAAATTCAGAAGGTGCAGAAAAGATACATCCCAAAGATGAAAAAGTATTCTAAAGGGAGAATGAGGCAGTTGTGGCTGACAAGGGAACTCAAATACAGCATAAAAGCAAAAGAGGGCATATAATATAGCAAAACTTAGTGGGAAGGTGGAGAATTAAAAAGTTTTTAAAAAAACAACAGAACACAACTAGAAATACCATAAGTTGAGAAAAGGTGAAATATGAAAACAAACTAGCCAATATTGTAAAAGAGGATAACAAGTTTTTTTCTGATCTATAAACAGTAAAACAGTAAAAGAGAGATGAGAATAGGTATTGAACTGCTGGAAAATGACACTGGAGAGATTGGGGGGGACATAGAAATGGCGGATGAGTATTTTGTGCCATTCTTCACTGTGGAAGACACTAGCGGAATGCCAGAATTGCAAGCTTGTCGGAAGGGCAGAAGTGAGGCAACCATCTACTACCACTCTCTGGCTTCTCCCACAAAGCCAATGTCTAATCCAATTTACCACCTCATCCTGAATGCTGGGCAACTGAACCTTCATGACCAATGTCCTATATGGAACCTTTGCCAGTTGCCTTGCTAAAGTCCATGTAGACATCATCTCTACCTTGCCTTCATCCACTTTCCAGGTAACTTCCTCAAAAAACTCTATTAGGTTGGTTAGATATGACCTACTATGCATGAAGCAATGCTGACTATCCTTAATCAGTCCGTGTCTATCTAAATACTTGCATATCCGGTCCCTTAGAATACCTTCCAATAACTTTCCCACAGCTGATGTCAGACTCACTGGCCTATAATTTCCTGGTTTATGTTTAGAGCCTTTCTTAAACAGTGGAATAACATTGGCTAACCTCCAATCCTCTGATATCTTTCCTGTCACTAAGGATGATTTAACTATCTCTGCTAGGGCCCTGGCAATTTCTGCACTTGCCTCCTGTAGGGTGAGAGGGAACACCTCATCAGGCCCTGGGGACTTAACTACCCTTATTTGCCTCAGGATAGCAAACGCCTCCTCCTCTAATCTGTGCAGGGTCCATGAAGTTGATGCAGCTTTGCCTCATTTCTATAGACTGTCTGTCTCCTGAGTAAATACAGATGCAAAGAATGCATTTAAGATCTCCCCCATCTGTTTTGGTTCCTCACATGGATTACCATTCTGATCTTCCAGAGGACAAATTTTTTCTTTGCAATCCTTTTGCTTCTAACATATCTGTAGAATCCCTTGGAATGCTCCTTCACCTTGTCTGCAGAGCAACTTCATGCCTTCCTTTAGCCCTCCTGACTTCTTTCTTAAGTGTTCTCTTGCATTTTTATACTCCATAAGAACCCTGTTTATTCCTGCCTGCTATCTACCTCCTTTTGTCTCTTAACCAGGGCCTCAATAGCTCTTGAAAACCAAGGTTCCCCACACTTGTTATCTTTACCTTTTATTCTGACCTGCACATACAAGCTTTGTACTCTCAAAATTTCACTTTTGAAGGCCTCCCACTTACCAAGTACACCTTACCAAGCCTGTCCCATCCACACTTGCCAAATCATTTCTAATACCATCAAAATCGGCATTTCTCCCATTTCGGATCTCAACCCGCAGACCACATCTATCTTTTTGCATATTTACTTTAAAGCTAATGGCCTTGTGGTCACTAGATGCAAAGTGTCCCCCCATACAAAAGATGTTGGAGTCCATTATTAAGGGTGAGGTTTCAGGGTGTTTGGAGGCACATGATGAAAATAGCCAAAGTCAGCATGGTTTTCTAAAGGGGAAATCTTCCCTGACAGATCTGTTTGAATTCTTTGAGGAAATAACAACTGGGGTAAACAAAGGAGAGTCAGTAGATATTGTTTACTTGGATTTTCAGAAGGTCTTTAGCAAGCTGCAGCACATGAGGCTGCTGAACAAAATAAGGACCCATGGAATTACAGGAAAAGTATGGGCATGGATAGAAGATTGTCTGATTGGCAGGAGGCAAGAGTAGACATAAAGGGGGCCTTTTTTGGTTGGCTGCTGGTGACTGGTGGTGTGCTGCATGGGTCAGTGTTGGGACCACTTTTTCAGATTGTATGTCAATGATTTAGATGAAGGAATTGATGGCTTTTGTGGACGATATGAAAATAGGTGAAGGCAGTGTTGAGGAAGCAGGGTGTGTGCAGAAGGGCTTGGATAGATGGAGGAATGGGCAAAGAAGTGACTGATGGAATATGATGTAGGGAACTGCATAGTCATGCACTTTGGCACAAGGAGTGAAGGTGTGGACCATTTTTTAAATGCCGATAAAATTCAAAAATCAAGGGTGCAGAGGGACTTGGGAGTCTTCGTGCAGGATTCCCTAAAGGTTAACTTGCAGGATGAGTTGGCTGTAAGGAAGGCAAATGCAATGTTAGGATTCATTTTGCAAGGACTAGGATACAAAAGCAAGGATGAATTCTCAGGCTTTGTAAGGCATTGGTCAGACTGCACTTGGAATATTTGTGATAGGGATTGATAGGGATGTTCCAAAAGCTAGCATTGATATTTGTGAGCAGTTTTGGGCCCTTTGTCTCAGAAACGAGGTACTGGCATTGGAATGATATCAAGAATGAAATAGTTAACATAGAAGGAGTATTCGGTGGTTTTGTGCCTGTACTCGCTGGAGTTTAGAAGAATAAGGCCGGATCTCATTGAAACCTATCGAATATTGAAAGGTCTGGATAGAGTCAATGTGGAGAGGATGTTTTCTATAGTAGGAAAATCTAGGACCAGAGGTCACAGCCTCAGAATTGAGAGATGTCCATTTAGATCAGAGATGAGGAAGAATGTCTTTAGACAGAAGATGGTGAATCTGTGAAATGTGTTGCCACGGGTGGCTGTGGAGGCCAAGTCATTGGGTACATTTAAAGCAGAGGTTGATAGATTCTTGATTAATCAGGGTGTCAAAGGTTATGGGGAGAAGGCAGGATGATGGATCAGCCATGATGGAATGGTGGAGCAGACTCAATGGGCTGAATGGCCTAATTCTGTTCCTGTACCTTATGGTTATTTCAAGACTTTTGCAATTCCTTTCAACTTTATTCATGTATGAAATATGGACTACGAGAATGCTGGCCTTTATTGCCCATTCCTGTTTGCCCTGAATAGAGGCAGCAGTTAAGATTCAGAGGGTCTGGAGTCAGGTATAGAGCAACCCCAGTAAAGTTGTCAGACTTCCTCCCCCAAGGTCAATTAATGATCCAGGGCAACACACACAAAATGCTGGAGGAACTCAGCAGATCAGGCGGGAATAAAGGATGTTTAAAAAGGAATGGAGTTTTGCATTAATGATCTAGATGAGCTTTTAAAATGATTTAGTGGGTTCACAGTCATGAAATTATACCCCAAGGAAACAGGCCCTTTGCCCAACTTGTCCATCCAGAATGCCAATCTAAGTTCATCCCTTTTGACAGCATTTACCCATATTTCTCTAAACATTTTCTATCCTATAGCTGTTCAATTATCCTTCCAACAATATAATAGTGCCCACCTCTACCACATCCTCTGGCAACTTGATCCTTGTACCCACCCTCCGTGTGGGAAACTTGCCCCTCAGACACCCTTTATACCTCTATCCTTCCACATTAAACCTGTTCCCTCGAGTTTTCAACTCCCCTACCTCTGTGACCATCCACTTACCTATGTCTCCCATGCTTTTATGAACCTCTATAAGGTCACCCCTCAGACTCCTTCATTCCAGGGAAATTCCAGACTTCTTCAGTCTAAGCCTATACATTCCCCCCCCACCCCATAATTGGGCTGAAAGGACATGAAGACTGGTAGGGACATTCCAAGAACCAGTATTGATAAGAGGGGCCAAATGGCCACCTCCTCATGAAGGATATATGTGTATTGCTGATATCAGCAATTATGGTCATGAAATCAGTGGATTGTCAAGTATGTACCTGGTTTACAAATGTCTTTCAACAGAGTCAATGTTACTGAGCTCAACAGTTTTTCTGGTTGTAGACATACGATCAGCGGTTACTTTATTAGGTACACCTGTGCACCTGTTCATCAATGCAAGTATCTAATCAGCCAATCAAGTGGCAGCAATTAAATGAATAAAAGTGTGTAGACATGGTCAAGAGGATTAGTTATTGTTCAGACCGAACATCAGAATGGGGAAGAAATGTGATCTAAGTGACTTTGACCGTGGAATGTCTGTTGGTGCCAGATGGGGTGGATTGAGTAGCTCAAACTTCTGATCTCCTGGAATTTTCGTGCACAACATTCTCTAAAGTTTACAGAAAATGATGCGAAAAACAAAAATCATCCAGTGAGTGGCAGTTCTGTGGGTGAAGTGCTTTGTTAATAAGAGAGGTCAGAGGAGAATGGACAGACTGGTTCAAGCTGACAGGAAGGTGACAGTAACTCAAATAACCATGCGTGTAAACAGTGGTGTGCAGAAAATCATCTCTGAACACCCAACACGTTGAACCTTGAAGTGGATGGGCTACAGCAGCAGAAGACCATGAACATACACTCAGTGGCCACTTTATTAAATACAGGAGGTACGTAATGCAGTGGCAGCTAAGTTTACGCTCTTCTTTGAATTTAAGTTCCTCTGCCATGCTGATGTGCTTCAAACTCCTGTGGGGGCTACCTTGTCGATAATTTAACCATTTACCTCCTGGCTTACCCGATGGCACGGTAGAGTAGTGGTTAGTGAAATGCTTTACGGCACCAGCAACTGCAGTTCAATTCCTGCCACCATCTGTACGGAGGTTTTACATTTTTCCCACGACCACGTGGATTTCCTCCGGTTTCTTCCCACATTCCAAAGACATACTGTATATGGGTTAGTAGTTAGTTACTGAGCTTGGTGGTATTGTCCCTGGGCTTTCAGGTCCATTATTCTGTTCCATAGAGTAATCAAACTGATATTTATCTGACAACACGCACAAAATGCCGGTGAACGCAGCAGGCCAGGCAGCATCTATAGGAAGGAGTACGGTCGACGTTTCGGACCGAGACCCAAGAGTTCCACTAGGATTTTGTGTGTTGCTTGAGTTTCCAGCATCTGCAGATTTCCTCGTGTTTGCGTGATATTTATCTGTGTGGGTTTCCTCCAGGTGCCCTGGTAACCTCCCACATTCCAAAGGTGTATGGCCTGGGGTTAGTATGTGAGCATGCTATGTTAGTGCCAGATGTATGATGACAGTTGTGGGCTGTCCCCAGCAGAACCTCAGATTGCGTTGGTCACTGATGTAAATGATGCATCTCACTGTATGTTTTGACATTTCAATACATACGCGACGAATGAAGCTAATCTTCAATTGTTATTTAACTACTTACCTTCTCATTCATCTCCCTGCCTACTTCAACGTGCACCTTTTGTATACAGCATCAGGGAAGGTACACAGAGGACTCTGCGATAAGGTTACTCCCCCAGAATTACTCCTAACAGCTCCTAGCTGAACGTAGGTTAACTCAATAGGTCAATGTTGATGAAATACTCACAACATCACCGTGTCAAGGGAGTGACAGAGGTACAGAATCTGATGGACTGTCTGTTGTACAGTCACTTAAGAGCAACAGTTAGGAAAACCAATGAGAAGGAATGTCAAACACTTGGGAATTAACAGTGCAACAATTCTGACAATCAGGATAGCTTCAGTTAGAACTACCCTAGCATTTTAAGGAAGATATATTCTTCTCACGTCTTTGGAAAATTACTGCAGAGTTTTGTCCGCTTGTGCAGAATGTCAATGTCTCTGGCTACTGCTGCTCTTCCTAGTTTCAGCCAATGCAAAATGTATCACATGGCGACATCTGCCTCCTTTGTGGTGTGCCTGGAGGCTGTTTGCCCATTTGATAGGGATCAGATTACACTGCAATGCAGCCCGGGGATTGAGGGACGAAACGCGATCTGGACAGATGGGTTTACGGATGTAATTAAGCAAGGATCATATGTCTCAGGTCACCACTGTAGTAAATAAGTGATATCAAACTAAAGCATAGTCTTCTTTCTTCATGGTGTTTGCCTCATGGGAATGGTTTTGAAAGCTTTGCAGGTGGAAATATTTTTAGATATTTAGGCAAACAAAGGCTTTTGAACTACAAAAATATATGGTGCATGGAAGAATCATAGTGATTTTAACAAAGCACCAGGTAGGAAAATGGGAATTAGCATATAATAACCAACTTATCTGCATATTTAAATTGTGCACAAGGAACTCATGATTGTGTCTTCAAATCTCACTTCAGACACTTCATCACAAAAGTCTTGGCCAACAGCCTTACTGCAGTACTGCAGTGCTGTTACTTGGATGCAATATTAAACTGAGATCCCTTTGCCAGTCTGACGCCAGTAGTCCCATGGCCTCCATACTGAGGAAGAGCAGGTCTCTCCACTGTTCCGGCCACGCTTCGCCGTTCAGTCAACATCACTGCCGGTCAACATCTGATTGTTGCTTCACTGGAGACTGCGGAATTTCCAGTGCTCTGGTAGTGACACATTTTCCATCTAATTGTGCTTCAGTGAGGTCCCTTGGTCTGCTAAGGTGTTTTTAACTGCTCTTCGGACTGAATTGATTTCTCTTCAATACATGTATAAATTTTAATCCCACCTTGATTCATCACCAATCCTGGTTAAAATTCCCGATGACCTCCTGCACCTCATCATTACACTTAAGGATTTCTGTAGCAACACACACAAAAGAGTAAAAGGATAAATAGAATGCAGAATATGGTGTTGCAGTGCCAGAGATGCTAAAGGAACTCAGCAGGTCAGGTAGCATCTGTGGAGGGGAATAAACAGTCGACATTTCAGACTGAATTGAAGGGTCTCTGGCTGCTGCCTCCTTCCTTTCCATTCTTGGTGAAGACACTCAGCCCAGACCGTCAACTGATCGTTCTCTTCCATAGATGCTGCCTGACCTGCTGGGTTCCTCCAGAATTTTGTGTGTTGCGCTAGTTTTCCAGTATCGGCAGAATCTCTTGTTCTCAGGGCCTGTAGGCGGCAAAAGCTGCTTACTTGCTGTCTGGTGCTTTGATGTTAGGCTGGGTATAGAATGAAAACCCCATCCAGCCTGTGACCAGTCTGACTCATAAGACCCATTGTTTTCTCTCTGCTCAATCTGACCATCACTTTAAAATAACAATCTTACAAATTTTTGCAGATAAACTGTTTGGAAAGATTGGTGCTCAATTGCTTTGCTCAAAATTGCAGAGAACTATGAACCCAGCCCAATCCATCATGCACACAGCCTCCCCTCTATTGACTCCATCTACAGTCACCTCTGTCTTGTGAAAGCAGCCAACATAATCAAGGACCCATTCCATCCCAGTCTTTCTCTCTTCTCCCAGCTCCCGTCGGGCAGAACATATAAAAGCCTGAAAGCAAGTATCGTCAGACTCAAGGACAGCTTCTACCCCACCATTATTACACTCCTGAACAGCCCTTTCATACATTTTCATGCACATTTCGCCTGAGGTGGGGTGAAACTAGAACTAGAGGTCATAGGTTTTGGATGAAAGGTCAAATATTTAGAAGGAACCTGAAGGGGAATGCCAGTGGAAGTGATGGATGCGAGTCCAATTGCAACATTGAAGAGCAGTTAGGGATAAGTACATGGATGAGGGGGATAGGTAGATGTGACTAAGGAGGAAAACAGGCCGGCACAGACTAGATGGGCTGAAGGGCCTGTTTCTGTGCTTTAGTGCTCTACGACTGAACCCTTGAACTCCCAATCAACCTCATTGTTACCCGTTCACTTTATTTGTCTACCGCATTGCCCTTTCTCTGGCACTGCAACACCATATTCTGCATTCTATTTATCTTTTTACTCTTTTAATGTTCACGTGAATGGCAACATCTGCCTGGCTGGCACGCAAAATAAAAGCTTTTCATAGCAACATGCACAGGATGCTGGAGGAACTCTGCAGGTCAAATGGTCATTTATTATCAAAGCATGTATCCATATACAACTCTGAAATTTGTCTTCTCCAGATAGCCACGAAACTAAGAAATAACATGAAAGTCGTTCAGAGAGAAACATCAAACTCACCCACTCCGCAAAAAAGGACAGCATCCCGATCATCAACCCACCAAAACGCCATTCCCCCACCCCCCCCACAAAATGGAACAGAAACATCGAGTCCCAAAAAACACCTACTCTCCACATAAAAAAGCTAACAGAACACAACAAAACATCAACCCCCAAACATCCTCCCCTCGCACAACAAAACAGAAAAGGAACAGGTGATTTAAAAATAAACAATATAAAACCATAATTCTGAAAAAGTCCACAGTCCATAAACTCAATGGACCAGTCCATAAACACAGAAGCATGATACAATCCTACGATATCACTGATATTCATTGAGAGGGACATCACATGAAGCAGTGAGCCACACAGTGATAGGGCCACTCACCAATTCCTTCTCTGGCAGTGATCAAAAGGAAGGCAGTCAGCGTTGAACTCTCGCTCGCCTTGATATCTCAATCTTTTTTGACACTCTAACCAGTGAAACGGAGTCGAGCATTGGTTTGTACCCCGTCTTGAAGTTTCTTTGCAACAGGACCATCTGAGTGCGCGCTCGCTTCCCGGAATCCTCTTGGAGACAGCAAAGCACTGGATCTCTCAGACAATCTCCAAACTGCAACTCGCAGGCTATAACAGTCCCAGGAGCACATTTAAGGTGAAAAACAGATATAAAAAGTCAAAAAGATGGGTAGCATCTATAGAGGGAATGAACAGTCAATGTTTCGGGCTGAGACCCTGCTGAGTTCCTCCAGCATTTTGTGTGTGTTGCTCTGGATTCCCAGCATCTGCAGAATCTCTTGTGTTGATGTAAAGCTTTTCACTGAATCTAGTTACATGCGATGATGATAAACCAATACTGATACTAGTCTCAAACATGCCGTTCACAGGTGTTACCGAGCATGTCATCCAGGCCTGGATAAAATGTTGAGCTTGACTACATGACTGGCTCAATCTGCCCTTGCACCAAATGGTTTATCAGGATGTACAGTAGACCTGACCCCACCCCCAGCCGCGTCGTGTTAGGTCCCACCAGGCTCAGATCAGGTACTTGGGGGTCTGTTTGTGATCCCTATGGGCAGGTTAGGGTCATCAGTAGGGAGAATATCTTATTCAGTTAGAAAGACAGTAAGCCCAGGGGCCCTTCCGGTCCAATAAGCCTGTGATGCCCAATTACATCCATGTGATCCATCAATCTACTAACCCGCATGTCCTTGGGATGCGGCAGAAACCTGTCTCCCTGCAAATCCAAGGCCACACCAGTCTCATACTGGCCCCAACTCCTCATTTCTACATGCAGCCTGTTCGACTTTGCAATCCAGCACAGACAGAAGAGAGTCAGATTCATTTATTTATCACACGTACATTGAAGCAGTGTTCCACAGATGCTGTCTGACCTGCCCAGTTCCTCCAGCATTTTGTGCGTGTTAAAGGGAGAGCTCTTGGTGCGTTGCTGTCCGCTCTCAGCTGGTGCGCGGACATCAGCAGGCAATGCATCTTCCTGCCACTGCCCACGGAGGCACTGCTGTGAAACACAAATCTGCACAGAGCTGAATAAAAATCCTGCATCGACAGCAAATGTCAAACAGACTTGTCATAATATTACGGTGCATCTAGATCAGCCCTAGCTGACATGGGGTTTTGTTCTGTGCGGGGAGACGGTTAGAGTGAGCCAGATGCTGTTTTCAGTAAAACAATCGATTTCTGCTGCTCTTATTCTGTCTCTTCACTGCAGTTGTTCAGATTACCGCTACATACTTACTGCAATTAATTCACCGCAGTGCCAGAAATATTTTCACCTGTCTGGCAGTCGAGTCACCGTGTTATTGAACTGTTAGTCAGAGTTGGGTTTATTATTTCGCTCATGTTTTCGATAGTCATGAAATTTATTATTTTGCTGCAGCAGGACAGTGCAATACATAAAGTACAGTGGATTCTGGTTAATTGGGACTTGTCGGGACCAGTACATTTCGGTCCAATTAAGTGACTGTCCCAATTAGCTGGTTTCATAGAAATAATTTTAAAAAATTAAAAAGACAAACTGTTTAACTGAATAACAAATTATACATTTAAATGAAATACAGAACAAATTGGAATACTACTACAGTACAGTATTATAAAACTGTATTAGTTCCTAATAGTTATTGACGGAAGAATTCATCCAGTGTACACAATGAACAAAATCAGCACCTGGTGTAGATAATCCTTCATACAATCCTTTTTTTTCTTTAAAAGTTGTCCCAAATAAGTGGCTACCCCATTAACCAATGGCCCAATTAACTGTAATCCTCTGTACTATAATTTACAATAGGAATTATATATAGTAGAAATTAGAAAAAGAGAAGCCGAAATCTGATGTGTCGGTATTTCAGTGGAGTAAAGGAAATTACAGTGGCATGAGAGAGGAACTGGCCAAAGTTGACTAGAAAGAGACACTGGCGGGAAAGACAGCAGAGCAGCAGTGGCTGGAGTTTATGCGAGAAATGAGGAATGTGCAAGACAGGTATATTCCAAAAAAGAAGAAATTTTCGAATGGAAAAAGGATGCAACCGTGGTTGACAAGAGAAGTCAAAGCCAAAGTTAAAGCTAAGGAGAGGGCATACAAGGAAGCAAAAATTAGTGGGAAGACAGAGGATTGGGAAGTCTTTAAAACCTTACAAAAGGAAACCAAGAAGATCATTAAGAGAGAAAAGATTAACTATGAAAGGAAACTAGCAAATAGTATCGAAGAGGATACTAAAAGCTTTTTCAAGTATATAAAGAGTAAAAGACAGGTGAGAGTAGATATAGGACCGATAGAAAATGATACTGGAGAAATTGTAATGGGAGATGAGGAGATGGCAGAGGAACTGAACAAGTATTTTGCATCAGTCTTCACTGAGGAAGACAGCAGGATACCGGACACTCAAGGGTGGCAGGGAAGAGAAGTGTGCGCAGTCACAATTACGACAGAGAAAGTACTCAGGAAGCTGAATAGGCTAAAGGTCGATAAATCTCCTGGACCAGATGGAATGCACCGGCGTGTTCTGAAGGAAGTAGCTGTGGAGATTGCGGAGGCATTAGCGATGATCTTTCAAAAGTCGATAGATTCTGGCATGGTTCCGGAGGACTGGAAGATTGCAAATGTCACTCCGCTATTTAAGAAGGGGGCAAGGAAGCAAAAAGGAAATTATAGACCTGTTAGCTTGACGTCGGTGGTTGGGAAGTTGTTGGAGTCGATTGTCAAGGATGAGGTTACAGAGTACCTGGAGGCATATGACAAGATAGGCAGAACTCAGCATGGATTCCTTAAAGGAAAATCCTGCCTGACAAACCTATTACAATTTTTTGAGGAAATTACCAGTAGGCTAGACAAGGGAGATGCAGTGGATGTTGTATATTTGGATTTCCAGAAGGCCTTTGACAAGGTGCCACACATGAGGCTGCTTAACAAGATAAGAGCCCATGGAATTACAGGAAAGTTACATACGTGGATAGAGCATTGGCTGATTGGCAGGAAACAGAGAGTGGGAATAAAGGGATCCTATTCTGGTTGGCTGTCGGTTACCAGTGGTGTTCCACAGGGATCAGTGTTGGGGCCGCTTCTTTTTACATTGTACATCAACGATTTGGATTATGGAATAGAGGGCTTTGTGGCTAAGTTTGCTGACGATACAAAGGTAGGTGGAGGGGTCGGTAGTGCTGAGGAAACGGAGAGTCTGCAGAGAGACTTGGATAGATTGGAAGAATGGGCAGAGAAGTGGCAAATGAAGTACAATGTTGGAAAGTGTATGGTTATGCACTTTGGCAGAAAAAATAAACGGGAAGACTATTATTTAAATGGGGAACAAATTCAAAGTTCTGAGATGCAACGGGACTTGGGAGTCCTCGTACAGGATTCCCTTAAAGTTAACCTCCAGGTTGAGTCGGTGGTGAAGAAGGCGAATGCAATGTTGGCATTCATTTCTAGAGAAATAGAGTATAGGAGCAGGGATGTGATGTTGAGGCTCTATAAGATGCTGGTGAGACCTCACTTGGAGTACTGTGGGCAGTTTTGGTCTCCTTATTTAAGAAAGGATGTGCTGACGTTGGAGAGGGTACAGAGAAGATTCACTAGAATGATTCCGGGAATGAGAGGGTTAACATATGAGGAACGTTTGTCCGCTCTTGGACTATATTCCTTGGAGTTTAGAAGAATGAGGGGAGACCTCATAGAAACATTTTGAATGTTAAAAGGCATGGACAGAGTGGATGTGGCAAAGTTGTTTCCCATGATGGGGGAGTCTAGTACGAGAGGGCATGACTTCAGGATTGAAAGGCGCCCTTTCAGAACAGAAATGCGAAAAAATTTTTTTAGTCAGAGGGTGGTGAATCTATGGAATTTGTTGCCACGGGCAGCAGTGGAGGCCAAGTCATTGGGTGTATTTAAGGCAGAGATTGATAGGTATCTGAGTAGCCAGGGCATCAAAGGTTATGGTGAGAAGGCGGGGCAGTGGGACTAAATGGGAGAATGGATCAGCTCATGATAAAATGGTGGAGCAGACTTGATGGACCGAATGGCCTACTTCTGCTCCTTTGTCTTATGGTTTTATAAATTAAACAAGTAGTTCAGAGTGAGCAGAAAATAGTGAGTTACTGTTCATAGGTGGGTTTTTTGTTCATTCGGAAATCTGATGGCAGAGAGGAAGAAACTGATCCTGAAATGTTGAGTGTGTATCTTCAGGCTCCTGTACCTCCTCCTTGATGGTAGCAATGAGAAGGAGGCATGTCCTGGGTGATGGGGATCCTTAATGATTGATATCACCTTGTTGAGTCATTGCCTTTTGTTGTTCTTGGTGCAGGGGAGTTTATGGTGGGTTTGTGTTGGAGACCGACATCTAGTAACACTGTTTGCAAATCGCCTCACAGTGGGTTGGCTTTACTTTTTATTTAGAGCGAGATACAGGAAGGCAGTAGGCCTTTTCAGCCCAATGGACCTGCACCTCCCAATTACACCCATGTAATCAATTAACCTATGAACCGATATGCCTTTGGTATGTGGGAGGGAACCAGAGGATGCAGAGGAAACCCATGTGGTCACAGGGAGAACGTACAAACAGTGGCGGGAATTGAACCCGGGTAGTGCTGACACGTTACACTACTGTACTGGCCCCTTACACTACTGTGCAGTTTCAGGATCAACCGTGGCTGCAAGTGTCAGGTGTAACTCAGTCAGAGACTGTAGGTTCAAAGTCCATCCCAGAGCGTAGATTTCAAAAGTATAGAGTTTACAGTTCTGTACTGTGGGAGCACATTTTTTTTTTACAAAACACATTTATTACAAGTTATGTTTTACAATACTACAGCAAACACATAGTCAATAGTATCTAACCCAATCACAAACACAAACTAAATTAAATTAAAATATTCCCATTGTGAACTAGCACGACATTTATCCTCTCTGTCTAATCATCCTGGAACACCTCCATGGTATCCTTGTGTTCCCGCTCCATGGTTACCTGGTCACAGACATATCCCTGAGACATCGCCAGGCAGTCTGTCCAGATGCTGTTGGAGTGCTGAACTGTTTGTGATGTTAACTCTAGCCTTGCAAATTTATTTGATATTCGGAGATGTTATTAAAATTCTGACACTTCTGGATTGGACTCTAGTTCATATTGGCCTCTTTCAGTTCTGTATTTGTTTTCGTGTTCTCTCCCATTCTTTCTTGTTGCCAATTGGCAGGCTGAGGGCTCGGGGTTCGATGCTCTTTTTGCTGTTTCTCCTTTTGGATGATGAATTAGATTTTTGTATGAGGGAGGGGCGTTTGGTGTTTGATGTTCTAGCCGTGTGGGCGATCTGTTAGTTTTTGTGTGAGGGATGGGTTGGGGGGTTTGGGATTTGAGATTTTCTTTCTTTTTCTTTTTGTACGGGGGGGTGTTGATGTCTTTCAACTACTTCTGTGGTTTTCCTGTGTTTCATGGCTATCTGGAGAAGACAAACCTCAGTGTTGTATTCTGCATATGTATTTTGATAATAAAATAAACCTTTGAACATTTGGATATTGTATGGATATATTGTTTGTTTTCTAAAATATAGACAGTAATAGGTTAAAACCACCATCAAGTTATGATTTTAAAAATGTATAGAATCCCAGTGGCTCCTAAAGATTGCCATAGCCATGGAGAAGGGGTAGTGAGGATAAGCCCCCACTACCTATTAAATGCTCCCAGTGGTGTACATCTCAAATAGCCCCTGACAACCAAATCCAGCTCTTGGCTTTTACTTGTGGTTTAGATTAGATTAGATTATGAGGACACGCAGTTCTCTTTTATTGTCATTTAGTAATGCATGCATTAAGAAATGATACAATATTCCTTCGGTGTGATATCACAGAAACACAGGACAGACCAAGACTGAAAAACTGACAAAAACCACATAATTATAAATATATAGTTACAACAATGCAACAATACCATAACTTGATGAAGAACAGGCCATGGGGACAGAAAAAAAGTTCAAAGTCTCTCAAAAGTCCCACATCTCACACAGACGGGAGAAGGAAGAAAACTCTCCCTGCCATGCTCGACCACAGTCCGACTCTGAGTCGTCCGAAAACTTCGAGTTCTGATCGGCCCTCCAACACCGAGTACCAAGCACCATCTCTGCTGAACGCTTCGACCTCAGCCTCGGTCGCCAGCAGCAGGCAAAGCCAGGGATTTTGGGGCCTTCCCTCCGGAGATTCTCGATCGCACAGTAGCAGCGGCAGCGAACTGGGCATTTCAGAAATTTCTCCAGATGTTCCTCTGTGCCTTCTCACGTCCGTCTCCATCAAATCAGAATTGTGCACGGCATCCTACTTACAAGTACGATATCATTTCACTGGAGAGCTGCGCGTGCTGCGTCGCGTCGCCATCTTCTAAACTACTAAATTAAATTCAACCATCTTCTAGCTACTAAACCTAGTGGAACCATTTCTACTGACAGGAGAAGGGGCAAAGGCAGGTTACTGATGCCTTAATTAGTTGCTTCGGGTAGATGGGGCTTGCCTGCCACGGTTGGCAGCTCGTCTAGGAGAAGGAAAACTCTGCTTTCAAACCTTGGCTGCCTTATGCCTATACCCACTCATGGGGAAGGTTTAGGGAGTAAACCCTGATGGGAAAAGTCCGGAGCTGGGGTCCCTAAGGCAGTCCTACATTGAGCTCAACACACTGGCAACTTCTGTGATGCCGCTGGTGCCAAACTGTATCAGTCTCTGCCGTTCCTCTGGATTCATCAGCTGTGGAGAGGGGGAGCCCGCTGCGTGGGCAATAGCTTGCTCTCCACGTCGTACTGCCCCACCTCGTGTACTGGTTTGCGTATCAACTATGTAGATAGCTAGGACACAACATCCATGGTCGATCCCGACCAAAGGAGGGCCTCAGAATCCCAGTATTTTATTATCATCCCAATCTTGTAGCTAACTGTCAAAACATTGGTTGTATAATTAGGAGTGTAGTTCAGTGCCTCCTACACTTTCTTAACTTTATCGGAGGTGCAAAATCTCACATATGGGACTAATATTGAGCTAAATTAGAGATTTCGATACTGGCAGCTCTAGTTAAGACATTGTGTTCTCCTTATGATCCATACTACAAAGTGTCACAGTGACATGTCCAAGTTCATACTGATGGGCTGGGGAGTTATATGCAGGGCGTATCCGGACCAGTAGTAGTCCTTGACCAACCATAAAAATAGTTGTTGTTTAAAGGAATCTACTGTGCTTAAACTGGTTGCCTTGTTTCAGAATCTGGTTTATTATCACTGGTGTATGTGGTGGAGTTTGTGGTTTTGGGGCAGCAGAACAGTGCCATATATAAAAATCACTGTACATTACAATAAGAATGAGGCCCTCTGTTGGTGAGGGTCAACCTTGGATATTGCATCCCCGGGTACACAGGCCAGGGCAGTACAACATATAGAGCAAAGGGATGGCAGAGACCGATACAGTTTGGCACCAGTGGCATCGCAGGAGTTGCCAGTCAGTGTTGAACTCAATGTAGGACAGCCTCAGGGACTCCAGCTCCGGTTTTTTTCTGGGGGTTCACTCCCAAAGCCTTCCCCATGAGTGGGTACAGCTGTGAGACAGTGGAGGTTTGAGATTAGAGTCTTCCTTCTCAATGAGCTGTCAGCCACGGTTGGTGAGCCCCATTTGTCCGAAGCGACTGGTTTCAAGGCACTGGTAACATATTTTTGCTTCTTCCCCTGTCAATAGAAACGGTTCTGCCGGGCTTAGTAGCTAAGTCATACGTGAAGGCTGGGAGCTGGACTTTGTTGTCAGAGGCTATTTGAGGCCCACACCATTGGGAGCATTTAATAGGAGTGGGAGCTCATCCCCATTACCAATCCCCTGGCTATGACAGCCTTAAGGAACCACAATACATAAAATAAATAAATTTGGGAAAAAGAGATCAAAAAGCGAGGCAGTGTTCAAGGTTTCAATCACCATTCAGACATCTGATGGCCGAGGGGAAGAAGCTGTTCCTAAATCATTGAGTGTGCATCTTCAGGCTTCTGTACCAAACGTGTCTGATCATTTCCCCAAAGGTCGTTAGGAACAATGTGGAGAGTTGCGTTTGTCTAGCATCTTCCAGCATCGGATCACCAGATTTTGGAGGTGCAGTAAGCAATCACACTGCTTCGTGTGCTGCACTGCAGTATTGCACATAGGGAGTATTCCATACCGATACTTCATCCTCACTGGCATCAGTTCGGCAAGGGAGGTTGGCTGGGACAATTCCCTTCTCCTTGTAGATGTCAAGCAATGATGGGTGATCCAATTAGTGTGTAGCACACAGGAACAAAGCAACCTTGAAATGAAGAGGAAGGCCACAGGGGTGGAGAAGGTAAAACTAGGTATAATGGAACTATAATTTCTGATGCTGCTTCCTTCTAGTGTGCATTGACCCAGAGGGGAGTACAACCACTGAGAATTCTTTCTGTCTCTACAAGGTCACAGACCATTATTAGACAGGTATATGGAGGAATCTAAGGTGGGGGCTTATAAGAGAGGCCGGGTTTGAGGGTCGGCACAATATTGTGGGCCGAAGGGCCTGTACTGTGCTGTACTATTCTATGTTCTATGTTCTATTATCATTCACCTCCAAATACCGTGACCTATTGAACATGTGTAGTACTCCTCACTTGTAAATTCGTGCTGGAATCACTGCCATTTGCCTACTCCTTTCCCCTCTGTTATGAGGGGCATGGATTTCTAATTTTATTTAATGAGAGCTACAGCACGGTGACAGGCCCATCCAGCCCAACGAGCCCGTGCCGCCCAATTACACCCATGTGACCAATTACACCCATGTGACCGACTGATCTACCAATCTGCATGTCTTTTCGGATGTGGGGGGAGACCGGAGCCCCCGGAGGAAACCCTCGCAGTCACAGGGAGAGCGGACAAACTCCTTACAGACAGTGGTGGGAATTGAACCCAGCTTGCTGCTGCTGAAAGATGTTACAACGACTGCTACGTTACCGATAGGTGAATACGCACGGTCTTTCTCCAAGGGTTGGGGAATCAAGAATTAGAAGGCATGGGGTTAAGATTGGTGGGGGGGAGCAGAATTCAGAGGAACCCGAGAGGTAACCCCAGAAGGCTGTGGAGGCCAAGTCTCTGGATGCTTTCAAAAAACAGATGGATAGAGCGCTTAAAGATAGTGGAATCAAAGGTTATGGGGATAAGGCAGGAACTGGATACTGATTGTGGATGATCAGCCGTGATCACAGTGAATGGCGGTGCTGGCTCGAAGGGCTGAATGGCCTACTCCTGCACCTATTGTCTGTTGTCTATTGTAACTTTTCTCCCAGAGGGTAGTCAGTGTATGGAACAAGCTCCTCGAGGAAGTGGTCGAGGCAGGTACATTTACAACATTTAAAAGTTACTTGGACAAGTACGTGGATAGGAAAGGTTTAGAGGGATGTTCAAAGTAAATGTATTATTGAAGTACCATGTGCTATCCTGAGATTCATTGTCTACTGAGCATTCATAGTAAACACAAAGAAACACAATAGAATTAATGAAAAGCTACACACAACAAAAACAAACAACCAATGTGCAAAAGATGACAAACTGTGCAAATACAAAAAAGAGAAAGCCCAAAATAATAATAAATAAATAATATAAATATTGGGAACGTGAGTTGCAGAGTTCTTGAAAGTCAGTTCATAGGTTGTGGAATCAGTTCAGTGAATGAAGTTATCTCCTCTGGTTCAGGAGCTTGATCGTTGAGGGTTAATAACTGTTCCCAAACCAGGTGATGTGGAACCTGAGGCTCCTGTACGTCCCCTGATGGCAGCAGCGAGAAGGGAGCATCCCCTGGGTGGTGGGGTTCCCTGATGATGGATGCTGCTTTCCTGTTACAACGTTTTGTGTAGACGTGTTCAATGGTGGGGGGAGGACTTTACCCACGACGGACTGGGCTGTATCCACTACCTTTTGGGGGGTTGGCGTCTCCGTACCAGGCTGTGAAGCAGCCAGTCAATACACTCTCCACACACAGTCATAGAAGTTTGTTAAAGTTTTAGATGTCATGCTGAATCTTCGTAAACTCCTAAAGGAAGTAAAGGTGCTGCTGTGCTTTCTTCATAATTACACTTGCATGCTGGACCCAGGGCTGGACCTCTGAAATAATAACATCAAGGAATTTAAAATAGCTGACCCTCTCCATTCCTGCTCCTCTTAGGACTCTGGTTTCTTCCTCCTGAAGTCAATAATCAGCTCCTTGGTTTTGCTGACATTGAGTGAGAGGTTGTTGTTATGACACCACTCAGATTTTCAATCTCCCTCCTATATGCTGATTCATCACCGCCTTTGATTTGGCCTACGACACTGGTGTCATCAGCTAACTTGAATATGGAATTGGAGCTGTGCTTAGCCATATAGTCATTCGTGTAAAGCAAGTAGAGAAGAGGGCAAAGCACACAACCTGTGGTCCTCCTATGCTAATGGAGACCAAGGAGGACAAGATGTTGCCAATCTGAACTGACTGCAAGTGAGGAAATCAAGGATCAAGTTGCACAAAGAGGTATTGAGGTCAAGGTCTTGAAGCTTATTGATTAGTTTTGAGGGGATCATGCAGAGCTGCAGTCAGTAAAGGGCAGCTATAGAACTGTAGAAGTTTGTTAAAGTTTTAGATCACATGCTGAATTCTCACAAACTTTGAAGAAAATTGAGGTACTCTTGTGCCTTTTTTGTAATGGCTCATATGTGCTGGACACAGGACATATCCTCTGGAGGTTGTTGTTATGGCACCACTCAGCCAGATTTTCAACCTCCCTCCTATATGCTGATTCATCACCACATTTGATTCTGCCCACAACATTGGTATTGTCAGCAAATTTAAATATGGAATTGGAACTGTGCTTATCCTCATAGTCATAAGAAAAAGCCAGTAGAAGAGGGGGAAAGACACACAGCCTTGTGGTGATGGTGATTTCAGAGGAGATTTGTTGACTGGGGTCTGTGAGTGAGGAAATTGAGGATCCAATTGGACAAGGAGTTATTGAGGCCGAGGTCTTGGAGCTTGTTGATTAGTTTCGAGGGGGTGGTAGTCAGTTAGCGATCGGCAGGTATAATGTTGTGGGTATCAGAATTGTGGCTGAAAGAAGATCAGGAGCTTAACATCCCAGGATGCACATTATACTGAAAGGACAGGCAGGTATGCAAGGGGTGGGTTGGTAAAATGAACTCAAATCCTTAGAAAGAGGTGACATAGGATTGGAGGATGTAGAATCCTTGTGGGCAGAGTTAGGAAACGGCAATAATAAAAAGGCCTTGATGGGTCTCCAAACAGTAGTCAGGATGTGGGATACAAATTACAAGGGGAGATAGAAAAGTTATGTCAAAGAGGACAATGTTACAATAGGCATGGGGATTTCAATATGCAGGTAGATTGGGGGAAATCCACTTGGTGCTGGATCCCAAGAGATCTAACTTGTAGAATGCCTATGAGATGGCTTTTAGAGTGGCTTGTGGTTGAGCCCACTAGGGGAAAGGCAGTTTTGAATTGAGTGTTGTGTAACGAACCAGATTTGATTAGGGATCTTAAGGTAAAGGAATCCTTTTAGGAGGCAGTGATCATAATTTGATAGAATTCACCCTGCAGTTTGAGAGGGAAAAGCTGAAGTCAGATATATCAGTATTATAGTGGAGTAAAGGGAATTACAGAGGCATAAGAGAGGAGCTGGCTAAAGTTGATTGGAAGGGGATACTAGCAGGGATGATGGCAGAGCAGCAGTGGCTGGGTTTTCTGAGAGCAATGGGGAAGGTGCAGGAATGATACATCACAATGATGAATTAGTGTTCTAAAAGGAGGATGACACAACCGTGGCTGACAAGGAAAGTCAAAGACACAAAAGCAAAAATTAATGGGAAGTTAGAGGATTGGGAAGACTTTAAAAACCAAGGATAGACAACTAAAAAGGCCATAAGGAGAGAAAGATGAAATATGAAGGTAAGCTAGCCAATAATAAGATTTCAGATATATAAAGAATAAAAGAAGAAAGAGTGGGTATCAGATCATTCGAAAATAACACTGGAGAAATAATAGTGGGGGATAAAGAAATGGTGAACGAACTTAAGAAGCATTTCAGAATCAGAATCAGGTTTATTGTCACCAGTGTGTGTCATGAAATTTGTTAACTTAGCAGCAGCAGTTCAATGCAATGCATAATATAGAAGAAGAAGAAGAAAAAAATTAATAATAAATAAATAAATAAATTACAGTATATGTATATTGAATAGATTAAAATTTGTGCAAAAAACAGAAATAGTATATATTTAAAAAGTAAGGTAGTGTTCATGGGTTCAATGTCCATTTAGGAATCGGATGGCAGAGGGGAAGAAGCTGTTCCTGAATCGCTGAGTGTGTGCCTTCAGGCTTCTGTACCTCCTTCCTGATGGTAACAATGAGAAAAGGGCATACCCTGGGTGCTGGGGGTCCTTAATAATGGACGCTGCCTTTCTGAGACACTGCTCCTTGAAGATGTCCTGGGTACTTTGTAGGCTAGTGCCCAAGATGGAGCTGACTAAATGTACAACCCTCTGCAGCTTCTTCCGGTCCTGTGCAGTAGCCTCCCCCCCCCACCCCCATACCAAACAGTGATGCAGTCTGTCAGAATGCTCTCCTCGGTACATCTACAGAAGTTTTTGAGTGTATTTGTTGACATGCCAGATCTCTTCAAATTCCTAATGAAGTATAGTCACTGTCTTGCCTTCTTTATAACTGAATTGATATGTTGGGACCAGGTAAAGTCCTCAGAGATCAGAGATTTTGCATCAGTCTTCACTGTGGAAGGCTAACCTTACGCTAGAAATTTGATATCAGGAGACAGAAGTGTGTGTAATTACTATTACTAAGGAGAATGTGCTCGGGAAGCTGAAAATTCTGAAGGTAGCTAAGTCACCTGGACCAGATGAACTACAACCCCAGGGCTCTGAAAGAGGTGGCTGAAGAGATTGTGGTTGCACTGGTAAGATCTTTCAAGAATCACTAGGTTCTGGAATGGTTCTGGAGGGCTGGAAATCTGCAAATGTTACTCCACTCTTTAAAAAGGGAGGGAGGTTGAAGAAAGAAAATTATAGGCCAGTTAGCCTGATTTCATTGGGAAGATGTTGCAGTCCATTATTAAGGATGAGGCTTCAGGGGTTACGGGATCTTGGAAGCACATGATAAACTAAGCCAAAGTCAGCATGGTTTCCTTAAGAGGAAATTTTGTCTAACAAATCTGTTGGAATTCATTGAGGAAATAACAAGCAGGATAGGAAGAAAGAGAGGATGTTGTATTCTTGAATTTCTAGACAGCCTTTGACAAGGTGCTGCACATCTTATTGCTTAACAAGATGAGAGCCCATGGTATTGCAAGAAAGATACTAAATTGCTGATGACACTAAATTGAGTGGAAAAGCAAATTGTGCAGAGGATACAGAGAGTTTGCAGAGAGATTTAGATAGGTTAAGTGAGTGGGCAAGGGTCTGGCAGATGGAATACAATGTTGGTAAATGCGAGTCAGCCACTTTGGAAGGAAAACTGCAAGATCAGATTATTATTTAAATAGTAAAAGATTGCAGTATGCTGCTGTGTAGAGGGACTTGGGAGTGTTTGTGCATGAATCACAAAAGGTTGGTTTGCAGGTGTAGCAGGCTATCAAGAAGGCAAATAGAATGTTGGCCTTCATCGCTAGAGGGATTGAATTTAAGAGCAGGGAGGTTATGCGGCAACTGTATAGAGTACTGGTGAGGCCACACCTGGAGTACTGTGTGCAGTTCTGGTCTCTTTACTTGAGGAAGGATATACTGGCATTGGAGACGGTGTAGAGGAGGTTCACCAGGTTGATTCCAGAGATGAGGGGTTTAGACTGAGGAGAGATTGAGTCGCCTGGGACTATACTTGCTGGAATTCAGAAGAATGAGAGGAGATCTTATGAAAACATAAAATTATGAAAGAGATGAATAAGATAGAGGCAGGAAAGTTGTTTCCACTGGTAGGTGAGACTAGAACTAGGAACATAGCCTAAAGATTTGGAGGGGGGGGGAAGTAAATTTAGGGTGAAGATAAGGAAACTGCTTTTCCCAAAGAGTGGTGAATCCGTGGAATTCTCTGCCCAATGAAGTAGTGGAGGCTACCTCAGTGAATATAGTTAAGACAAGGTTGGATAGATTTTTGCATCATGGGGGAATTAAGAGTTATGGGGAAAAGGCAGGTAGGTGGAGATGAGTCCTTGGCAGATCAGCCATGATCTTATTGGATAGCAGAGCAGATGGCCAACTCCTGCTCCTGTTTCTTATGTTCTAACATGGATAGACGATTAGCTGACTCACAGGAGGCAAAGAGTGGGACAGAATGGGATCTTTTCTGGTTGCCTGCTGGTGACTAGTAGTGTTCCGTAGGTGTTGGTGTTGGGACTGCTTGTTTTCACGTTATATGTTAATAATTTGGGTGACAGAATTGATGCCTATATGGCCAGGTTTGCGGATGAAACAAAGGTAGTGTTGAGGAAGCAGGGATTCTGCAGAAGGACTTCGACAGATTTGGAAGACAATCAAAAAAGTGACAGATGGAATGTAGTGCTGGGAACTGTATGGTCATGCATTTAGGTAGAAGGAATAGAGGCATAGACCGTTTTCTAAATGGGGAGATAAAAATCAGAGGTACAAAGGGACTTGGCGTTCCTTGTGCAGGGTTCCCTGAAGGTTAACTTGCAGGTTGTGTCAGTGGTAAGGAAAGAAATTGCAATTTCAGCATTCATTCTGAGAGTACTAGAATATATGTAAAAGCAAGGGTGTAATGCTGAGGCTTTAAGGCAATGGTCTGACCACACTTGGAGTATTGTGAGCAGTTTTGGGCCCCTTATCTCAGAAAAGATGTGCTGGCATTGGAGAGAGTCCAGGGGAGGTTTGCAAGAATGATTCCAGGGATGAACAGTTTAACATATGAACGGGTTGAGTGGGTTCCCAATGAGACAGGGAAAGGATGGTAGGGTACAGGAACCGTGGTGTACAAAGGCTGTTGTAAATCTAGTCAAGAAGAAAAGAAGAGCTTACGAAAGGTTCAAAAAACTAGGTAATGATAGAGATCTAGAAGATTGTAAGGCTAGCAGGAAGGAGCTTAAGAATAAAGTTGGGAGAGCCAGAAGGGGCCATAAGAAGGCCTTGGTGGACAGGATTAAGGAAAATATATGAGCAGTGTTTCTTGGCTCTGGGCCTGTACGCACAGGAATTTAAAAGAATGAGGGCAAATCTCTTTGAACCCTATTGAACATTGAAAGGTTGAGATAGAGTGAATATGGAGAGGATATTTCCTACAGTGGGAGATTCTAGGAATTCATTACCACAGATGGCTGTGGAGGCCAAGTCATTGGCGATACTTAAAGCAGAGGTTGGTAGGCTCTTGATTAGTCAGGGTATCATGATCTTGACCATGATTGTTCTTGGCAAATTTTTCTGCCGAAGTGGTTGGCCATTGCACATGATAAATAAACATGAATCTGAAACTGTTGGCTTGCAGCCCTCCCCCTCTCCACCTCCAGGGACTTCAGGACAAAAGACAGCACGGTGGCATTGTGGGTAGAGCCACAGGCTCACTTCAGCAGAGACAGGAGAATGGGGTTGAGAGGGCTAATTAACCAGCCATGATGGAATGGCAGAACAGACTCAATGGGCTGAATGGCCTAATTCTGCTCTGTCTTATGGTCTTATTCTATCACTCGCTTACACACCAGGGGCAACTTACTGTGCCCATTTTATCTACCAAACCGATGGTCTTCAGCAATGGACACAAAATGGTGTAGCAACTCAACAGGTCAGGCAGCACCTATGGAGGGGAATAAATAGTCGATGTTTTGATCCGAGACCCTTCATCAGGACCGCTCTTTGGGATGTGGGAGAAAACCTGAGTAGCCTGGGGAAACACACGCGACCCAGGGCGACTCTACACGGACAGCACCTGGGGTTGGGATCGAACCCAGGCCTCTGTTGATGTGAGCTTGCAGCTCTTCCCACAATGCCACTGTGCTGTCTTTTGTCCTGAAGTCCCTTGAGGTGGGTGCAAACCAACAGTTTCAGATTCAGGTTTATTTATCACGTATACGTCAAACACTGACAATGGCAAACTGCTTCTGTGGAAAAATTTGCCAAGAACAATCTTGTCAAGACCATGATCGCCTTCGTCGTAAGACACAGCACATAATGAATGAATATATGGACATCAAAACATACAGTGAAATGCATTGTTTACGTCAACAACCATTACATCCAAGGATGGGCTGGGGAGATTTAGTTAACTTCGTGGAGATGGTTTTGGGAACAGGGAAGGGAGTTGGGGATCGGGTTGGAATTTAGGGACAGGGATGTGGAGGAGTTAGAGTCAGGCTGACTCTGGGCCTCTGTACGATGCTCGAAGGTCAGCAACGGGGCACCAATCAGCAACTTTTTGATTCTGAGGCAAGTGCGCCTTGAGGGGACATCAGAGGGTATTTTATTTCCTTTGAAGCTCCCTCAGGTTGTCATGACCAGGGGTGGGGGTGGTGGTTTATAGTGGGGATAAGCTCCGACTACCTATTAAATGCTCCCCTTGGCATACGTCTCAAATAGCCTCTGACAATCAAGTCCAGCTCCTGGCCTTCACGTATGACTTAGCTCCTAGGCATGGAGAACTATTTCTACTACCAGGAGAAGGGGTAAAGGTGGGTTACTGGCACCTTAAAATCAGTCGTGTCGGGCAGCTGGGGCTTGTCATCCGTGGTTGGCAACTCGTCTAGAAGATCTCAAATCTCTGCTGTCTTCAGCTAGACCCACCTGTAGGGCAAGCTTCAGGAGTAAACTCCCAAGGAAATATCCAGAGGGGGAGTCCCCAATACAGTCCTGCATTGAGCTCAACGCGGACTGGCAACCCCTGTGAAGCCACTGGTGCAAAACTGCGTCAGTCTCTGCTGTTCCTTTGGATTCATCAGCTGCGTGGAAAAGGGGATAGGCAGCAGCTTTCTCTCCATATTGTACTGTCTGGACAGCTAGGACACAAATCAGTGGTCGACCTTGGCCAACAGAGGACCTCCAGTGCCCTGAGTTACGGCATCGGGTGAAGAGCGGTTGCTGCTGAGAGTGCCCTAGCAAACAGTAAATCACTGGCTGCTGGCAGTGGTAACGCAGATCACTGGCTGCTGGCAGTGGTAACGCAGGTCACTGGCTGCTGGCAGTGGTAACGCAGGTCACTGGCTGCTGGCAGTGGTAACGCAGGTCACTGGCTGCTGGCAGTGGTAACGCAGGTCGCTGGCTGCTGGCAGTGGTAACGCAGGTCACTGGCTGCTGGCAGTGGTAACGCAGGTCACTGGCTGCTGGCAGTGGTAACGCAGATCACTGGCTGCTGGCAGTGGTAACACAGGTTACAGCAGAGAGCCAAACAAGCATTGAGACAATGTCTCCAGGGAGCCAGGGGGTCATCAACAGAAGCAGTAACCATCCATAGCAGACATGGTTTGAAGGACAGTGGGCTGAGTCACTGGGAGCTGGATGCCAACCAGCCATTGCTGGTTATTTGTGGAGTTACCGGATTTGAGTGTCACAAATGGCAGTCGCATGTTTCTACAGAAGTACCATGGAGAGCATTCTAACTGGTTACATCACCGTCTGGTACGGGGCGGCCACTGCACAGGATCGGAAAAAGCTGCAGCAAGTTATAAACTCGGTTAGCTCCATCATGAGCACTCGTCTCCCCAGCACCGAGGGCATCTTCAAAAGGTGGCGTCTGTCATTAAGGATCCCACCAACTAGGACATGAGGATGTTGTTACTGTCATTCTTATTCTCATTGTTACTATCTGGGAGGAGGGACAGGAGCCTGAAGACACTAAACATTTCAGAAACAGCCTCTTCTCCTCTGCCATCAGATTTCTGAATAGATAGTGAACCCATGCACACAGCTCATGACAGTTTCCCTCTCTTTTTGCACTTCTTAATTAATTTGATATAAACATTGTAATTTTTATTTTTCTTATTGTGTATCTTGATGTGCAGCTGCTGCAAAGCAACAAGTTTCACAACGTATGCCAGTGATATTAAACCTGATTCTGATTCTGATCTGATGTCAGATCGGTTGTGGGAGGATTCCTGCATTAATTCCTTGCCCTGCTCCACAGTCTGACTGCAGCAGAGAGTGGCGAGGTGAAACCTGCGATTGGCGTCAGCCGCTAACACATCATTCAGACACTTGTGTAAAAAGTACAGACCCTTCAGCTGAACCAACCCATGCCAACCATGGTGCCCGCCCATCTAGTCCCAGTTTTATCTTGCCCATATCCAACCAAAGCTTCACCCCTCCCTGTACCTGCTCAAGTGCTTCATAAGTGATTAAACCCTGGAGACTGTGCACATGCTGAAAATCTTGAACAGCGCACACACTCAGATTGCAGGAGGACGTGAGGTGGTCAGGCAGCATCAATGGACGGGAATAAACAGTTGATGTTTCAGGCTGAGACCCTTCATCAGGTCTGGAGTCAGGAAGTTATGTTGCAGATTTATAAAACTTTAGATAGGCTTCACTTGGAGTATTGCACAGAGTTCTGTTTGCCCCATTATAGGAAGGATGTGGAAGCTTCGGAGAGGGTGCAGACGTTTACCAGGATGCTGCCTGGATTAGAGGGCATGTGCTATAATGAGAGGCTGGACAAATTTGGGTTGTCTTCTATGGAACAGAGGAGGCTGAGGGGAGATCCAAAAGAGGCTTATAAGATTATGAGAGGCATAGAAGAAGAGAAGACTGTAACTTTCTCTGAGGATTTAAATGTCTAATACCAGAGAGGATGGTGAGAGCGATAAGGAGATGTGGGATTAAGTATTTTTAGAGTGGTGGGTGCCTAGACACACTGCCTGGGGTGGCGATGGAGACAGCTACAATAGGGGTGTTCAAGATAGGCACATGGATGTGCAGGAAATGGAAAGATATGGACATTGTGCAGGCAGAAAGGATTAGATTAGTTGTTTTTTGATTACTAAGATAATTAGATACAACAGTGTGGGCCAAAGGACCTGTTCCTTTGCTGTGCTGCCTTGTTTTGGTCTATAGCACCTTTCTTGTCCTTTTGTAAGAACATCTCAAAGTGCTTTATGGCCAGTAACATAGAGTTGTCAACAATGAGGAGATACAGTACAGCAGGATCCCACAG
Source organism: Mobula hypostoma (assembly GCF_963921235.1). Lineage (NCBI taxonomy): Eukaryota > Metazoa > Chordata > Chondrichthyes > Myliobatiformes > Myliobatidae > Mobula > Mobula hypostoma. The sequence continues at coordinate 62,913,143 of NC_086114.1, forward strand.
GTAATAGTGATTAGTGTGAGACTATTGCAGTCCAGGGCGTTCCAGACTTCAGAGATCAATTCCTGTAAAGAGTTAGTACATTCCCCTGTGACCCGCTATTACAGATTGGGGCATTCCGGAGTTTGGAGTTCAATTTCAGTAAAGAGTTTATACATTCTGCCTGTGAACCGAGTGGGTTTCCTCTGGGTGCTCCAGTTCCCTCCCACAGTCCAGAGACATACTATACCGGTTAGTAGGCTATTCGGTCATCATAATTTGTCCTGTGACTAGGCTAGTGTTAAAACAGGGTGTTGCTGGGCGGTGAGGTTTGTTGAACCAGAAAGGCCTGTTCTGCATCGTATCTCAAAATAAACAAAAGTACAATAAATACATAAGTAGCAATGAACAATTAATCTGTTTATTTTTGATGTTTTTGCTTGAGGGATAAATATCGCCGTGGAAATGGAAGAGCTCCATGCTTTTCACCAAAGTTGTGTTGGGGATCCTTTATGAAAGGGCAGCCTCAAAGTTTCATCTGAATGTTACCCAGCATTCCTACTCTGTCTAACCAAAATTCACTTGAACATTCAGACCTCATGGGTTCAAGTCCCCTGACAGAGATTTGAACATAAGAAACTGGCAGATGCTCCAAGCGCAAAGGTCATTACTGGACCCCTGACCTTCCCATTTGTGTGCACTGAGTTTACATCTGTTACTAGTCATTATCACAATACTGTGTGCGGAAGGTCTATGAAAGTTACAGCAGTTGATTACAGAAGTATCTGGCTGGCCTCAGAACTTTGAGCTGACCTGAAACCACAAGACCATAAGACATAGGAGCAGAATTAGGCCATTCAGCCCATCAAGTCTGCCCCACCATTCAATTATAGCTGATTAATTTTTCCTCTCAATCCCATTCTCCTGCCTTCTCCCGATAACCTTCAGTACCCTTCGACCCACCGATCTTCACTTTAAATATACCCATTGACTTGGCCTCCACAGCCAGTCTGTGCCAATGTGTTCTACAGATTCACCACTCTCTAGTAAAAGAAATTCCTCATCTCTATTCTAAAGGGATGTCCTTCTTTTCTGAGGCTGTGCTCTCGGGTTCTAGACTCCCCCATGATTAGAAATAATTTCTGCGTACTATATCCACCTTATCTAGACCACCCGATATTCGGTAGATGTAGTATATAGCAAAGCCAGTCTTTGTATATAGTAGTTCTATATAGAGTGAGTTGGGAGGTGCGCAGACAGCAAAATTCTTGGCGTAGAAAAATAAAGCTATATTTCAGCATCTCTCACTGTGTCACCATTATACGTCGTGCAAGCAGGCCCTTCGGTCCATCCACTTTGTACGCAACATTAGATTAGATTAGATTATGAAGACATGCAGTCCTTTTTATTGTCATTTAGTAATGCATGCATTAAGAAATGATACAATATTTCCTCCGGTGTGATATCATAAAACACAGGACAGACCAAGACTGAAAAACTAACAAAACCACATAATTATAACATATAGTTACAACAGTACAACAATACCATAATTTGATGAAGAAGTCCATGAGCACAGTAAAAGTTCAAAGTCTCTCAAATGTCCCACATCTCACGCAGACGGGAGAAGGAAGAAAAACTCTCCCTGCCATGCCTGACCACAGTCCGACTCTGAGTCGTCCGAAAACTTCGAGCCTCTGATCAGCTCTCCGACACCGAGTACTGAGCGCCATCTCTATCCGAACGATTCGACCTCCATCTCAGTCGCCAACCGCAGGCAAAGCCGGAGATTTTGAGGCCTACCCTCCGGAAGATTTCCGACCGCGCAGTAACAACAGCAGCGAATGAGCATTTCAGAAATTTCTCCAGATGTTCCTCTGTGCTTTCACGTCTATCTCCATCAAATCAGAATTGTCCACGGCCCCTATTTAACGGATACGATATCATTTTTCACCGGAGGGCTGTGCACGCGCGGCGCGCTGTTCTCTCCTCCCGCATTGCCCAGCTGATGGGAAGGCTTTGGCACTTCTTATGTTCAAGACAGAAATTGCTCTGATGTCTGTATATTTATGTTCCTGTCTAAGAACCTGTCTGCCATGTCTGGCTCCACCACCAGTCCTGGCAACCTGTTTCAGGCACCCACCACTCTCTGTATAAATAAAGACTTGCTCTGCACAATTCCCTTGAACATTACCCCTCACCTCTAGCGTTAGACATTTTGATCCCAGGAGAAAAGCATCCCAACTGTCTACTCCATCCGTGCCTGGGACACCTTGATAAACCTCCATCAGGTTCCCTCAGAGGAACCGGCTGCTCGAGAGGAAACAACCCAAGTTTGCCCAGCCTCTCCTTGTAGCAAGTGCCCACTAATCCAGAGAATGTCCTGCTATATGTCACGGTACGGCCCATGGGCAGCACACTAGTGTGACATTTACAGCAACGCTTTACACCGTGGGGTTCAATTGCTGTTGCTGTCTGCAGGGAGTTTGTTCTCCCTGTGACCGCGTGGATTTCCTGCGGGTGATCCAGTTCCTTCTCACATTTCAAAGATGAATGGGTTAGGGTTAGTGAGTTGTGGGCGTGATGTCTTGGCGCTGGAAAGACTTGTGGACTGCCCAGCATCCTCCTTGCCGATTTGATTTGACACAAAATGGCTGATTTCATTTTACCTTGGATATATCTGTGACAAATAAAGCTCATCTTTAATCTTTCTCTTTAAACCCTTTCCACACCCTCTTCAAAGACTTCCGTAGGGTGGCTAGAATTGAATGCAGTACCCCAGATGCAACCTAACTGGAGTTTTATAAAGCTGTGACTTCCCGACTTTTGAACCCAATGTCATAGCTCTTAGAGGCAAACATGTTGTATGCCTTCTTTAGAATCCTGTTGATTTTTGCGGCCACTTTCAGAGACGTAAGGATTTGGACCCCCTAGACTCCACCTTAAAGAAGTCAAGAGCACAGGGTTAAAAGGCCTAGATGGTGGATCTAGAGAGGGTATTTCCTACAGTGAGCGAATCTCGGACCAGAGTGCACAATCTCAGAACAGAAGGATGTTCCTATAGAACAGAGATAAGGAGGAGTTTCTTTCGCCAGAGGGTGCTGAATCTGTGGAGGCCAAGGCATTGGGTATATTTAAAGCAGAGGGTGAGAGATTCTTGATTAGTCTGGGCATGAAAGGTTACATACCAGGTCTGCTCCTGTGGCTTATGGTGTAATTGCAGGGAAGTGTCACTGAGGCGTAAGATCAGCCATAATATTATCAAATGGGAGAGCAGGCAGGAGGGGCTGAATGGCTTACTCTAGCTTCTATTTCTTATGCTTTTTGGTTCCACAATTCTTCCTTGTAACAGACGTACAAAATAGCTGACAATTCTTTATCTTTAATTCCCCACCACCCCTCCCCCTAGGTGTCCGCTCCTGGGACGTTGATCTCGCTGCCTTTGACCTTGACCAGCAGCTGCGGCTGTTTGTGACCAGACACTCTGCCCAGTTCTCCAGCGAAGTCAGAGGTGAGTCCAGAACCGGGCGTACGCGTAGGAGCTGAGCTCCTTAATCCGACAGCAGTGCCAATCTTTGGTGACCAGCTCTTGGAGTTAATAACGACACTACCGGAGTTTCAACTGCTGCTTGTTCAGAACTTTACCTTGGAGGCCTTGTCTATTGATTCCGAGAATCTGACATCCCCCATGTAGAGTTAATTTTGAGATGTACTTCAATCAAAGTTAGAATTAGTGGGGCTAAACAGAAAATGCTGGGAGCATTCACCAGGTCAGGCATCGAGCTGAGATACTAACTCTGTTTCTCTCTTCTCAGTTGTGAGGTAATGTTGTAGTGCTATAAAACTCTGCTTAGATCACATGTGGAATATAGTGTTCAGTTCTGGTCACCTCATTATAGGAAGGATGTGAAAGCTTCAGAGAGAGGGTGCAGAGACTTACCAGGATGCTGTCTGGACTATAGAGCATGTCTGATGAGGACAGGTCAACTGAGCTAGGGGTTTTCACTTTGGAGCGAAGGAGGATGAGAGGTGACTTAATGGAGGTGTGCAAGATGATAAGAAGCATAGGTCAAGAGGACAGCCAGAAACATTTTCCCAGAGTGGAAATGGCTAGTATGAGGGTGCATAACTTTAAGGTGATTGGAGGAAAGTGTAAGGGGGAAGTCAGAGGGAAGTTTTTTACATAATGGTGTTTGGAACACCCTGCCAAGAGTGGTGGTACAAGCAGATACAATAAGGACATTTAGGCACATGGATGAAAGAAAAATGGAGGGCTATGTGGGAGGGAAGGGTTAGACTGAAGGGTTTATAAGGTTGGCACAGAATTGTGGGCCGCAGGGCCTGACCTCGGTTCTAGAGTTCTATGTTTATAGCATCTGCAATTTTTCCGCTCCATTGGTACTCGTTTCAAGATGGAGGATAAATTTGTTTTGTGATAGAATTGAAGAGGTCTCATCTCTTCGCGAGGCACTCTTGTGCTGAATGTGTGACAATTAATCCCTTTGACATTCCCTGTTTGATGAAAGTGTCATCTGCGGGGTGCGGGGCATGGCTGATAAGGCCAGCATCTATTGATCATCCCTGGTTACCACTGAGCCACCTCCTTAGGCTGTAACTGGGTTAGCTGTCTGGACATGCCTGGACATGCCCCTCTGCTGACTGCTCCTGTGGCTCCTCCCACAGACCCCTGAATAAAGGCGATTGTGCCATTGCTCCTCCCTCAGTCCAGGACAGACACAGCATGGACGTGGGTCCATTCACTGTTAATAAAAGCCTTTCAGTATTTGCTCTACTTCCAGTCTTTTGGAGTAATTGATAGTGCATCACTCCTTCAAGCATTGCAGTCTCCGTGTTGAAGGTGCTCCCATTTTGCTGCTGGGAGGGAGTTTGATGGTTCTGACCCAGTGGCAATAGAACATGTTCACGCAATGGCATTGCACTGAGTACAGAGAGATCTTATTCTCTCAAATGCAATGTCGCAGCACCATATTTAGAGATGTGCTATAATAATGACACTTTGATTTACAGAACAAGGCAATCACAGAAGTGTTGTCTGCAACTAGTTCAAGAAGGAATTCATTTATTTTGAGGAACTGCTTGTACTTCTGAGGAGATTGGTTAGAATTGGAATCAGGTTTATTATCGCTGACATGTAGTAAGTTACGAAATGTGTTGTTCTGTGGCAGCAGGACAGTGTAAGGCATAAAATATATATCTATCAGTCTTTAATCCCTTCATCTCCCCTTAAACCACTTTCTCACCAGTACCAATTTCATTTGGTTCATCCTTATGAGACCTTGTGTCTCCCATCATCTCTGGGAAGGTATAAACACTCAGTGGCCACTTTACTAAGTATACCTGTACACCTGTTTATTAATGCAAATATTTAATCAGCCAATCATGTGGCAGCAACACAATGCGTAAAAGCACGCAGACGTGGTCAAGAGGTTCAGTTGTTGTTCAGACCAAACATCAGAATGGGGAAGAAATGTGACCTAAGTGACTTTGACCGTGGAGGGATTGTTGGTGCCAGATGGGGTGGTTTGAGCATCTCAGAAGCCACTGATCTCCTGGGATTTTCACTCACATGAGCACGGCTCATGGAAATATGGTTCACACTTGCCATTTTGGACACAGTGCTGCAGACCGATGGCTTCACAATTCTGCACGAAGACAGGACAGCTCAGTCTTTTAAAAGGTAGAGGAGGTGGAGTATGCTTTATCGTTAACTTGTCGTGGTGCACAGACATGCTGGTTCTGCCTCAGTCCCACTCAACCGACCTAGAACATCTAGTGGTCAAGGTCATCCATTATATCCGCCAAGGGCGTTTTCTACCATCATCCTGGTGGTGGTGTATGTTCCACCTCGAGCCAATGTCATATCAGACAGGCTCTGGATCAGCAGTCACGAAACAGTACACCCTGATGCCATCCCTATCTTCATGTGGGATTTCAACCAGGCCAGCTTAAGGAAGTATCTAGGCAACTACCACCAACATATCACCTGTGGAATCAGAGGAGCCAGCACACTCGACCATTGTTATGCCAGCATCAGGAATGCTGACCATGCCATCCCATGCTCTCACTTGGAAAGTCTGATCACCTGGCTGAACTTATACTCCGGGTGTGAAGGCCAATGCACCGGTGGTGAGGATCAAGAAGGTATGGTCAAGGGAGGCAGAAGAGTGCTTACAGGGCTACTTTGAATTGATGGACTGGGCAATATGCAGAGACTCATCTTCAAATGTAAATGAATACACCACAGTTGTCACCAACATCATCAAGACCTGTGTGGTTGATTGTGTGCCTTTGACAACATACCAGACATACCCAAACCAAAAGCTGTGGATGAACCAGGAGTTTCATAGTCTCCTGAGGGCCAGATGTGTGGCATTCAAGACAGATGAACCAGATCTATATATATATATATATAAATAAAAAAAAGCCCAGGGACAACCTGCGAAGGTTATTTTGAGATTAGAGATGGAATTGGATGCATGTCAGCTCTGGCAGGGTTTGCAGGCCATTGCTTCCTACAAGGCGATAATGAATGGCAGTGATTCTCCACTCCCAGATTAGCTCAATGCCCTTTCAGCACGCTTTGAAAAGGAGAGTAAAACTACAGCTGTGCGAATCCCTGCAGCATCTGGTGACCCCGTGATCTCTGAACTGGAGGCCGATGTGGCTTCTTTCAGGAGGGTGAACCTTCACAAGGTGTCAGGCCCTGATGGTGTTCCTGGTAGAGCACTGAAGACCTGTGCCAACCAGAGGTGGAAGTGTTCAATCTCAACTTTCATCTTCAATCTCTCATTCCTGCACTGGGAGGTTACCTTCAAAAGGGTGGCCATCTTACCAGTGCCCAAGAAGAGAAGAGTGAGCTGCCTCGACAACTATTGCCCAGTTACACTCACATCTACCGTGATGGAGTGCTTTGAGAGTTTGATGATGGCCAGGATCAACTCCTGCCTCAGCAGGGACCTGGGTCCACTGCACTTTGCCTATCGCCACAGTAGGTCTGCAGCAGATGCAATCTCACTGGCTCTCCACTCAGCCTTGGATGAACAGGAAAATAGCAATACGTGTCAGGCTCCTGTATATTGTTTACAGGCCAGCATTCAATGCCATCTTACCCTCAGTTCCAATCAACACACTCCGAAACCTGGGCCTCTGTACCTTCCTCTGCAACTGGATCCTTGACTTCCTCACTGGGAGACCATAGACGGTGTGGATCACAAATAGTATCTCCTCACTGACAGTCAACACAGGGGCACCTCAGGGGTGTGTGCTTAGCCCTCTGCCCTACTCTCTATACCCATGACTGTGCGGTTAGGCTCAAACTGAGTTTGCTGATGACTCAATTATTGTTGGCAGAATTTCAGATGGTGATGAAGAGGTGTACAGGAGTGAGATAAAACAGCTGGTTGAATGTTGTAGTAACATTGCTAAGAGCAAAGAATCAATTGTGGACTTCAGGAAGGGGGAGTCGAGAAAACACGCACCAGTCCTCATCGAGGGATCAGCAGTGGGAAGAGTGAACAGTCTCAAGTTCCTGGGCATCAACATCTCTGAAGATCTACCCTAGGTCCAACATATTGATGCAATTACAAAGAAGACATGACAGTGGCTAAGTTTCATGAGGAGTTTGAGGAGATTTGGTATGTCACTAAAGACACTTGCAAACCTGTACAGGTGTACTGTGGACAGTATTCTGACTGGCTGCGTCACTGTCTGATAGAGGGGCCACTGCACAGGAATGGAAAAACCTGCAGACGGTTGTGAACTCAGTGAGCTCCATCGTGGGCTCCAGCCTCCCCAGCAGTGAGGACACCTGCAAAAGGTGATGCCTTAAGAGCATGGCATCCATCATTAAGGACCCTCATCGCCCAGAACATGGCCTCTTCTCATTACTACCGTCACGGAGGAGGTTCCGGAGCCCAAAGTTACACACTCAACGTTACAGGAACAGCTTCTTCCCTTCCACTGTCAGATTTCTGAGTGGACAATGAACCTAAGAACACTATCTTACCTTTTTTTTGCACAACTTACTTAATTGAATTATATATATATTTATTATTGCAATACTATATAATAAATATTTATTATTGCAATATATATAATATATATTTCTTATTGCAATTTATATTTTTTATTATTATATATTGTAAGGTACTGCTGCTACAAAACAACACATTTCACAACATATATCTGTGATATTTAATAGATTCTAATTCACAACAGTCTCTGGAGTTTACAAAGAATGAGCGGAAAGCAAAACTCATGCAATGAACGGCAGTCCTGTGAGATCAGAGAATGGCCAGACTGGTTCAAACTTACAGGAAGGTGATAGTAACTCAAATAAGCACACGTTACAGCGTGACATGCAAAAAAACACCTCTGAATGCACAACACTTTGAACTTTGAAGTGGATGGGCTACAGCAGCAGAATATCACCCCTGTGGTTCACTCCTGTGTCTAACACGGTGGCTACTGAGCGTATATCCTCATTGGGCAGACAGAATCCAAAGCATATATTTGGATTTGTTTGCCATTTCTTTGTTCCCTATTATAAATTCCATCATTTCTCTAAAGAACCTACAGGTGTCTTCTCATATCAATAGAAGAAGTTACAGTCAGCTTTTATGTTCTCTGCAAGCTTACTCTTATTTATTGCACAACAATCTCCTACAAGTAGCAATGTTTGTGGTGATTGGATAATCTGCTGTTGGTAGTGGGAAAAATGTTGGAGGCAGCTTTAATTAACTCCAAACTGATGGATTGTTTTGATTTCATTTGAAAAGCTTAGGTAAAGTAGATTTCTGCCCATTTATGCATTATTTCATCACTGTTTATAAAAGAAAATCCTCCTTTGTGTCTCCATCTTCCCCAGCTGCAATTGTTCACATTCAGTTTCATTGGTGAATCAAATGGGTCGACACTGGAGGCTTAATCACATGACCTCCTGTTTCTTCTCCTCTCCTGCTTGCATACCGCCCCTCTCCCAAACCAGCTCACACGATTGGCTGCCTGACGTGCCTGTCCTTGTGCCACCTGTTCCCACAGCCAATGTGAAGGACGATTCTCGCTCAGTCAGGCAGGCACATTCCCTATCTCAGTCCCAATTGAATGGGAGCGACAAGCATGTTAATGCATCTGTTTGCTGGGAGCAGTGACCTGGGCATTAATCTTTAATTCCTGGAGCATCTCTGGAGATTGGAATTGTTTGTATTTCTGGTTTAAAGTTACATTTTGGAGACCTGACCAACCAGTTAATGTATTACCTACTCCTGTTCCTAGGCTTATTGAGAGGTCCAACATTATGCCTGGTGACAGACGTGACCCGTCTCCATTTCTTCACACAAGATAGTTATCAACCGCTTTCTGCAACCTTTATTACAGCAGGCAAAGACTGGGGTGATGGAGAGTTTATATATCACTCTGAACAGAATAAGAAAAATTGGCAGTCACTTGACAGCAGAATTTCTTCAGATTAAACATTCCGAGGGAATTGTGCTGTATTGATTTGTGCAATTGTGCCTTTCTGAGAAGCCACTGGGAGATCTTACATAAAGGAGTTCCTGGATCCTGTGGAGAGGGAGGGAGAGAGAATTAAAGAGGGAAGGAGAGGCATTTAGAGAGGATGGGCAAAGAACTTCTGGAGGGAGAGGGAATTAGAGCAGGTCACCAAAAGTTAATTTTGAGATTTATGTATTTCTATCAGCCAAATGTATTACAGGACATGGAATTGGTTTATTATGGTCACGTGTAGCAAAGGTACATTGAAAAGATTTTCTTGCATAATGTTTATACAGATCAAATCATTACATAATGAGATAGATGGTGAGGCCGAGAGGTCCATTTAAGAATCTGATAACAGTGAGATAGAAGCGGTCCCTAAGCCTGGTGGAATATGTTTTCAGGCTTTTGTAGTAAGAGTATTATGTGATAGAGTCATGGCAGGTGTATGCTACAGATCAGCAGAATAGGTTGGCGGCCTCCCAAACGGAATATGGGGTTCAAGAGTTTGATAACATTGAGATAGAAGCTGTCCTTCAGTCTACTGGTATGCGTTCTCTAGTCTTTGTATCTTCTGATGGGAAGGGGCAAAAGAGGGAATGATCGGGAGGGCTCTTTGATTTCCTGAGACAGGGGGATATGTAGATGGAGTCTATGCAGGGGAGGTTGGTGTGCATGATGGACTGGGCTGTGTTCACAGCTCTTGCAATTCCTTGTGCAGAGCAGTTGCAATACCGAGATGTTATGCATCTTTCTATCATGCATCTGTAAAAACATATATTGGATTTGTCAAATTTCCCTAGACTTCTGAGGAAGTAGAGGCATTGGTGTGCTTTCTTGGCATTTGAAAGCATCCACTGTTTCTTCAAAGTTCAAAGTAAATTTATCATCAAAGTACTTGTATGTCACCATATACTACCTTGAGATTCATTTTTGCAGGCACATACAGGCAAATAAAGAAACAAAATAGAATTTATGAAATCAATGAACTTATGTATTTTTCCATGTTGGTTCAGGAGCCTAATGGTTAAGCGGTAATAACTGTTCCTAAACCTGGTGTGGGACCTTAGGCTCCTGAACCTCCAGCCGGATGGTAGACATGAGAAGAGTGTGGCCTAGATGATGGGGGGAAGGGTCCTTGATGATAGGTGCTGCTTTCTTGTAGCAGTACACCTTGTCGATGTGTTCAATGGTGGGCAGAGCTTTGCCTGTGATGGACTGGAGAGTATCCAACACTTTTTGTAGACTTTTCCATTTCTGGGCATTGGTGTTTCCGTATCAGGCCATGATGCAACAACCTCATAGGTAGGAGTTCCTCGCTTCCTGTATCCTTTAAACAGATATCCGATTCCTAACTTTCTCATTAATGACCTAATTTTAGATAATCTAATATACACTCAGTGGCATTTTTATTACCTGTATTCTTCCTAACTGCAAATATCTAATCAACCATTCATGTGGCAGTAAGCATGGAGACATGGTCAAGAAGTTCAGTTGTTGTTCAGACCAAACATCAGGATGTAGAAGAAATGTGACCTCAGTGACTTTGACTGTGGAATGGTTGTTGGTACCAGATGGGGTGGTTTGAGTAACTCAAAAGCTGCTGATCTCCTGGGATTTTCACGTACAGCAGTCTCTAGAGTTTACAAAGAATGATGCAAAAAACAAAAACAAAAAAAAAGCCCAATGAGCGGCAGTTCTGTGGGTAAAAATGCCTTGTTGATGAGGAAGATCGGAGGAGAGTGGGCAGGGTGTGAAAGTGACAGGAAGGCAACAGTAACTCAAATAACCACGCGTTACAACAATGGTGTGCAGAAGAGTTTCTCTGAACGCACAATACATTGAACCTTGAAGTGGATGGGTTACAGCAGGAGACCACACCAAGTTCCACTCTTGTGCCTAATAAAGTGGCCACTGAATGTATTTTGGACCTGAGAAGTTTCCTTAGCCTTCTGAAGAAGTAAAGGCATTGCTTTCCTTGTAAGTATCTGCACTGCTTCTTGTGGGTAAAAGTTTCACAGATCCAGTATCCTTTGAACAGATAAGTAATTCTCAGCTTTTCTTATGAATGGCCTCATTTTAGAATATAAATTACTTGGATGAAGGTAGCAAAGGTATGGGTGCAGAATGCGCACCAAGAAAAAAATGGGAAAGTGATTAGTGAAATGTTGCTAAGAGCCTACAAAGTGATGCCGAAGACTAAGTAGGTAGACAAAGATTTGCCAAATGGAGCATAATGTTGGAAATGAAAAATTGTCCACTTTGGAAGAAAAATTATATTAAAAAAAACAGGTCTATTATCTAAATGGTAACAGATTGTAGAGCTCTGTGATGCAGAGGGATCCGAATGTTCCTGTGCATAATGTGCAAGTACAGTCAGTAATTGGAAAGCTAGGGGAAGGTTATCGTTTTATGTAAGGGGAATTGAGTGCAATGGCAGGGAGGCTATGTCTCAGTTATATAGGACATTGGTGAGATGCCCCTGGAAAACGTGCCCCATATCGGTCTCCTTATTCAAGGAGCAATATGGAAGTGTGGGAAACAGTTCAAACAAGCTTTCCTATTCAGGGAGTTGCCTTGTGAAGAATGGTTGGATATGTTAGGCTTATCCATTTCAGTTTAGGAGGATGAGGAGAAATTTGATTTACTCTGTTCTCAATATTTACTTTTAAATTATTTGCACAATTGTTCATGTATAGTTGCTTTCATGAATTCTATTGTATTCATTATTTTCCTGTAAATGCTTGCAAGAAAATGAATCTCAAGGTTCAAAGTAAATTTATTATCAGAGTATGTATATATATGTCACCCCATACAACCCTGAGATTTTTTTTCCTGTGGGCATACCCAGCAAATGGAAACAGGATCAATGAACAACAAACTGTGCAAATGCAGATATAAATAAATAGCAATAAAAAAAAATGAGCGTATAATATAACAAGATAAAGAGCCCTTAAAGTGAGGCCATTGGTTGTGGGAACACCAGATATAGAAGTGTAGTTCTTTTGAAGAAGTGTGGCTCTTTTGCTCAGGAGCCTGAGGGGTGAGGGGTAGTAACTGTTCTTGAACCTGGCGGTACGAATCCTTAGGCTCTTGTACCTTCTACCTGATGGCAGCAGCGAGAAAAGAGGATGGCCTGGATGTTGAGGGTCTTTGATGATGGATGCTGCCTTCCTACAACAATGTTTCATATAGATGTGCTCAATGGTTGGGAGGGCCTTATCCATGATGTTCTGCGTCAGATCCACTACCTTTTGTAAGATTTTCTGCTCAAAGGCATTGGTGTTCCCATACCAGGCCTTGATACAGCCAGTCAATACACTTTCCACCACACATCAGTAGAAGTTTGTCAAGTTTCTGATGACATGCTGAACCTCTGCAGATTCCTTATAGTGACATATACTATATAGTGACATATACAAACGTACTTTGATAAATTTTCTCTGAACTTTGAAACATATAACAAGGTTGGTGTGGAAAGGATGTTTCCTCTCGTGAGACAATCCATTTCCAGAGGATGCTATTTTTTTTCTCTCAGTGGGTCTGCCCAGGGAAGCATATTGGCTACCTCGTTGGATAAATTTAAGGCGCAGTTTGATGGATTTTCGTATAGCTGTGGAACTAAGGGTTAAGCAGAAAAGGCAGGCAGGTGGAGCTGAGTGCATAGCCAGAGTAGCTATGATCTTATTGAATGGTGGAGCAGGCTCGCCAGGCCAGATGACCAACTCCTGATCCAAGGGGACATTGCTTTGTGGATCCAGAACTGGCTTGCCCACAGAAGGCAAAGTGTGGTGGTAGACGGGTCGTATTCTGCATGGAGGTCAGTGACCAGTGGTGTGCCTCAGGGATTTGTTCTGGGACCCCTTCTCTTCATGATTTTTATAAATGACCTGGATGAGGAAGTGGAGGGATGGGTTAGTAAATTTGCTGATGACACAAAGGTTGGGGGTGTTGTGGATAGTGTGGAGGGCTGTCAGAGGTTACAGCGGGACATTGATGGGATGCAAAACTGGGCTTAGAAGTGGCAGATGGAGTTCAACCCATATAAGTGTGAGTTGGTTCATTTTGGTAGGTCGAATATGATGACAGAACATAGAATTAATGGTAAGACTCTTAGCAGGGTGGAGGATCAGAAAGATCTTCGGGTCCAAGTCCATAGGACACTCAAAGCTGCTGTGCAGTTTGACACTGGATAAGAAGGCATACAGTGCATTGGCCTTCATCAATCGTGGGATTGAGTTTAGGAGTCAAGAGGTATACACTTGCAGCTATATAGGCCCCTGGTCAGACCCCACTTGGAGTACTGTGCTCAGTTCTGGTCCCCTCACTATCGGAAGGATGTGGAAGCCGTAGAAAGGGTGCAGAGGAGATTTACAAGGATGTTGCCTGGATTGGGGAACATGCCTTATGAGAATAGGTTGAGTGAACTCGGCCTTTTCTCCTTGGAGCGATGGAGGATGAGAGGTGACCTGATAGAGGTGTATAAGATGATGAGAGGCATTGATCATGTGGCTAGTCAGAAGCTATTTCCCAGGGCTGAAATGGCTAGCACGAGAGGGCACAGATTTAAGGTGCTTGGAAGTAGATACAGAGGAGATGTCAGGGGTAAGTTTTTTACGCAGAGAGTGGTGAGTGTGTGGAATGGTCTGCTGGCGGCGGCGGTGGAAGCGGATATGATAGGGTCTTTTAAGAGATTCCTGGATAGGTACATGGAGCTTAGAAAAACAGAGGGCTACGGTCAAGTCGTCGATGATCCTAATTGAATGTTGGAGCAGGCATGCTGGGTTAAGTGAACTGTTTCTGCTTCTGAGTCCATCAGTGGTGTAGAAATTCACCCTCACTATATGCCAGGTGAACAGAGAACATTAGACATAGGAGATGAATTAAGCCACTCGGCCCATCCAGACTGCTCCGCCATTCAGTCATGGCTGATTTATTTTTCCTCTCAACGCCCCCGTTCTCCTGCCTTCTCCCCAGAACCTTTGTTTTAACTCATCAAGAACATATCAACCTCTGCTTTAAATATACCCAATGAGTTGGCCTCCACAGTCACCTGCGGCAAGGAATTCCACACATTCACCACCCTCTGGCTAAAGAAAATCCTCCTAATTTCTGTATAAAAAAAGGGACATTCTTCAATTCTGAGGCTGTGCCCTCTGATCCTAGACTCTCCCACTATTGGAAACATTCTCTCCACATCCATTCTATCTACGCCTTTCAATATTGGGTAAGTTTCAATGAGATGCCCACAGTGGTAATATCTGGATGTTGAACATGGGAGTTACATTACTGCATCATGTGTGCAAGAGGATAAACCTCTGTCCCTCCGTCATCGTCACTCTCTATCTCTGCCTCTTTCTCTTTAGCCCTCTCTACCTCATTGCTTCCCTCTCTCTGTCTACTCCTCGCTTTCTGTTTACCCCTCCCCCTCCATCGTCCCTCTCCCTATCTAGCAATTAATTTCCAAAAACAAAACAAAATCAAAGCTCCATTAAATCCCTCAATGTGTCAGATGTTGTGCTTTGTCCAGTTGTGGCTACATTTTCTCCCTGTGGCACTGATAATATAGGGGACCTCATTGCCTGGGATGTAATTTGTGAGAAACATCCCAGAGAGCCCATGATTCCTGAATTACTATGATGGCAGGGCTGCCAAAACCAATTCCCAATGCCTAGACTCATGAAGGATCAGGTAAACCCAAAACAAATCCAAGATCAGGCTCGTTGAAGAATATTGGAAGTGTAAGAGTGGAATGGAAAGGGAAACTTAAGAAAAAAAATCAGAGGTGTGAAAAGTCAAGTCAAGGACAATCCAGAAATGTTTTGTGTGCACATAAACAGAATAATTTCGGAACCAATGATCATTATATTGGCAGGCAGTGGATATGCTGAGGTCCTTAGTCCTTAAGAATGTTGTGGGGACTCAGGGTTGGGTTGTGATGTGGTAGTTAAGGAGGATGTGTGTGAAAGATTGGATGGGATAAGTATGGTACAAGAGGAAGTGTAAGGGATTTAGTACCTTTGAAAGTGGTTATCTCAGGCTGTTAAAAGGAACAAGGGAGGCATTGTGGAGCTCTGGATTACAGTTGCTCCATCTCTCTCGACTCCTTGGGTACCAGAAGATTGGGGGTCTGTAAATGTGATACCCGTAAAGGGGAATGGAAGAAGTTGAGTAATCACCAGCCAGTTAGTTTAGCATCACTGCAGGGAAAATATTGGAATCCATTTCTAGGGCTCACTATAAACCTTCACTGAAAATGTACAAGTTAATCATGGACTGTCAACATTCCAGTAATATCGTCCCTCTCCCCTTTCGCTTCTTTTCTGTTCCACAGTCTTGTTTTGCTCTTGCCCCTTTCTCTTCTCACCTGCCTATCTCCTCCCTCCTTGTGCCTCTCCTCCGTTCCTTTCCCCCAGGGTCCACTCTCCTCTTCAACATTCCTTCATCAGCCCTTCACCTTTTCCACACGTCACCTCCCACCTCCTTACTTCATCTCCCTCCACACGCCCAGCTTGCCCTCTCTCCTGGTCTTACCTGCCAGCTTGCCCTCCTTCCCCTCCTCACACCCCCTCATTCTGGCCTCTTCCCCCTTCCTTTCCAGTCCTGATGAGGACTCTCAGCCCAACACGTCCACCGTTTGTTCCTTTTCATATATACTATCTGACCTGCTGTGTTACATGGATTTGTCGAGGGGAAGCTGTGTCTAAATAACTCAGTTCAATAGTTTGAGGATGGGAGAGAGCAGTTCATTTGATACAGGGCTCCACAGTAACTTTTCCCTATAACTCAGCTTCTCAACTTCCTCTGTAATGTATTTTGTCTGTGATTCTGAAGTTCATTCGCGTGATTATGTACAGGGTTGATTATCAATCTCGACTCCTACAGAGGGCACTGCAGCCTCTTTAATCATTCAAGTCAACCCACTAACACTGAAGTGGAGGCTTTAAGCAGCAGCTCATTCCTTCTCATAAACACCTGCTCTCAGATGCTACAAGTAGTGTGTTTCAGTCTGACTCTTCCCTGTAGCTGATCTGAATCGCCCGCTACAT